>NC_089849.1:128228884-128591384 GCF_035609145.1 Eleutherodactylus coqui
TCGGAAGGCCGCCGCCTCCCATCATTACACGCCAGTCACCCGTGGGGCTTGTAACAAATAAAAAAAATTAGAAAAAAATTGTTAAAAAATATAAAAATAAAACTAGTAGCCCCCCCCCCCCCGCCCATACACACCCTCCTCCCCCCCCCCCGCCCATACACACCCCTCCTCCCCCCCCCAGCCCAATCGCACCTTCCTCCCCCCCCCCCCCGCCCATACACACCCCTCCTCCCCCCGCCCAATCACACCCTCCTTCTCCCCCCCCCCCCCGCCCATACACACCCCTCCTCTTCCCCCCGCCCATAAACACCCTCCTCCCCCCCGCCCCCCACCCATACACACCCCTCCTCCCCCCCCGCCCATACACACCCTCCTCCCCCCCCCCCGCCCCCCCACCCATACACACCCCTCCTCCCCCCCCGCCCCCCACCCATACACACCCCTCCTCCCCCCCCGCCCCCCACCCATACACACCCTCCTCCCTCAATAAAAAAAATTAGAAAAAAATTGTTAAAAAATATAAAAATAAAACTAGTAGAGACAGCGCAGGATTTCCATGTTTGCTCTCCCGGCCCGCCTCCTCCCCCCTGCAGAGAGGGGCAGTGTATATCGCCCAGCTGTTCATGCTGCGGGGATAACGCTGTAAAGGCAGCGCAGGATTTCCGTGTTTTCTCTCCCGCCCCCCCCCCCCCCCCCCTGGCAGAGAGGGGCAGTGTATATCCTTCAGCTGTTCTTGCTGCAGGGTAACGCTGTAAAGGCAGTGCAGGATTTCCGTGTTTTCTTTCCCGCCCCCTCCCCTGCAGAGAGGGGCAGTGTATATCCTTCAGCTGTTCTTGCTGCAGGGTAACGCTGTAAAGGCAGTGCAGGATTTCCGTGTTTTCTTTCCCGCCCGCCTCCCCCTGCAGAAAGCGGCAGTGTATATCCTCCAGCTGTTCGCGCTGCGGGGGTAACGCTGTAAAGGCAGTGCAGGATTTCCGTGTTTTCTTTCCCGCCCCCTCCCCTGCAGAGAGGGGCAGTGTATATCCTTCAGCTGTTCTTGCTGCAGGGTAACGCTGTAAAGGCAGTGCAGGATTTCCATGTTTTCTCTCCCGGCCCGCCTCCTTCCCCCCTGCAGAAAGCGGCAGTGTATATCCTCCAGCTGTTCGCGCTGCGGGGGTAACGCTGTAAAGGCAGTGCAGGATTTCCGTGTTTTCTTTCCCGCCCGCCTCCCCCTGCAGAGAGCGGCAGTGTATATCCTCCAGCTGTTTGTGCTGCGGGGGTAACGCTGTAAAGGCAGCGCAGGATTTCCGTGTTTTCTTTCCCGGCCCCCCCTCCCCTGCAGAGAGGGGCAGTGTATATCCTCCAGCTGTTCATGCTGCGGGGTAACGCTGTAAAGGCAGCGCAGGACTTCCGTGTTTTCTCTCCCGGCTCGCCTCCCCTGCAGAGAGCGGCAGTGTATATCCTCCAGCTGTTCATGCTGCGGGGGTAATGCTGTAAATGTAGCGCAGGATTTCCGTGTTTTCTCTCCCGGCTCGCCTCCCCCTGCAGAGAGCGGCAGTGTATATCCTCCAGCTGTTCGCGCTGCGGGGGTAACGCTGTAAAGGCAGCACAGGATTTCCGTGTTTTCTCTTTCGGCTCTAAAATAATAAACATTTTCAGGTTTGTAAATAGTGAGTAACAAACAAGAAGCGCGGTCTCCTGTCTGCGCTGCTCCCGGTGCGTTTAGGCGAAGGGCATGGCGTTCACCCTGCGTTAGAACAATGATTGTTCCATCTAGAGGCACCTGGGGTGGGGGGGGCGCAAAGAAATGTTTTTTACCCCTTTACCCACTAGCCTTTTTTTAGGTAGTTTTTTCCCGCACCTCACAGTGCACGCATGAAGGAAAGAGCCAAAAGCTCAATACGGGACGGCCTTTTATGGATGAAGGTTGATCACCGGGTCCCAAAAAACTGACCTGCGTTCATCACCCACTTTACCACATGGAAAGTCCTCACTCTGAACGGGACTATCTACCAGGTGGCACTCATCAACGAATTGGCTAGATATAACATCACCGAAGCTTGTCTACTGCATCATGACCAGCACGAGGTTAATGGCGCCACCATATTACAATGTACTCGTACTGCTCGGTGACCTGAATACAAACCCAGGCCCGGGACTCCTGGCTATGAAGACATCATTGGACCCTTTGGCGGAGGCCCAACCAACGACAATTCACACCAGATGCTGTCTTTCTGTGCCTCAATAGGCCTCACAGTGACGGGGTCCGGGTTCCAGAGACGTAGCATTCACAGGTTTACCTGGATATCCAACGATGGACGTACAAATAGGAACTGGACCATATACTCCTTCGTCATCGCAATTTTGTCAAATCGTGTCGAGTATACCGCGGGGCAGAAGCTCCAGCAAACACAGACCACCGTCTACTTGTTGCTGAAATAGCAGTTCCACTCCGTCCGCCGCATAAGACCGGATCACAACCTTCATTAAACGGTGACACCCTGAGGGAAAATCCAGCTCTTGAATGTCAATACAATATTGCAATGGAAAACCGGTTCCACGTTCTGGGCAATCTCCCAGATGAACCAGAGGCACCTTGGAATGTCACAAGAGACGCTATCCGTGAAACAGCAAAGACCGTTCTCTGATACCGGCGTCCCCGTAGGCTGCACTGGCTAATGGATGACACTATGCAGGTCCTTGAAGTGGACGACCAAGCAGAATGTAAAAGGCTGAAGGGTGTGTTCCGGGCAAAGGCCAAGAAAGACAGGTAGCGGTACTATAACGCTCTGGCTGATGAAGCTGAGGAGGGTCTGATATCAAACAATCTAAGAGCAGCATACAAAGCAGTCGCCAGAATCCGAGGGTCCTCAGGGACCAACCGGCATACGCCAATCAACAAACCCGACGGCAGCCCTTGTACCAACCATGACGAGACACTTCAACGCTGGCATGAACATTTCTCATGGGGCCTAAACCATTTACCGGCTAATCCATGCCATGATCTTAATGACCTCACATCTGTTGCTGTGGATGACCATTCTGTGCCTACGGATGTTCCGTCACGGGAAGAGGTCCGTTCTGCTATTCAGAAAATAAGATACGGACACGCCGCCGGCTCATATGGCATTCCACCTGAACTGCTGAAATGTGCAATTGAGCCGATAAGCACTTCTTTACATCAGCTATTTCTGTGCGTCTGGTCTTGTGGGAAAGTCCCCGTTGAATGGAAGGAGGGCCTCATCCTTGCCCTGTACAAGGGGAAGGGCCCAAAAACAGTTTGCACTAGCTACAGGCCAATAATGCTCTTTTCGGTTTCTGGCAAGGTCTTTGCACACATTCTTCTCTCAAGTATACAACCACTCCGGACCTCAAAGTGGAGACCCTAGCAGTCAGGCTTCACAGCAGGCCGCTCCACCATGGATGCCATACTCACTCTTAGGCTCCTCTCAGAGATACACAGAGAATTTAACAAACTGCTCCTTGTCGCATATGTTGATCTCAAGGCGGCATTCGACTCGGTCGACAGAGAAGCCCTCTGGAAGGCCATGCATGGCATTGGCGTCCCCACATCCCTTCTAAAGCTACTAGAAGACATGCATCAGGGTACATGCACCAAAATTCGTATCAACCTCTGCTAGCTTTGAGACCTCGTCTGGTGTTCGACAAGGTTGCGTCTTGTCTCCTGCACTCTTCTGCAGGGCCATGGACTGGCTTTTTCAGCGTATTGTCCAATGTATGGGGTCACTCTTCCGGAGTATCACTTTACCGACCTGGACTACGTCAACGATGTTGGATGTCACATCTAATAATCTGAGACACTCATTGGAAAAGTTCGATTTTGAGGCGTCCTGTCTTGGGCTTCACAGGGCTTCACATCTGGCAAAAAACCAAGCTGCAGAATCTAGGAGCCAACATAATCCCTCCGGCCAGAGAGTCAGCGCTGTCAGTGAGTTTGTGTACCGCAGAAGCATTCAGCAGACATCCTGCGAAGAATAGCGCTGGCAGCCCTGGCGATGAGGTCCCTGGATAAACTCTGGCGGAGGCAGAACCTAACACTCAGGACTAAGATTCGATTCTACCAGACCTACGTTATGCCAGTATTATTGTACGGCTCGGGGACCTGGACCTTGCTGTCGCAAACCACTGAGCGTCTGGAGTCCTTTCATATGTGATGCCAACGCCAGATTCTCCGTGTCCATTGGTTTGACTTCATTAGAAACAGCGAGATCCAGGCTCGCACGGGGCTTGAGTCACAAAAACAATAACAAGGAGACGACTCGCACCTTTTGGTCATGTTGCTTGCTTGTCAGAAGCTGTCCGAGCCCACGGTGCTCTAACCGCAGCAATTGCTAGGAAAATCGAGAGACGACCCCCTGCCGGATGGCGGAGGCCCCCTGGTCGTTCACGGCACTTGTGCGTGCAACAGATAGGCAACGGTACCCCCTCTGACATCAACACCGAATGGAACAATGCTCTCGGTCGTGGTCATTCTAGATCGGCGCTACAGACCCTCGTCATCCAAGCGAGATAACTAACAGATAATGCATTTTGAAGTACTAACCCCTTCACCTGATACAAGCGTCAGCAGTGTTCAGACTGAAGCTCTGTTGAACCCCGTTTAGTCTTGTCTCATACAACACTAACGATGGACTTTAGCCCAATTCTGTTTCTCACCTTAGATGAGCATGTATCTGGGTGTACAGCCATTCCTTGGTTCTTCCAGAATCTCTCATGAAGTTCGGCTCGCTCAGTCATCAGCATTACACAGTACAAATGTTACCAGTCTCTGTAGATATGTATTCGTCTGCTTCACGTGAGTTAATAGTTTCACACGAGACCTTATGTGAAGCTTTGGCATAAAGCCATGAAGACTACTTTCCCTTTTCCTTGATGAAACACTTGTCTGTAGTAATAAACGTAGACTTCTTTGGTAGACAGAGAACTGGCTGTATCTCATTGATTCCTTCCGGCCCGATATGCAATAATAATTTGGAACTCGGCAACATATCATTTGGGGTCCCTGGAATATCCCTAACAGCAGGTAAAGACAAACTGACTGATATAAATAGAGGGACGCCCCAAGTCAATCAAAAAATTCTAAAAGAAACACATTCGGTTGGCATGAATGGCCATTCTCCTGACTGCACAAAACCTAACAATCGTTCAGCAGCCTGCCTTCATTGTCCACATCCCTGTAGTCTCTGCATCCTTAGTAGCCAGATACTAAAAAGCCACCCGTGGAAACAGAGTACCCCTGCATGTCCATAGGGACTTATGCGCTCCCACCCCCTCTCTTAAAGGGCCAGCATGTGCTCCCTAGACCTGTCCCCCTCCAATCCCAATCCTGAACCTGCTATATGAGACACCCCCCCTATGGAAGATGCCTATGTAATTGGTCTCATTAGTCATTGTGTTGTAGCCCCAGGTAGTGTTTATTGCCCATTTTATCTTCTGACCTCGGCTCGGTATTGTGGTACTGTTGGCTGCTGCCCACCCTCACCTTCGGCTTGGACCTTGTTAATACACCTGTGCTGCCAGCTCTGAGTTCAGCCTGTTTCTTCACCACACCCCTGTTCAGACCTCCAGGTACCGTGCCTCGGCCCAGTGCAGCGGGACTATCTGTAATTGTAACGGCTTGGGGACCCCGCAGCAAAGCCGGTATCCCATTTGGAAAGGTCAAGTTGAAAACTGGGAATCCCCAGGTGCTGCCATCTCAGATAGTCCAAAGCCAAACCGGTGCACGGCCAAGAGGATCCACATCCGTCTGCTTGACAGAAAGCTTAATAATAATACCCCCTTAGTAATAATAGTGCACACTCAGCAGTTATGCCCAGTTTTATGGAGTAAAATAGGAAACTACTTCTACTCACTTTTCGACCCCCTCCCTGCTGGTCAGCACCGTTCCAGTCCCCCTCACGTCACATGGTTGCTGCAGCCTCCACATTGGAAAAGAGTGGGGGGACCAAAATAGCATAAACCATCCGGTGGAGCAAAGCATGAGAAGGGTATATGCCAGGGGGTCAAACTCACTTTCACCAAGGGCCACATCAGCCTTAAGGCCCATTTAAACACAACAATTATGTCTTTGAGCGATGATCGTGTATTGATGGTTGTCTTCAAAGGGCCGCTTGTAATACTGTATATAAGGGCTCATTCACACGAGTGTTGTGCAGCGTATTCCGTGCATAATACATGAGCATATTTTTTCTTTTACACATGAAATACGCAGCATGACCAATTTTGGTGTGTATTACGCACTGCAGTAGGCCATTAAAGTGAACCGGCCAGTGAATATGCAGGAAACCTGTGGCGATTGCATATTTGAGCACCATTTCAATAGGCCCATCTGCATTCTTTACTAGTGATCCCCATAGTAGCCCTAGTGGTAATATTGACCCCCCTCATATTGTCCGCAGTCGTAACTACGACACCCCCCTCCCCCATATTGGCTGCAGTAGTAGCAGTAATCCCAGTAATAAGAGTGACCCCCCCAATAGTGGCCTCAGTAGTGATAGTGACTACCATAGTAGTCCCAGTAGTAATAGCAACCTCCGTATTGGCCTCTGGCTGGGGAGCATCCTTACAGGCTTTCCACTCATCCAGCCTGCAGCTCTGGCTGGGGGGCGGCTGCAGAGTCCGTGACCAATGACCTCTCACTTCGGCATCTGCGCTGTGTACAGGAGGCGCATGTACACACCGGGAGAAGAGGTCAGCGCTCACGGACTGCACTGCCATCGCCGGACTGGAGATGCAGGCGGGGTGAATAGGATGCCTGTTAGGCTTGTTGCACAGTCGGCAGGCCACATAAAAAGGTGGCGAGCCGGATACAGCCTGCAGTCTGTGCTTGATGTGACGTATGGGCAGTTTAATCAATATTCACTTTGGGGTCCCAGGCCGCCCTCACCCCTGGACGCATATATCTATATTACACTCAAGTTTGGCACTATGGAGCAATTCCAGCAACCTCATTGGTTCTAATTCATAATTCCAGCAACCTGATTGGTTGTTTGGCTTGTCTGAGTCAACCTCATTGGTTGTTTTGGGTTCCCTGATTCAACTTGGTTCTTAGTGCCGAGCTTGAGCGTAATATAGATATATGCCCCCTGGACCCCGGGCAGCTGAACCACCCACAAAGGCAGGGTGTCTGCCCATCAGATTGGAAATTGGTTTTGAATGGGCTTCTAGTTGTCCAGGCGCTCCCACCACCCATCCAGTTACTGACAGGAGGAGAAAGCATTGGAACTGACTATAAAGTACCTTTATTAGATCATTTTATAAGACTTTAGGTAAAAACATACAAATATTTTATTTTACCGACAGATGCCTTTTGCTAGAATTCTCCTACTTTCAAAACAGGACGTTGGCTTCACATCTCCACGTTTGGATTCAACTAGACCTTATTTCAGAGTCAAAATTCTCATATTCATAACATGAAAATGGCCTCTCCCCTTTGTGGATTCTCTGATGGGTCACAAAATCGGATTTATGGGCAAAATATTTTCCACATTCTTGGCATAACAATGGCTTCTCTCCTATGTGAGTTTTCTCATGTCTCATAATATCAGATTTATGGGTAAAACATTTTCCACATTCCAAACATGAATATGGTTTGTGACCTGTGTGAATTCTCTGATGTTTAACAAGAGAGGATTTCTGGGTAAAACACTTCCCACATTCTAAGCATGGATACGGCTTCTCCCCCGTATGGGTTCTCTCATGCTTAGCAAGAGCTGATTTTTGGGCAAAACATCTCCCACATTCCAAACAGGAGAACGGCTTCTCCCCCGTGTGAATTCTCTGATGTTCAACAAGAACTGATTTTTGGGTGAAGCCTTTCCCACATTCTGAACAGGCATACGGCCGCTCATTGCTGTGAGTTCTCTTATGTATAGAAAGACTTGAGTTGTGCTTAAAAAGTTTACCACATTCAGAGCATGGAAATATTTTAGCTCTGCTGAGACCTACATTTTGATCAAAAGAGGGTTTCCTGCGATCACAATGAACAGATGGCGTCTCTCGGCTTTGAAAAAACAGGGATATATTTGGGTTAATGGGAGGTTTGCCAGGTTTATCACGGCCAATATGAGCTTCTATTCCATAATGTGGAGATAAGAGATGTCTCTTCAGGTCTTTGGTGAAGTCATCTGCTGGGGAAAAATAATGTCATTATTTTCTATTTTTCCAAAACACAAATATTATCACATTTCTCCTGAAAAGCGTCGGCATGAGACCTGCTTGTGACCGCATACAAGAATAACGGAGAACATGAACTTCTCATCTACATACATGGATAATCATTGGAGCAATCCCTGTAGTGTAATGGTGAGGAGTTCTCTTACATTACGGCATCTGCAAGAAGTTCTAGAAGGAACCACAACCTCCTGCCGTTTAAGTGGAGCGGTTGGCTTTTTAGGGCGTACAGGACCATGTTGGGGTCACAACAGAACACGTGTTAATGGTTGCGGGATCTCATTGAAGCCATGAGCGTTGGGGGCAGCAAAGAGCATGCAGTCCTGGGATATACCGTAGTAATGGCGTCCTGATGTACCGCTAGATAATGTATCCAGCACAAGAAAGTCTTGGAGCTCTGTTAACGATTTGGTAAAGCGGGGACAAGTCTGGAAACCTCCACTGCAACATTCGTGACTGAATAACTCATGCCTAAATATCATCAACCGCCTTTTTACGTCAACTGAATCCTCACCTGACGAGGCGCGTAGCTGTCCCAGAGGTTTAACCACATCCCACTGTTATTGTCCATTAATGGGTCATACAAGACATGGCAACTTTCTTCCAAAAACAGCACCAAATCTCTCTATAGGTTGTGTTTGGTACTGCAGCTCAGCTCCATTGACGTAAACAGGGATGAGATGCAGTGCCACACACAACCTGTGGACAGGTGGGGTGCTGTTATTGAAAGGAAGCAGCTATGGTTTCTCTGAAGCCGTAAAAGCCCTTCAATGCACTTTAATTAGACATTGGACCGTGTGTACGGTCAGTCTAACACAACTGCCAAAATGTCATTTTACTGATTGTGCCCACGGTTTCCGATTTGACTGTATTCTGGATGGTACATGCTAAACAACCTTATACAGGGATCCTGGAGCTCTTAGACTGGGTGTGAATAGGCCAAGCCCTTATATCCTGAGAGGAGCTAAACCCATCGACGTCATTGGAGTATAGGAATCCTCACACACTGGAAAAGGAACTTTATTTCAGAATTCTTAAACAAGGACAAAAGGATACAAAAATCATCTGTAAGAAACGCGCTTCAACAGAACATGTATGATTTCAACTGGGTTCATGCTGAAACATTTCCAACATTATGGACATAAGAAGGGCTTCTCCTCTTTGTGGATTTTTTGGTGCTTATTAAAAGATGATTTATGGGTAAAGCCTGACCCACACTGCAAACATGAGTATGGTTTCTCCCCTGTGTGGATTCTCTGATGCTCAATTAGAACGGATTTACGAGCAAAATTATTCCCACATTCTGAGCATGAAAATGACTTTTCTCTTGTGTGAATTCTTTGATGGCTAACAAGAATTGATTTGTGGGCAAATTTTTTCCCACAATCCAAACATGAAAATGGCTTCCCCAGAATATGTATTCGAAGATGCTCAGCGAGAGTTGCTTTCCGAGTAAAACGTTTCCCACACTCCAAACATGAGAATGGCTTCTCTCCTGTGTGAGTTCTCCGATGTTCAACAAGAACAGATTTCTGGGCAAATTTTTTCCCACATTCTGAACATGGAAAAGGCCGCTCACCTGAGTGAACCTTCTTGTGTTCATTGAGAACTGATGTCTGTGCAAAACATTTTCCACATTCTAAACACGAATATGGTTTCTCCCCTGTGTGAATTCTCTGATGGGTTTCAAGATGATGTTTGCGTGAAAAATATTTCCCACATTGTGAACACAAAAATGGTTTCTCTCCTGTGTGAATTCTCTGATGTCTCTCAAGATGATGTTTACGTGAAAAATATTTCCCACACTCTGGACATGAAAACAGCTTCTCGTCGGTCTGATCTCTACGATGTTCATAAGCAGCTATATTTTGGGTTAGACATTTCCCACACTGTGAATGCTCCTCACTAGGAGGTCTGACCATTTCCCACGGCTCTCTGCTCTGGAGGACTGTGGATATTATAGGGGCAGTGCGGTTGTCTTCATATTTATCTTGAATGATATCTGGATCTTCTGTTTTATAATCTGGAAATAAAATAATCCGTCCTTCTGGGTTCCTGGGACGGTCATCTGCTGGAGAAAAGAACACTTTTAAGATGTTATTGTGACTCGGTCTTTCATTCTTGTGTATCACAATCACGGAGCTATTCCCTCATAGGAAACCCTTTCCATTTGTAACAAACTGAAAACAGCAGATTTAACATCATTATTAACATCACACGACTGAAACCATACTGGCGTCCTTTACTTTAATGGAACTACCGTGCGTCCCCGAAAGTAGGTCCTACCCTGATAGTAAGACCTACCATGTTTTTTGGGGGGAGGCTTGAAATATAAGACCTCCCCCGAAAATAAGATAAGCTGCCCCCCTCCAAAAAAAAAAATCAATACTCACCTGGACGGCAGCGTCCTGATGGTCTCCGACGGCTCTGCGGCAAACTGCAGATTCCTCCCCGTCTGCCATCTCAGCTTCTTCTGGGGATAGGGCTTTGAATACCCCGCCTCCAGCAAAGCGAGCGCTGTGATTGGCTTATTAAGCGCCAGCAGCCAATCACAGCCGGCGCTCAATGAGCCAATCACAGCCACCTCCTGAAAATAAGACACTGTGCCTCCTTTAGGACAAAAATTAATATAAGACAGTGTCTTATTTTCAGGGAAACACGGTATTTCCATTTAAGTCTGTTCCATTTTATTTCTGTTTTTCAAACGTAACAAACACCGCGGTCAGCTGCACCACTTGTTACATAACCGTAGGTGAGACGAACAGAAATAAATCTCAATAAACCAAAATATATCTATTTTTTTAAACCCATTGAAAATCGATGGGGAACAAAACAAAAATGTTTAATTTAGTTTTTTTATTTCTGTTTCTCTGTTCCTCAAAATGGTTAACGGCAGCGTGAATGAGCCCCAACGTGCTTCTTGTCCATTTATTATTCATTTCTAGGATTACTGTTCCTTTAAGAAAAACCTTATATCCTCCTGAGGTCTCCTTTGGAGGCTTTACCAGCAGTGACCGTCCACACTCCACCTATATACTCCTTGCAGAGAGAGGTAACCTGGGGAGGGACAGAACCACTATGGCAGGTAGTTCAAGCTCTAGTTCCCCTCCCATACATACCCCTCCTAACATCCCAGCGAGGAGCTCCTCACCAGCCATGTTTGGCTGTCAGACCTTTTTTCACCATTTTAAAAGTTGTCTGCTTCAAAAAAATAGTCTGGATTCATCCGAAAAATAAAATCTTGCAACAATACGCTGCAAAACCAAAGTATTGCACTGTACTGTAAAAGCCATCGAGGGATTGTAAGGTCGAGATGCAATAGGATGCTAAAAACCTGGATCCTTATAACAAAAAGTTTACGTTTTGTAAAAATATTCAGAAAACGTTCATAGAGCTCCTCCCCGCTGTTATTATGAAAATAATTAATTGGTGTTGTCACATGAAGCATTCTGGGCTAATGAAACTAGATGTGTTCCCCACACAAAGCTCCAGAAGGGCTCGGTCCAACCAGCAAAATAAATGCATCTAAAAGAACCAATGGGTTCCCATAGCGCAAAGCGGCGCACCCAAGAAGGATAGAACATGCGCTATCTCAGGTGCACGTCGGGCTCCCACTGACTCCTATGGGAGCAGGAGTTCATGGAAACTCCTGCGCAGGGAATAGATTCCCCACAGCTTACAGCAGGGCATTTACCACCTGCTGCCCAGAAGCACCTTTTAAATGTTCCCCTGTAAACTTCTGTTAGTCCCTGCAGGGATGAGGGGGCTCCCCGAGGGTTCCATTAGTCCCCGCAGGTATTAACAGGATTTTACAACGGGACATTTAAAAGGCAGCACCTTTTCAATGCACTGCTGTAAACTGTAGGGTATTCCTCCTGCCCCCATGCTGGGCGATTCCTCCACCTCTCTCACCAAGGGAATCCTTATAGCAGGGAGGGAGAGGGGGGCGGACCTATAGGGCTTTCCCCAGGGAGCATGGGAGGAGGGGGTGGGGCTAGAGGGATCAGCCTCTAGCCCCGTGCCTCTACGATTTGCTATGGGGAAAGCCCTACAGCCCCCCTCCCCATCTCTGTGCTGTGGGGATCCCCATAGCAGGGAGAGACAGAACGGGACTATGGATTTCCTCATAGCAGGGAAAGAGAGCAAAGCTATGGGGGATTAATCCATAGTCCCGCTACATCTCCCCCTGTTATGGGGAAACGCCCTACAGCTCCACTCTCTCTCCCTACTATGGAGAAGTCCCAAAGTCCTGCGGGGCTTCTTCTCTCTCTTCCTGGAGCAGCTGCTCCAGTGAACGGGTGCGAACAGTGCAAAAAACCGCTAGTCTGACTGAGCCGTAAAGAAAAAGCAATTCAGGCCCTACATTTGTTGTTATCTCCATTCCTCCCCAAAAATGGAATAAAATACAAATTCTTCAAAACGTTCTATATACCTCAGTATATAGTACAAGTACAGCTCGCCCCACATGGACCGAGCCCGCACATAGCGGAAACAGGAAAGTCATGGGCGTCAGGAAGCGGCAACAAAAGGCAAATGTAATGAAAACTCTAAAAACGTAGCATCGCCATAATTCAGCGAACGCCCAGCGTGACGTGTAGCTGCGGCAGAGCGGGGAAAATAACACAATTACCCATGTTTTACAGAGAGCCTTTATAGTGGAGAGCGGCCATCGTGCCGCAGCGAACCTCCTGCGGGCGCGCCTGATTGACTGTAGAGGCGGATCTGCAAAAACAGAGGATGCCCTCTGCTGGAGCCTCCAGGAGTGACAGCAGTCGTATCCCTGCAGGCGTACCGGGGTCTAAACGCCGCGCCGAGAGGGTGCAGAGCCCACACAGATGGGGCTTACGGCTCGTTAGGTGGCCATCATTGAGGCTTGTTCCCAGTTTATCCTGCGCAGACCCCCAGATGAGGCCCGCCACTTGTCAGTAGTCCTTTAGGGTATATTCCTCCATGGTATTCCGGGGTTATTGTATATGCAGAAGGGGACTTGGCGCTCCCGTAGGAGATAATGAGGGGACGTATACACTTAGCAGCTCTAACTGTAGTTGACTTCTCCCCTCTATACCTGCGCAGACCTCCCAGGTCCCCCGCACTCTTCAGCCACGCAGGGTGCTGTCAGCTGTTTGCCCGTCTCTCCCCATCCTTGTGGGTGATACATCACCAGATCACATATTTGGATTACTTGAATTGTGTTTTGCAGCTAAACCTGCCCATAATGGCATTATTTGTCCTCGCGCACTGCAGCATTACATTGGGGACTCTAATTGTATGACCCTGGAAGGGTAGATGGAGCCGCAGATCGCCACATCCTTGGGTTCCCTAAATAATGGCTGCAGTGACGCCTATGTTATGGAAGGTTCGGGGTTTGGGCTAGACAACGTTCAATGATTCTCTCCCAAATCTACCGAAGCCGCATAACTAGTTTACAAGAGACAAACCGTGCTTCACCAACCTCTACTGCTGAAGCCATGGGTGTAATGTATTGGTCTTACTCCAGGGGGCGTCCCTTTCAATCCACAGTTCCCTTCGGTTTGGAGTCTGAACAGACCTGAGTGGATCCATGGGGTACATTTATATTTGTGAAGGCGATGCTAAATAATGTAGCATAGGTAATCCTTCCAATAACCCACCCCGGCCGCCGCGCTCCTCGTTGCGGAGGACCTTTCTTTCACTACTTCCTGCCCCGATTATGCTGTAGTGTGCATGGGGAATGAACATGAATCCCCAACTGGACAGATTCGTGGCCGCGGTGTGAGACTCGGGTGGACAGGCATAACCCGGCTAGCTGTAATAGTCTCTGTAGTAGGTTGGCTATGCCCATGGCATGTGTTTCACGACAATACACGCCAGTTCTCATGGCATGCAGTTCATAGACATCGATCATCTCTTTGGGTCACCAACACTTCTGTAGTTACATATGTACCGGGCGGAGTATCAGACCCTTCTCCGATCTGGCTGGAAGTCGCTTCATCCACTCCATGGCCTTCCTGGACCAGCTCCAGGCCCTGTATCCTCATACTGCTGTTATGGGGCACCTTTAAATCTCATGTACGAGGGTGTTTGACATCCTCCATCGCTTTTATTAGGAAAAGGCGAGAGGAAGTCAGGGACAAGCACCGATTTGGAGTGCGGCTAGGTTGATGATATCATGGACTGATTGATGGTCTGTAGAGAATACTTACAGCTTCTTCTGTGAACAGTCGTCTTTTGAGCTGGGTAACCAATCCAGTGTGGCAGACAAATGGAAAGGGCTTCTTCCCAACCAGTGAGGATTGGTCCGGTGTCATGGCATCCTAAACGTCGGTTTCACGTAGATCACGGTTTCATACATATCTTGCATCCACTCTATAAGATGGGTACAATCCCTACCTCCGTGTTACCGATGCTTAACACCTACTGCACACTTGGCACATGTCGTGTGGAGCTGCCCTGTAATCCTGCAGTAACTGACCTACCCAGCCAAGTGAGCCGCCACTTCCAAATACTCCCAGTGCTTGGCGGCTGGGACTCCGAAAAAGGTTGGAAACAGAATCCCAGTTTTGCCCGGATCGCTCCTCGTTGAGGAATTCCACAAGGCGGCTGCTGTCAGTGCAGCTGATGGAAACTCGCCAAGGGTAGACTGCAGGGGAAAGGGGGCAGAGCAGTGGTGCCCGTCTGGTCTACACATGCATTCCACCCACCCTAGGACGGGCTTCCATCGGCTGCACTGACAGCAACTAGTTTGTGCCATTCTGGTACGGCCCCTTTAAGTCACTTAAAAAAAACCCTCAAAGCCCCACTTAAGAGTGCAAGCAGCCCCCATCGCTGCCGGTCTCTGCCTCGGGGCCGGACGGCACCGCAGGAGTTACTGAATGAGAAACAAGCTCTTCATCACTTAAAAAACAGAAGGACGGGCAGCCGCGTCATACAAATATACAATACTAGCTGATATACCCGGCTTCGCCCGAGTTAATTTGGTACTGCTGTTTATCTGGTGTTCACACGGAAAATCTTATGAAGTCATGGTTACTTTAGAGATACCGGAAAAACATATGTTCACCATTTTGCATAGTTCTCTGCGTTACCCAGGAAACACCACGTGGAGGCAACCATGCGACGTTTCCTTCATATAAAATGACATCAGGAAGTGAGAGAATTACATTCCATACGTAAAATTTGGACGCTAATTCTTTTGCGCATAGAATTGAATAATGGAGTTGGGACCCATTAGCTTTTCCTATTTATGACATAATCAATGCTCGTGCCAAATTTCACGTTTCTATGACACCGGAAAGTGAGAAAATTACATTCCGTACGTAAAATTTGGACGCTAGTTCTTTTGCGCATAGAATTGAATAATCGAGTTGGGACCCAATTACTTTTCCTATTTTGGAGATAATCTATGCTTGTGCCAAATTTCATGTTTCTGCGACATCAGGAAGTTGGAGAACTTTTGGCGAGTCAGTCAGTGAGTCAGTCAATGAGGGCTTTCGTCTTTATATATATAGATAGATGGTGGTTTTAGCACCCCAGTACAAGGCAAGAAGCGGCCTGCAACTGGAGCTGATGTGATGCACTCAACGGGCTCTCACGGCCGGGACACCACGCCGTAGAACGGTGGCTACTCTGCACTGCGGAGCTTCCTGGGGCTGAAAAGGACTAAAATCACCACTTTGCTACATTAAAGATTGACTGCTGTGCTCTAATGACAAAGGTCACTTAGTAAGTGGAGACCACAGACCCGGCGGAGAAAGTGCGGTCACAATATAGGTCCATGCGAGCGCTGGGAAGTAGTTGTGGCAATAACCATTAATCATATTTAGTCTATGGCTGTATGGATGTGTTATTGCCTAAAAGCTAGACAGTGTAAACTTTAAGGTCCATTTACACCAGTTGATGAGCGCTAGAAAAAAAACCTGCTAAATCGGCGATAGTTTTAGCGATAATTGGTGCGTGTAAATGTGCGCCCATCGTCCGCTTTTCGTGCATTGGTAGCTGATCGTTAAATTCAATCTAACCTGAAAATCGTCCTTCAGCCTCATCAGTCGTTCTCCACGGGGAGCGCTGATAGCATTGTTTCCCCATGGAGGACAAGGGATCTGGGGCAGATAAGAGCCCTCAGGTTATTAGCTGCATTCAGCGAAGGCTTCATTTGCACACTAAATAGCTATTAAGTACTTGAGTAGCCACTTAATAGTTTATGCAAAACGATCGCCCAAAGCTGTCACTGTCGTCTGAGCGATCATCTGCTGGTGTAAATGGGCCTTTACGTTGCATTGATCCAGCACATATATATTATGCAACCTGCACCCTGTTGATGTTTGCCAGAAGTCACATGACGGACACCATGCTTGATGCATTACACTGGACTGATCCTTTGGCCATACTATGCAGCAGCGCAGAGAGGTATATGGGCAGACTTGTAAATACATGTATATTAATGAATTGCAGGATTGCCTATTGTATAAACAAACACGATATAGGAATACCTCTCTAACCACTTAACAATCTGAGTCGAGTTCAGGCAGAGGAGGGACCATTCTACAGGTTGCAGCTAGACCCTGGCTTTAAAATGAGACCAGAACCGCAACACTAACCGCACTCTAGCTGGAGCCAGTTGAAGCGAGAGCTGCATTTACTGAACTGGCAGCTTGTGTGAGGAAGAGAAAACAGAAGTCCATGTCACACCTCCTGTCTGTCCCGCGTCCCAGTGGAGGTGTAACATGGACTTCTGTCCATGCAATCACCTCTACTTATCAATAAGAGAGCATATTTGCTCTCCGGTTGTCATAAACCGTATGGTGGTCTCTTTTTTCTACAAAAGCAGTGAGAATAAGAGAAACCTCTGATGTTATCCAATGCTTCATCAGAAAGAAACGAATGAAGGACTACATATATCCGTCACCGCAGCGTCTGCCCTACTGTACAACTACTGGCAAACATCATAAAAACAAACCAAACAGATAGAACGGCCGTTTTCTGATCAGCTGGCTTCCTAAAAACACGAATGAAAAGTTCTCAAAAATACAAATGTGCCCCAAACTGGTGCCAGTAAAAATGACAAAAAACAAGTTCTCAAACAGCCAGACTTCCAAATTATAAATATCCCACGGGGCTTAAAATCCACACGACAGGCGGCAGGTACACAATGACGCTGCGGGCTGCCGGTCGCCATCTTGGCGTCTATGTGCACATACTGTGCGCCACACAGAACATGCTGCTTTATTGTGTACATATGCGCTAGCGGTAATATGCGCGGGCGGTAATATGTGCGGGCGGTAATATGCGGAAGTGGCAATATGCGCGGGCGGTAATATACGTGTGAGCGGTAATATGCGTTAGCGGTAATATGTGTGGGTGGTAATATGTGTGGGCGGTAATATGTGTGGGCGGTAATATGCGTTAGCGGTAATATGTGTGGGTGGTAATATGTGTGGGCGGTAATATGTGTGGGCGGTAATATGCGCGGGCGGTAATATGTGCGGGCGGTAATATGCGTTAGCGGTAATATGTGTGGGTGGTAATATGTGTGGGCGGTAATATGTGTGGGCGGTAATATGTGTGAGCGGTAATATGCGTTAGCGGTAATATGTGTGGGTGGTAATATGTGTGGGCGGTAATATGTGTGGGCGGTAATATGCGCGGGCGGTAATATGAGCCGGCGGTAATATGTGTGGGTGGTAATATGTATGGGCGGTAATATGCGTGAGCGGTAATATGAGTGAGTCGGCGGTAATATGCGTGAGTCGGCGGTAATTCTATATGGTTCCTATAAAAACTACAAGTCATCCAGCAAAACACAAGAGGTCTGATACAACCACAGCGAAGAGCCCAGAAGGTGAGCAGCCCGCACTTGTCCTGGAAGTGACAGGGACTTCCATCACTACGGTTCATCTTCAGCCGAGCTCCGCGCCACCAGATTCACCACACAGGGATTACAAGTTTACAATAAAGTGACATTTTTGGGAAAGCCTTCCCCGCTATGATGCGTTAGGCCGGCTTCACACGGGCGCCAAAATCATGCGAGATGCGAAATCTCCCACCAATTTGAGCCCATTCCTGTGAACAGGGTCAGGGACGTGAGCGATGTCCTGCAGGGCACCGGGATGTGGGAATCGCAGCGCCCGTTGCCGGCCCCACTGAAAGCAATGGGAGAAACTCTGCAATCCTCTGCCATGGCAGCGGCAAACACACACCGCCCGCAGCTGAGAGACTCGGCCTCTCTAACAGGCCCTTCTTATAGACATGTGACCCTCCAGCTACTCCCCATTAGCAGCACTTACTTTTTCAGCCTTTTGTTACTCCAAATTTCATGAAATCTGTGGCCGCCACAAATCTGTGTGTTCATTTCTTTTAATATGAGACGGAACAATGGCCCCGCCCCCCAATAATATGAGATGGAACAATGCCCCCCCGCCCTCCGATAATATGAGATGGAACAAAAACCCCCGATAATATGAGATGGAACAATGCCCCCCCCCCCCCGCCCCCCGATAATATGAGATGGAACAATGCCCCCCCGCCCCCCGATAAAATGAGATGGAACAAAAAACCCCGATAATATGAGATGGAACAATGCCCCCCCGCCCCCCGATAAAATGAGATGGAACAAAAACCCCCGATAATATGAGATGGAACAATGCCCCCCCGCCCCCCGATAATATGAGATGGAACAATGCCCCCCCGCCCCCCGATAATATGAGATGGAACAAAAACCCCCGATAATATGAGATGGAACAATGCCCCCCCACCCCCCGATAATATGAGATGGAACAATGCCCCCCCGCCCCCCGATAATATGAGATGGAACAATGCCCCCCCGCCCCCCGATAATATGAGATGGAACAATGCCCCCCCCGCCCCCCGATAAAATGAGATGGAACAAAACCCCCCGATAATATGAGATGGAACAGTGCCCCCCCCCCGTCCCCCGATAATATGAGATGGAACAATGCCCCCCCGCCCCCCGATAAAATGAGATGGAACAATGCCCCCCCCGCCCCCCGATAAAATGAGAAGGAACAAAAACCCCCGATAAAATGAGATGGAACAATGCCCCCCCCCCCCGCCCCCCGATAATATGAGATGGAACAATGCCCCCCCGCCCCCCGATAATATGAGATGGAACAATGCCCCCCCCCCCGAAAATATGAGATGGAACAATGCCCCCCCCCGATAATATGAGATGGAACAATGCCCCCCCGCCCCCCGATAATATGAGATAGAACAATGCCCCCCCCGCCCCCCGATAATATGAGATGGAACAATGCCCCCCCACCCCCGATAATATGAGATGGAACAATGCCCCTCCCCCCCCGATAATATGAGATGGAACAATGCCCCCCGATAATATGAGATGGAACAATGCCCCCCCCCCGCCCCCCGACAAAAATGAGATGGAACAAAACCCCCCGATAATATGAGATGGAACAATGCCCCCCCCCGCCCCCCGATAATGAGATGGAACAATGCCCCCCCCCGATAATATGAGATGGAACAATGCCCCCCGCCCACTGATAATAGGAGATGGAACAATGCCCCCCCGCCCCCCGATAAAATGAGATGGAAAAATGCCCCCCCGGCCCCCGATGAGATGGAACAATGCCCCCCCCTCCCCCGATAATATGAGATGGAACAATGCCCCCCCCCCCCAGATAATATGGGATGGAACAATGCCCCCCCGCCCCCCGATAATATGAGATGGAACAATGACCCCCCGCCCCCCGATAATATGAGATGGAACAATGCCCCCCCCGATAATATGAGATGGAACAATGCCCCCCGCCCCCCGATAATATGAGATGGAACAATGCCCCCCCCCCGCCCACCGATAATATGAGATGGAACAATGCCCCCCCCCCGATAATATGAGATGGAACAATGCCCCCCGCCCCCCGGTATGAGATGGAACAATGCCCCCCCACCCATCCGATAATATGAGATGGAACAATGCCCCCCCACCCATCCGATAATATGAGATGGAACAATGCCCCCCGCCCCCTGATAATGAGATGGAACAATGCCCCCCCCCCCCGATAATATGAGATGGAACAATGCCCCCCGCCCCCTGATAATAGGAGATGGAACAATGCCCCCCCGCCCCCCGATTAAATGAGATGGAACAATGCCCCCCCCGCCCCCTGATGAGATGGAACAATGCCCCCCCCTCCCCTCGATAATATGAGATGGAACAATGCCCCCCCCCCGATATGACATGGAACAATGCCCCCCCCCGCCCCCCGATAATATGAGATGGAACAATGCCCCCCCACCCCCCGATAATATGAGATGGAACAATGCCCCCCCATCCCCGATAATATGAGATGGAACAATGCCCCCCCCCCGATAATATGAGATGGAACAATGCCCCCACCCCCGATAATATGAGATGGAACAATGCCCCCCCGCCTCCCGATAATATGAGATGGAACAATGCTCCCCGCCCCCGCAAATATGAGATGGAACAATGCCCCCCGCCCCCCGATAATATGAGATGGAACAATGCCCCCCGCCCCCGATAATATGAGATGGAACAATGCCCCCCCGCCTCCCGATAATATGAGATGGAACAATGCCCCCCGCCCCCGATAATATGAGATGGAACAATGCCCCCCGATAATATGAGATGGAACAATGCCCCCCCCGCCCCCCGATAAAATGAGATGGAACAAAACCCCCCGATAATATGAGATGGAACAATGCCCCCCGCCCCCTGATAATAGGAGATGGAACAATGCCCCCCCGCCCCCCGATAAAATGAGATGGAACAATGCCCCCCCGATAATGAGATGGAACAATGCCCCCCCCTCCCCCCGATAATATGAGATGGAACAATGCCCCCCTCCGATAATATGAGATGGAACAATGCCCCCCCACCCCCCGATAATATGAGATGGAACAATGCCCCCCCCCGCCCCCCAATATGAGATGGAACAATGCCCCCCCACCCCCCGATAATATGAGATGGAACAATGCCCCCCCCCCAATAATATGAGATGGAACAATGCCCCCCCGCCCCACGATATGAGATGGAACAATGCCCCCCCACCCCCTGATAATATGAGATGGAACAATGCCCCTCCCCCCCCGATAATATGAGATGGAACAATGCCCCCCGCCTCCCGATAATATGAGATGGAACAATGCCCCCCGCCCCCGATAATATGAGATGGAACAATGCCCCCCGATAATATGAGATGGAACAATGCCCCCCCCGCCCCCCGATAATGAGATGGAACAATGCCCCCCCCTGATAATATGAGATGGAACAATGCCCCCCGCCCCCTGATAATAGGAGATGGAACAATGCCCCCCCGCCCCCCGATAAAATGAGATGGAACAATGCCCCCCTGCCCCCCGATGAGATGGAACAATGCCCCCCTTCCCCCCGATAATATGAGATGGAACAATGCCCCCCCCCCCCGATAATATGAGATGGAACAATGCCCCCCCCGCCCCCCGATAATATGAGATGGAACAATGCCCCCCCACCCCCCGATAATATGAGATGGAACAATGCCCCCCTGGCCCCCAATATGAGATGGAACAATGCCCCCCCACCCCCGATAATATGAGATGGAACAATGCCCCCCCCCCGATAATATGAGATGGAACAATGCCCCCACCCCCGATAATATGAGATGGAACAATGCCCCCCCGCCTCCCGATAATATGAGATGGAACAATGCCCCCCCCCCGCCCCCCGATAAAATGAGATGGAACAAAACCCCCCCGATAATATGAGATGGAACAATGCCCCCCCCACCCCCCCGATAATGAGATGGAACAATGCCCCCCCCCGATAATATGAGATGGAACAATGCCCCCCCGCCCCCCGATAAAATGAGATGGAACAATGCCCCCCCGCCCCCCGATAATGAGATGGAACAATGCCCCCCTCCGATAATATGAGATGGAACAATGCCCCCCTCCGATAATATGAGATGGAACAATGCCCCCCCCCCCCCCCGATAATATGAGATGGAACAATGCCCCCCGCCCCCCGATAATATGAGATGGAACAATGCCCCCCCCCCCCGCCCCCGATAATATGAGATGGAACAATGCCCCCCCCGCCCCCCGATAATATGAGATGGAACAATGCCCCCCCCCGATAATATGAGATGGAACAATGCCCCCGCCCCCGATAATATGAGATGGAACAATGCCCCCCCGCCTCCCGATAATATGAGATGGAACAATGCCCCCCGCCCCCGATAATATGAGATGGAACAATGCCCCCCCCCGCCCCCCGATAATGAGATGGAACAATGCCCGCCCCGATAATATGAGATGGAACAATGCCCCCCCCGCCCCCGATAATATGAGATGGAACAAAGCCCCCCCACCCCCCGATAATATGAGATGGAACAATGCCCCCCCCGCCCCCCAATATGAGATGGAACAATGCCCCCCCACCCCCCGATAATATGAGATGAAACAATGCCCCCCCCCCCCGATAATATGAGATGGAACAATGCCCCCCCGCCTCCCGATAATATGAGATGGAACAATGTCCCTCCGCCTCCCGATAATATGAGATAGAACAATGCCCCCCGCCCCCGATAATATGAGATGGAACAATGCCCCCCGCCCCCCGATAATATGAGATGGAACAATGCCCCCCCGCCCCTGATAATATGAGATGGAACAATGCCCCCCCGCCCCCCGATAATATGAGATGGAACAATGCCCCCCGATAATATGAGATGGAACAATGCCCCCCGTCCCCCGATAATATGAGATGGAACAATGCCCCCCGCCCCTGATAATATGAAATGGAACAATGCCCCCCCGCCCCCCGATAATATGAGATGGAACAATGCCCCCCCGCCTCCCGATAATATGAGATGGAACAATGCCCCCCGCCCCCGATAATATGAGATGGCACAATGCCCCCCGATAATATGAGATGGAACAATGCCCCCCCCCCCGCCCCCCGATAATGAGATGGAACAATGCCCCCCCCCCCCGATATGAGATGGAACAATGCCCCCCGCCCCCTGATAATAGGAGATTGAACAATGCCCCCCCGCCCCCCGATAAAATGAGATGGAACAATGCCCCCCCGCCCCCCGATAATGAGATGGAACAATGCCCCCCCCACCCCCCGATAATATGAGATGGAACAATGCCCCCCTCCGATAATATGAGATGGAACAATGCCCCCCCCCCCGCCCCCCGATAATATGAGATGGAACAATGCCCCCCCCCGCCCCCCGATAATATGAGATGGAACAATGCCCCCCCACCCCCCGATAATATGAGATGGAACAATGCCCCCCCCCCCCCGATAATATGAGATGGAACAATGCCCCCGCCCCCGATAATATGAGATGGAACAATGCCCCCCGCCCCCGATAATATGAGATGGAACAATGCCCCCCGATAATATGAGATGGAACAATGCCCCCCCCCCGCCCCCCGGTAATGAGATGGAACAATGCCCCTCCCCGATAATATGAGATGGAACAATGTCCCCCCCGCCCCCCGATAATATGAGATGGAACAATGCCCCTCCGCCCCCCGATAATATGAGATGGAACAATGCCCCCCCACCCCCCGATAATATGAGATGGAACAATGCCCCGCCCGCCCACCAATATGAGATGGAACAATGCCCCCCCACCCCCCGATAATATGAGATGGAACAATGCCCCCCCCCCCCGATAATATGAGATGGAACAATGCCCCCCCGCCTCCCGATAATACGAGATGGAACAATGCCCCCCGCCCCCGATAATATGAGATGGAACAATGCCCCCCGCCCCCCGATAATATGAGATGGAACAATGCCCCCCGCCCCCCGATAATATGAGATGGAACAATGCCCCCCGATAATATGAGATGGAACAATGCCCCCCGATAATATGAGATGGAACAATGCCCCCCCGCCCCCCGATAATATGAGATGGAATAATGCCCCCCGCCCCCGATAATATGAGATGGAATAATGCCCCCCGCCCCCGATAATATGATATGGAATAATGCCCCCCGCCCCCCGATAATATGAGATGGAACAATGCCCCCCCGCCCCCGATAATATGAGATGGAACAATGCCCCCCCGCCCCCCGATAATATGAGATGGAACAATGCCCCCCGCCCCCGATAATATGAGATGGAATAATGCCCCCCGCCCCCCGATAATATGAGATGGAACAATGCCCCCCCGCCCCCGATAATATGAGATGGAACAATGCCCCCCCGCCCCCCGATAATATGAGATGGAACAATGCCCCCCGCCCCCCGATAATATGAGATGGAACAATGGCCCCCGCCCCTGATAATATGAGATGGAACAATGCCCCCCTGCCCCCCGATAATATGAGATGGAACAATGCCCCCCGCCCCCCGATAATATGAGATGGAACAATGCCCCCCGCCCCCCGATAATATGAGATGGAACAATGCCCTCCGCCCCTGATAATATGAGATGGAACAATGCCCCCCTGCCCCCCGATAATATGAGATGGAACAATGCCCCCCCGCCCCCCGATAATATGAGATGGAACAATGCCCCCCCCGCCCCCCGATAATATGAGATGGAACAATGCCCCCCCGCCCCCCGATAATATGAGATGGAACAATGCCCCCCCCCGCCCCCCGATAATATGAGATGGAACAATGCCCCCCCGCCCCCCGATAATATGAGATGGAACAATGCCCCCCCGTCCCCCGATAATATGAGATGGAACAATGCCCCCGCCCCCCGATAATATGAGATGGAACAATGCCCCCCGCCCCCCGATAATATGAGATGGAACAATGCCCCCCGCCCCTGATAATATGAGATGGAACAATGCCCCCCTGCCCCCCGATAATATGAGATGGAACAATGCCCCCCCGCCCCCCGATAATATGAGATGGAACAATGCCCCCCGCCCCCCGATAATATGAGATGGAACAATGCCCCCCGCCCCTGATAATATGAGATGGAACAATGCCCCCCAGCCCCCCGATAATATGAGATGGAACAATGCCCCCCCGCCCCCGATAATATGAGATGGAACAATGCCCCCCCGCCCCCCGATAATATGAGATGGAACAATGCCCCCCCGCCCCCCGATAATATGAGATGGAACAATGCCCCCCCCCCGCCCCCCGATAATATGAGATGGAACAATGCCCCCCGCCCCCCGATAATGAGATGGAACAATGCCCCCCCCACCCCCCGATAATATGAGATGGAACAATGCCCCCCTCCGATAATATGAGATGGAACAATGCGCCCCCCCGCCCCCCGATAATATGAGATGGAACAATGCCCCCCCCGCCCCCCGATAATATGAGATGGAACAATGCCCCCCCACCCCCCGATAATATGAGATGGAACAATGCCCCCCCCCCCCGATAATATGAGATGGAACAATGCCCCCCGCCCCCGATAATATGAGATGGAACAATGCCCCCCGATAATATGAGATGGAACAATGCCCCCCCCCCCGCCCCCCGATAATGAGATGGAACAATGCCCCTCCCCCCGATATGAGATGGAACAATGCCCCCCGCCCCCTGATAATAGGAGATTGAACAATGCCCCCCCGCCCCCCGATAAAATGAGATGGAACAATGCCCCCCCGCCCCCCGATAATGAGATGGAACAATGCCCCCCCCACCCCCCGATAATATGAGATGGAACAATGCCCCCCTCCGATAATATGAGATGGAACAATGCCCCCCCCCCGCCCCCCGATAATATGAGATGGAACAATGCCCCCCCCCCGCCCCCCGATAATATGAGATGGAACAATGCCCCCCCACCCCCCGATAATATGAGATGGAACAATGCCCCCCCCCCCGATAATATGAGATGGAACAATGCCCCCGCCCCCGATAATATGAGATGGAACAATGCCCCCCGCCCCCGATAATATGAGATGGAACAATGCCCCCCGATAATATGAGATGGAACAATGCCCCCCCCCCGCCCCCCGGTAATGAGATGGAACAATGCCCCTCCCCGATAATATGAGATGGAACAATGTCCCCCCCGCCCCCCGATAATATGAGATGGAACAATGCCCCTCCGCCCCCCGATAATATGAGATGGAACAATGCCCCCCCACCCCCCGATAATATGAGATGGAACAATGCCCCGCCCGCCCCCCAATATGAGATGGAACAATGCCCCCCCACCCCCCGATAATATGAGATGGAACAATGCCCCCCCCCCCCGATAATATGAGATGGAACAATGCCCCCCCGCCTCCCGATAATACGAGATGGAACAATGCCCCCCGCCCCCGATAATATGAGATGGAACAATGCCCCCCGCCCCCCGATAATATGAGATGGAACAATGCCCCCCGCCCCCCGATAATATGAGATGGAACAATGCCCCCCGATAATATGAGATGGAACAATGCCCCCCGATAATATGAGATGGAACAATGCCCCCCCGCCCCCCGATAATATGAGATGGAATAATGCCCCCCGCCCCCGATAATATGAGATGGAATAATGCCCCCCGCCCCCGATAATATGATATGGAATAATGCCCCCCGCCCCCCGATAATATGAGATGGAACAATGCCCCCCCGCCCCCGATAATATGAGATGGAACAATGCCCCCCCGCCCCCCGATAATATGAGATGGAACAATGCCCCCCGCCCCCGATAATATGAGATGGAATAATGCCCCCCGCCCCCCGATAATATGAGATGGAACAATGCCCCCCCGCCCCCGATAATATGAGATGGAACAATGCCCCCCCGCCCCCCGATAATATGAGATGGAACAATGCCCCCCGCCCCCCGATAATATGAGATGGAACAATGGCCCCCGCCCCTGATAATATGAGATGGAACAATGCCCCCCTGCCCCCCGATAATATGAGATGGAACAATGCCCCCCGCCCCCCGATAATATGAGATGGAACAATGCCCCCCGCCCCCCGATAATATGAGATGGAACAATGCCCTCCGCCCCTGATAATATGAGATGGAACAATGCCCCCCTGCCCCCCGATAATATGAGATGGAACAATGCCCCCCCGCCCCCCGATAATATGAGATGGAACAATGCCCCCCCCGCCCCCCGATAATATGAGATGGAACAATGCCCCCCCGCCCCCCGATAATATGAGATGGAACAATGCCCCCCCCCGCCCCCCGATAATATGAGATGGAACAATGCCCCCCCGCCCCCCGATAATATGAGATGGAACAATGCCCCCCCGTCCCCCGATAATATGAGATGGAACAATGCCCCCGCCCCCCGATAATATGAGATGGAACAATGCCCCCCGCCCCCCGATAATATGAGATGGAACAATGCCCCCCGCCCCTGATAATATGAGATGGAACAATGCCCCCCAGCCCCCCGATAATATGAGATGGAACAATGCCCCCCCGCCCCCGATAATATGAGATGGAACAATGCCCCCCCCGCCCCCCGATAATATGAGATGGAACAATGCCCCCCCGCCCCCCGATAATATGAGATGGAACAATGCCCCCCCCCCGCCCCCCGATAATATGAGATGGAACAATGCCCCCCGCCCCCCGATAATGAGATGGAACAATGCCCCCCCCACCCCCCGATAATATGAGATGGAACAATGCCCCCCTCCGATAATATGAGATGGAACAATGCGCCCCCCCGCCCCCCGATAATATGAGATGGAACAATGCCCCCCCCCGCCCCCCGATAATATGAGATGGAACAATGCCCCCCCACCCCCCGATAATATGAGATGGAACAATGCCCCCCCCCCCCGATAATATGAGATGGAACAATGCCCCCCGCCCCCGATAATATGAGATGGAACAATGCCCCCCGATAATATGAGATGGAACAATGCCCCCCCCCCCCGCCCCCCGATAATGAGATGGAACAATGCCCCTCCCCGATAATATGAGATGGAACAATGTCCCCCCCGCCCCCCGATAATATGAGATGGAACAATGCCCCTCCGCCCCCCGATAATATGAGATGGAACAATGCCCCCCCACCCCCCGATAATATGAGATGGAACAATGCCCCCCCCGCCCCCCGATAATATGAGATGGAACAATGCCCCTCCGCCCCCCGATAATATGAGATGGAACAATGCCCCCCCACCCCCCGATAATATGAGATGGAACAATGCCCCCCCACCCCCCGATAATATGAGATGGAACAATGCCCCCCCCCCCGATAATATGAGAAGGAACAATGCCCCCCCCCGCCCCCCGATAATATGAGATGGAATAATGCCCCCCGCCCCCGATAATATGAGATGGAACAATGCCCCCCTCCCCCCGATAATATGAGATGGAACAATTCCCCCCCCGCCCCCCGATAATATGAGATGGAACAATGCCCCCCGATAATATGAGATGGAACAATGCCCCCCCGCCCCCCGATAATATGAGATGGAACAATGCCCCCCGATAATATGAGATGGAACAATGCCCCCCCGCCCCCCGATAATATGAGATGGAATAATGCCCCCCGCCCCCCGATAATATGAGATGGAACAATGCCCCCCGCCCCCTGATAATATGAGATGGAACAATGCCCCCCCGCCCCCCGATAATATGAGATGGAATAATGCCCCCCGCCCCCCGATAATATGAGATGGAACAATGCCCCCCGCCCCCCGATAATATGAGATGGAACAATGCCCCCCGCCCCCCGATAATATGAGATGGAATAATGCCCCCCGCCCCCGATAATATGAGATGGAACAATGCCCCCCGCCCCCCGATAATATGAGATGGAACAACGCCCCCCCGCCCCCTGATGATATGAGATGGAACAATGCCCCCCGCCCCCTGATACGGGTTCCGTGTTTATCGTGAATAACATACGGTTCGATGAGGTTTCCATATCATCGCGTTCCTTCTCCTTTCCATTTACTTACATGTCACACAGCGGCCCGGGTATGAGGGCCCATAGCCTCTGGATGGCGCCATTGTTTGCAGAGAAGCCTTTTACGTTCACGTTAGTTTGTCCCTAAGGAGGAGCATGGAGACGATGACATTGTGTGCACTGACCTGAGCCGCCGCCTACAGCGCCCTCCTCCTCCGTCCACAGCTGACCGCACCGCACATACGACTCTTCTCCAATAGCCTCCACCTTAACGGCAGCCCGCTCTTCATCCTATTTCATATGTGAACAGATACAAAACTGAGAAGCTGCAAGTCCAGTCGTATCAAGACCGGACAGTGCAAGAATATAGTCGCTGATGGCCGGGCGCGAGGACCCCCGCACACTGCAAGAACTCCATCCAGGCTCTGCGGTCAGACGGCCGCCGATCAGCAACTCAGGCCAATGGGAAGAAGGAAGAAAAACAGCTCCCAAAAGTCCTGAACACGAAGACCTTTAAGCCAAAAACCAAGATGCCCCTCCCCCCCCCCCTTTATGAACCCAATGGTCCAAGTCTGAGAAATCTAAAATAATTCTATATACTACCAGCTGATATACCTGGCTTCGCCCGAGTTAATTTGGTACTGGTGTTTATCTGGTGTTCACACGGAAAATCTTATGAAGTCGTGGTTACTTTAGAGATACTGAGGAAAAACATATGTTCACCATTTTGCATAGTTCTCTGCGTTACCCAGGAAACACCACGGGGAGGTAACCATGCGACGTTTCATTTATATAAAATGACATCAGGAAGTGAGAGAATTAGATTACATACATAAAATGTGGACGCTAATTCTTTGGCGCATAGAATTGAATAATTGAATTGGGACCCATTAACTTTTCCTATTTATGACATAATCAATGCTCGTGCCAAATTTTGAGTTTCTATGACACCGGGAAGTGAGAGAATTAGATTATGTACGTAAAATTTGGATGTTAATTCTTTTGCGCTTAGAATTGAATAACCGAGTTGGGACCCATTAGCTTTTCCTATTTATGACACAATCAATGCTCGTGCCAAATTTCACGTTTCTATGACATTGGGAAGTGAGAGAATTAGTGAGTCAGTGAGTCAAGTCAGTCAGTCAGTGAGTGAGTCAGTCAGTCAGTGACTCATTCAGTCAGTCAGGGCTTTCGTCTTTATATATATAGATGTAGGACTCGGCCATGGGGCCAGGGATAGCCACTAATATCTAATAATGTATATATAAGGACAACGTACAACATACATCAGCCATTGTATCCCAATAAGTATCCCTTAAAGGGGTACTCCGGAGACAACCACCTGTCTTACCTGGTGGCTGAAGGACATGTGACAGCTGCAGCCAATCACCAGCTATAGAAGGTCATTACTCGGGCCTGTGATTACAAGGCCCGAGTCACAGGGGCGCTTATGGCGGGTCACATCAATGTTCTGGTGGTGATTATATATCTTAATTGCTATATCAGCATAACGTTTTCTGCCTTTCCAAGACGTCTTCAGAGCCTTGTTCTCTTGCCTTGCCGTCTTCAGGAGTGTGACGCATGGCACATATTTTCTGCATTGACCTTCACACATGACCTTGTTGTAGATTTGGTGCGGACCGATCCGCGGACTCACTGCATTGTAATGAATGAAATCCGTGGCGCTTCTGCAACAGACAGAGCGTACCACGGGTATGACGGCGCACAGCATGCAGAGAGTGCGCTGCAGATGTCTGCTGCTGCGAGTGCATGGGGTAGTTAGTTGGGATCGTCAGGGCACCCCCCCCCCCCTTCCTGGACTGTTCGCACCACACAGCACCCCGCCCCTCCCCCCAGCCTAGCAGTAACTCGCAGGTTTCATACCGATCCGGTGATTGTTCCTCTATAGTGTTCTTTGGCGTAAGGACTCAATGACGAATGACATCCCGCCAATCCTCGGTAGCCGGCATCTTAGGGCCCTTTTACGCGGGCCGACAAATCGAGTCCGGCATCCCGTGAGAATCTGAAGGATTGTGGGTCAGTGCGGATGCGGCCGTGACTGAATTAATTTACTTTTCGTTTGTTACTCAATTTCTGCACAAACTGAAGGATGGGATCACCCCGTGTGAACAGGTAGTTGGTTCATGAACGACTGCCTGTTCACTGTGAACGGAGCGGATGGAGCGATCCCCGACCCGCTCAGACTCCACTAGAGACGATCAATCCCAGAGCGATTACCGCTGGGACAATCTGTCTTCTGTACAAGAGCCCGAACATCAGGCCAGATGGACCTGCAGAGCATTCAGCATCGAGCAACGGATCGGCTCTAATTCACAGACTGCTTGGTACCGCTACCCAAGAAGTGGGAGCCGCTCACGGGTCGCGGAGCTCTTGTATTTACAGCTCACCAACCGGGTCTACATTCACAGAGGCCATGGGAGGGAGGCAGGATGAGGACGGACAAGTGTCCTTCAAGGACCACGGTGCTGCACAGACATGAACTATCTGTAGTACAGCAGAGGCTAAGGCTCCGGCCAAACAGAGGAGCGTCCAGTGCGAGGCGCGTCCTGCAGTACTTACCGTGGCCCCAAGGAGGAGCCACAGATTGACAGCTTACAACTCTTCGGGTTTTGTAATTCTAATACCATTCTGCCAACCGTACAGAGTAACAAAGGGTTAATAGAGCAATCCCCTCACACTGTCCTTTACTCCTTTAAGCCACGCCCCTTTCTGACTTTAAGAGCTCCTCCTGCTCTTCCACTGCCGTGGCTGCCTGCGGCGTGCACCACTCCCTGCTACTATAACAGCGCCCTATCATGGACTGATGAAGAACACCTCAATTCCACCATCTTTGGAATATTTAGCTTGAAATTTGCTGTACTACTTTTTAAAAATACTATTATTTTCTGCCCGACTCCCGGCAGCCACAACGTCATTCGTCCGTTCAGACAGTTGTGCGCGGGATCTCTTTTTCAAGGTCATGTGAGACATTTTGATCACTTTTTCAAATTTTCTTCATACAACAGGGATGAAAAGCAGCAGAGTCCTGGTCATGTGACCCTGGACTGCTCTCACACAGGTGACTGATCACATGACGGTGACATGACAGGTCCTGTAAGCACACGGCTCCTGTAGGTGTTCGTTAGTATTCCATCCCCTACAAACCCCCACGACTTCAGTTCTAAGGAATACTAACGAACCTCTAGCCGGACAACAGCCGTGTGCTTACAGGACCTGTGATGAAGTCACCGTCATGTTTATCGGGGGCGGATCATGCAATTCACTCACTTCGGATGAAGGACCTTTCATGACATCACCGTCATGTGATCAGGGGCAGAGCAAGTAACTCACTCACTCTTGCTCCACGCCTAACCATCCGGAGTGAGTTACTTGCTCTGCCCCTAATCACATGACGGTGACATCATTACAGGTCCTTTATCCGTAGGTCATCCCGAGTCAGTTACGCATCCCGTACAAACCCCCGCTGCCCCAGTTGCTGTGCAATAGGACCCATGATGACATCACAGTCATGTGATCAGGGACGGAGCATGTAACTCACTAATTGGGGATGAAGAACCTTTGATGACATCACTGTCATGTGATCAGGGGCAGAGCAAGTTACTCACGCATGGATGGAGAAGTGGTTAGTAGTTTGACTAGTAATTATCAGGAAATTATAGTACCAGTGTTTCTGGTGGCGCAATGTGCTACACAGCTCTGCTACATGGTAAATCCATTAGGATCCTCACACATCACACACACAGCTCTACTATATCCATTATGACCCCCACACATCACACACACAGCTCTACTATATCCATTATGACACCCACACATCACACACACAGCTCTACTATATCCATTATGACCCCCACACATCACACACACAGCTCTACTATATCCATTATGACCCCCACACATCACACACACAGCTCTACTACAGTTAGGGCCAGAAATATTTGGACAGTGACACAAGTTTTGTTATTTTAGCTGTTTACAAAAACATGTTCAGAAATACAATTATATATATAATATGGGCTGAAAGTGCACACTCCCAGCTGCAATATGAGAGTTTCCACATCCAAATCGGAGAAAGGGTTTAGGAATCATAGCTCTGTAATGCATAGCCTCCTCTTTTTCAAGGGACCAAAAGTAATTGGACAATGGACTCTAAGGGCTGCAATTAACTCAGAAGGCGTCTCCCTCGTTAACCTGTAATCAATTAAGTAGTTAAAAGGTCTGGGGTTGATTCCAGGTGTGTGGGTTTGGATTTGGAAGCTGTTGCTGTGACCAGACAACATGCGGTCAAAGGAACTCTCAATTGAGGTGAAGCAGAACATCCTGAGGCTGAAAAAAAAGAAAAAATCCATCAGAGAGATAGCAGACATGCTTGGAGTAGCAAAATCAACAGTCGGGTACATTCTGAGAAAAAAGGAATTCACTGGTGAGCTTGGGAACTCAAAAAGGCCTGGGCGTCCACGGAAGACAACGGTGGTGGATGATCGCCGCATACTTTCCTTGGTGAAGAAGACCCGTTCACAACATCAACTGAAGTCCAGAACACTCTCAGGGAAGTAGGTGTATCTGTCTCTAAGTCAACAGTAAAGAGAAGACTCCATGAAAGTAAATACAAAGGGTTCACATCTAGATGCAAACCATTCATCAATTCCAAAAATAGACAGGCCAGAGTTAAATTTGCCGAAAAACACCTCAAGAAGCCAGCCCAGTTCTGGAAAAGTATTCTATGGACAGATGAGACAAAGATCAACCTGTACCAGAATGATGGGAAGAAGAAAGGGAACGGCACATGATCCAAGGCACACCACATCCTCTGTAAAACATGGTGGAGGCCACGTGATGGCATGGGCATGCATGGCTTTCAATGGCACTGGGTCACTTGTGTTTATTGATGACATAACAGCAGACAAGAGTAGCCGGATGAATTCTGAAGTGCACCGGGATATACTTTCAGCCCAGATTCAGCCAAATGCTGCAAAGTTGATCGGACGGCGCTTCACAGTACAGATGGACAATGACCCCAAGCATACAGCCAAAGCTACCCAGGAGTTCATGAGTGCAAAAAAGTGGAACATTCTGCAATGGCCAAGTCAATCACCAGATCTTAACCCAATTGAGCATGCATTTCACTTGCTCAAATCCAGACTTCAGACGGAAAGACCCACAAACAAGCAAGACCTGAAGGCTGCGGCTGTAAAGGCCTGGCAAAGCATGAAGAAGGAGGAAACCCAGCGTTTGGGGATGTCCATGGGTTCCAGACTTAAGGCAGTGATTGCCTCCAAAGGATTCGCAACAAAATATTGAAAAAAAAAATATTTTGTTTGGGTTCTGTTTATTTGTCCAATTACTTTTGAGCTCCTAAAATGTGGAGTGTTTGTAAAGAAATGGGTACAATTCCTACATTTTCTATCAGATATTTTTGTTCAACCCTTTAAATTAAACGTTACAATCTGCACTTGAATTCTGTTGTAGAGGCTTCATTTCAAATCCAATGCGGTGGCATGCAGAGCCCAACTCGCGAAAATTGTGTTACTGTCCAAATATTTCTGGCCCTAACTGTATATCCATTATGACCCCCACACATCACACACACAGCTCTACTATATCCATTATGACCCCCACACATCACACACACAGCTCTACTATATCCATTATGACCCCCACACATCACACACACAGCTCTACTATATCCATTATGACCCCCACACATCACACGCACAGCTCTACTACATCCATCCTAACCCCACAATATACCGTGTTTCCCGGAAAATAGGTCCTACCCCGATAGTAAGACCTTTCGGGTTTTTTGGGGAGGCTTGAAATATAAGGCCTTCCCTGAAAATAGGACCTAGCTAAAACTCCCTCCCCCCCCCTCCCCGAAAAAAAATCCATACTCACCTGGTCCGCAGCGTCCTGATAGTTTCCAGCGGCGCTGAGGTAAACTGCACCCTCCTCGTCTCACAGCTGAGCTTCTGCTGGTGACGGGGCTTTGAATACCCTGCCTCCAGCAAAGCGAGTGCTGTGATTGGCTAATGGAGCGCCAGCAGCCAATCACAGCAGGCGCTCGATGAGCCAATCACAGCCGGCGCTCGATTAGCCAATCACAGCCATTCAGTGATGTCATTCACTGACTGGCTGTGATGACGTTACCAGGGGGCGGAGCATGGGAAGAACCCACACACAGTACTTTCTACCAAACTGCAGAATGGCTCCTTTCACAACAGTTACGTTACCGCGGGTCGTTTAGCTCACCGGGTCTCTGTGGTGGCGGTAGGTCGGTGTCTTCTGTCAGGACTGCTGAGTTGTGTCTGAGGTAATAACGGCTTAGTTGTATTCTCATTTTGTTATTTTTGTCCTCCCCTTTTCAAGAGCCCTAACTGTGTTGTTCTTCTGTCGGTCAGACTCTGTGTTTTACATAGATTGTTGGATCTTCGATGATGTCACCAGGGGGTGGAGCATGAGAAGCACTCACATACTTACACACAAGTGGTTGTTAGTACTTTGATTTGACAAGACATCAGCTTCATCTACCTGATAAGCCTGTGATTCACTGCAATTGCTTCTTGTGTAATCTGGAGAATACAGAAGACGTCTCTCTGGAGAATTTCTATGTCTTGGCTCAACTGTAGGAGGCAAACACATATAAACTGACTGAATACATTTATTAACCCATTCCAATGCAGTGTCAGACAGTATACAGGACAGCGCTGTGATGTCATTGGTTGTTCTACATATTATATATATATATATATATATATATATATATATATATATATATATATATATATATAGACGAAAGCCCTCACTGACTGACTCACTGACTGACTGATTCGCCACTAATTCTCTCACTTCCTGATGTCGTAGAAACTTGAAATTTGGCACGGGCATTGATTATGTCATAAATAGGAAAAGTTAATAGGTCCCAACTCAATTATTCAATTCTAAGCGCAAAAGAATTAGCGTCCAAATTTTACATACAGAATCTAATTCTCTCACTTCCCAATGTCATAGAAACTTGAAATTTGGCACGAGCATTGATTATGTCATAAATAGGAAAAGTTAATGGGTCCCACCTCGATTGTTCAATTCTAAGCGCAAAAGAATTAGCGTCCAAATTTTACGTATGGAATCTAATTCTCTCACTTCCTGATGTCACTTTATATAAAGGAAACGTCGCATGGTTACCTCCCGTGGTGTTTCCTGTGTAACGCAGAGAACTATGCAAAATGGTGAACATATGTTTTTCCCGGTATCTCTAAAGTAACCACGACTTCATAAGATTTTCCGTGTGAACACCAGATAAACACCAGTACCAAATGAACTCGGGCGAAGCCGGGTATATCAGCTAGTGTGTATATATATATATATATATATATATATATATATATATATATATATATATATATATTATAGTATACAGGACAGCGCTGTGATATCATCGGCTGTTCTACATATAATAGACATTGTGCTATACACATGGGATGCCTTTTGTACGGCACTGTATTACAGAGATAGATACATGGACAGACAGACTTCTATCTATCATTAGAGAAATTAGACAAGAAATTAGAGTCGTTATATAAATGTAAGTTCTATCAATATGCTGATATTTACAGGATTGTGTCAAATGATCTTCCTGATGTGAAACACTAAAAACTCATATTTAACCTTTTCCAATCCAATTTGTATCCTGGTTTTCCTAGGGGGCTTACTCTTTTTCTGCCATTATACAACGGCGCTACCTGCTGGCTGAAGCCAGTACTGCATAGGGTGACATGCTGGATAGGCTCCGACAGTAGAGAGGCTGGCAGTATACAGTAAGAGAACCCCGACGGGCATCTTCCAACATCAGAGCTGCACAGCCTTAAATCATAATGTCTTTAGACATCAGACAGTGGATTGGAAAGGGTTAATAGAAAAAAACCCTGACGGGTTATTTGTATGCGCTTCTGTTTAGTAGTCACAACATGACTCACCCAAAATAAGTAAAAGCTGAGGGGGGGAGTGGAAGGGGTTAATGCTTGTATGTGATTGTGGGTGAGTATATATGACCCTCAGCCCAAAGTCATTGTATAATGGTTACTCCAGGAAGGCCTGCGGTGCCATGACCGGGGCTCGGCTCCCCCAGAGGGTGTAGGTTTACAAGGGTCTCTCTTACTGCCCATATGGCACAATGTTTACTGCTAAAGCAGACAGCCTACAGGAAGCTGCTGCCAGGTGTAGAGTCACTGACCTGCCAAGCACCTACTGCCAGCTACTTACCTGGGCTGATGTCTATGGGAGCCTGCTCCTCTTTACACGGCTGGTCGCTCCTCACGTGCGTCTCTTCTTGCACCGCCTCCACTTTTACCTTTGTCACATCTTCACTCTAATGTCATATGTGAGAAGCAGAGTCTTAAAGGGGTTGTCCCGCGCCGAAACGTTTTTTTGTTGTTGTTTTTTTTAACCCCCCCCCCCCCGTTCGGCGCGAGACAACCCCGATGCAGGGGTTAAAAAAACAAACCGGAGAGTGCTTACCTGAATCCCGGCGGTCCGGCGTCTTCATACTCACCTGCTGAAGATGGCCGCCGGGGTCTGCTCCCTCCGTGGACCGCAGCTCTTCTGTGCGGTCCATTGCCGATTCCAGCCTCCTGATTGGCTGGAATCGGCACGTGACGAGGCGGAGCTACACGGAGTCGGCATTCTGCACGAGCGGCCCCATTGAAGACAGCAGAAGACCCGGACTGCGCAAGCGCGGCTAATTTGGCCATCGGAGGCCGAAAATTAGTCGGCACCATGGAGACGAGGACGCCAGCAACGGAGCAGGTAAGTAAAAAACTTCTTATAACTTCTGTATGGCTCATAATTAATGCACAATGTACATTACAAAGTGCATTAATATGGCCATACAGAAGTGTATAGACCCACTTGCTGCCGCGGGACAACCCCTTTAAAAGTAAACCCCAAGGATCTAGTCCCACCCAGCACAGATACACCGACACGGCCTCGCTCACACCAGCGTGCTGTTAGTGCAGAACAGGCACCTGAAAAGATGGCGGCTCCTAGATACAATGGTGTTCTATGGAAACAGTCACAGAAGGAATGGTAGAAGTACAAAATACTCCCACCTAACAAAGACAGGACATGCGTGACTGCAACACCGCACCGAAGGCCTGTGCTGCGTGAAAACATCAGGCCTGACCCATCTAAGGCCCGCGCTGCGTGAAAACATCAGACCTGACCCACCTAAGGCCCGCGCTGCGTGAAAACATCAGACCTGACCCACCTAAGGCCCGCTCTGCGCGAAAACATCGGACCTGACCCATCTAAGGTCCGCGCTGCGTGAAAACATCAGACCTGACCCATCTAAGACCCGCGCTGCGTGAAAACATCAGACCTGACCCACCTAAGGCCCGCGCTGCGTGAAAACATCAGACCTGACCCACCTAAGGCCCGCGCTGCGTGAAAACATCAGACCTCACCCACCTAAGGCCCACGCTGCGTGAAAACATCAGACCTGACCCATCTAAGGCCCGCGCTGCGTGAAAACATCGGACCGGGCCCATCTAAGGCCCGCGCTGCGTGAAAACATCAGACCTGACCCATCTAAGGCCCGCGCTGCGTGAAAACATCAGACCTGACCCACCTAAGACCCGCGCTGCGTGAAAACATCAGACCTGACCCACCTAAGACCCGCGCTGTGTGAAAACATCAGACCTGACCCACCTAAGACCCGCGCTGCGTGAAAACATCAGACCTGACCCACCTAAGACCCGCGCTGCGTGAAAACATCAGACCTGACCCACCTAAGACCCGCGCTGCGTGAAAACATCAGACCTGACCCACCTAAGGCCCGCGCTGCGTGAAAACATCAGACCTGACCCATTTAAGGCCCGCGCTGCGTGAAAACATCAGATCTGACCCATCTAAGGCCCGCGCTGCGTGAACACATCAGACCTGACCCACCTAAGGCCCGCGCTGCGTGAAAACATCAGACCTGACCCACCTAAGACCCACGCTGCGTGAAAACATCAGACCTGACCCACCTAAGACCCGCGCTGCGTGAAAACATCAGACCTGACCCACCTAAGACCCGCGCTGCGTGAAAACATCAGACCTGACCCACCTAAGACCCGCGCTGCGTGACATCAAACCTGACCCATCTAAGGCCCGCGCTGCATGAAAACATCAGACCTGACCCATCTAAGGCCCGCGCTGCGTGAAAACATCAGACCTGACCCATCTAAGGCCCGCGCTGTGTGAAAACATCAGACCTGACCCATCTAAGGCCCGCGCTGCGTGAAAACATCAGACCTGACCCATCTAAGGCCCGTGCTGCGTGAAAACATCGGACCGGGCCTATCTAAGGCCCGCGCTGCGTGAAAACATCGGACCGGGCCTATCTAAGGCCCGCGCTGCGTGAAAACATCAGACCTGACCCATCTAAGGCCCGCGCTGCGTGAAAACATCAGATCTGGCCCATCTAAAGCCCGCGCTGCGTGAAAACATCGGACCGGGCCCATCTAAGGCCCGCGCTGCGTGAAAACATCAGACCTGACCCATCTAAGGCCCGCGCTGCGTGAAAACATCAGACCTGACCCACCTAAGACCCGCGCTGCGTGACAACATCAGACCTGACCCATCTAGGCCCGCGCTGCGTGAAAACATCAGACCTGACCCATCTAAGGCCCGCGCTGCGTGAAAACATCAGAGCTGACCCATCTAAGGCCCGCGCTGCGTGAAAACATCAGACCTGACCCATCTAAGGCCCGCGCTGCGTGAAAACATCGGACCGGGCCCATCTAAGGCCCGCTCTGCGTGAAAACATCAGACCTAACCCATCTAAGTGCCGCGCTGCGTGAAAACATCAGACCTGACCTATCTAAGGCCCGCGCTGCGTGAAAACATCAGATCTGACCCATCTAAGGCCCGCGCTGCGTGAAAACATCGGACCGGGCCCATCTAAGACCCGCGCTGCGTGAAAACATCAGACCTGACCCATCTAAGGCCCGCGCTGCGTGAAAACATCATACCTGAGTGATGACGTGGGACGATGCAAAGACAACAGACGCTCACAGCATCCAGAGGCACTCGGCTGGCGCCAAATTTGAAATATAAATGGCGTTTTCCCCTCAGAGCTCACCCTGATGGGCAGTAGGCTCTGGATCACTATAGCAGAACCTGGACAGCCTGGAAGGCGACAGGGGAAGGTCCACGTGGACAAACACATGACTGTACTGCTATATTGTGCGTATAATTGCCTTTCCTACATCTAAACACAAGTTGGAGGGTGAAAAAAGGATTAAGAGATGTGCACTGTGCGCTAAAACTGGGCGATAGTGCAAAAAAGTTCATTTGTGTAGAATATACATATAAGATTGTAAAGGAGCAGCCGGCCCTGGTGGACAGCCAGATGGTGAGAGAGGTGGTGCAGGCGATACGAGCTGAACCGATCCCTCAGTCCCAGCCTGGGCCTTCTTGGCCGGCACAAAGGACACAGTTATCCTCTTCATCCCAACCTTCAGACACGGATTTTTCAAAAGGTGAAATTTCGGAATTACCAGCACCTATTATTATTGAGGAGGGTAATAAGAAGGGTTACTTCTCAAACCAAGAGGAGCTGATAGTGGCTGTCCAATACAATGGAGGCAGCGGACATACAACAACCCAGGTCTGTCCGCAACAGAATGTTTGGCGGATTGAGGTCAAGACGCCATAAATGTTTTCCTGTAAATCAAGCCCTTAGTCAGCTTATAGCGCAGGAACGTTTGTCAATGACAAGAGAATTGAAAGACTCTTGTTTCTTCTGACACCAAGTTATGGAATGGAGTCCCAAAGGTGGATGTTCAGGACGCAAAATGATCAAAAAAACCTCGCTTCCTTCTGAAGATGCTTCACAAATAAAGGAGTCAATGGATAGAAAAGTAGACTGTCTCCTAAAGAGTGTGGGAAACCACAGCAAGCCTATTAGATGCCAACATGGCAGCCACATCCATCGCACGCTCAAGGCATATTTGGCGATCCCAATTAGAGTCACATTTAATGCAAAAAAACCCCACGGGAGGAATTGGCGCAGTGTCTTCCTTTACTTGGGCTGCAGGCTTTTTAGCTGATGCTTCAGCGGAGTCAGCCCGCTTTGCCGCCAAGAATGCGGGATTATGGAATGCCGCTAGGCGCACGTTATGGCTCAGAGCCTGGCCAGGAGATACCGCATCCAAAAATAAACTGCTCAATCCCATTCCAGGGGGAAGATCTTTTTGGTCCAGTATTGGACTAAATCCTGGAAAAAGCAGGAGACAAGAAAAGGGGAATTCTTCTTACCAATAGTTCCTTCTCCATGAGTCCATCCTGACGGCACACATGGAGGTTGCCCTTTGACCTTGTTGGGAGAGGAAGAGGAGAGTTTTTAAGGCCGCCTCCCACCGCTATCCTCCAGTGACTTTCCAATCATCACAACGGTTATGCGGCCAAATCCTATTATTACTGTAAAACAGACAGGTGTACTGAACATTATACAACAGTAATCACAATAGGGTGGGAAGTGTGTGCCGTCATGATGAACTCATGGAAAAGGAACCATCGGAAGAAGAATTCCCCTTTTCCCACTACCTCCATCCTGAAGGCACACATGGAGGCAATACCAGATTATTATGGACACATCAGGGGGTACAATAGCCTGGAGGACCTTCCGCCCAAAGGCCAGCTCCCTCTCGGAGTGAAGGTCCAAACGGTAATGCTTGGTGAAGGTGTGGATGCTAGACCAGGTAGCAGCCTTACATAGCTGTTCGGTCGAGGCCTTCCTGCGCTCGGCCCAAAAAGCGAGGGCCCTTGTTGAATGGGCCCTTATTCCTTCTGGAACTGCCAGATGTTTTTCTCTGTAAGCTTCCTGTATGGCTGATCTTAGCCATCTAGCAATGGTATCTTTCGTGGCTGCCTTTCATTTGTTTCTACCCTGAAACTGGAGAAATAATCTCTCTGAAGGTTTGTGAGACTTGCAGATACGTCAATACCGCTCGTCTGACATCCAGGCTATGCATGCGCTGTTCTCTAGTATTTTCGAAGTTTTGGCAAAAGGAGGGCAAGACAATTTCCTGCTCCATATGAAAACTAGACACAACTTTTGGGAAAACCCTGGATCAAGTTTCAAAACTATCCTGTCATCCAAGATTGTTAGATAGGGTTCTCTGCAGGATAGGGCCTGAAGTTCAGTAAGCCTTCTAGCAGTTGTTATGGCCGTCAAAAAGGCCACTTTGATTGACAGATTTCTAAGAGAGAAATGAAGAAATGAAGAACCAGGCAGCATTCATTAAAATCCTCTTCTTTATTGGAACATGAGGAAGCAAGCAGCCACGTATCGACCCTGTGCTCGGGTCTTCATTTCTGCATTGATGACCAACGATGGACCCGGGGAGTCGGGACCCTAACTGGGCTATTGCATAGTGCCTTGCACCAGCGGTGTGGCTGAACCCTTGGAGTGCTGCTGTGACTCTTTTTTTCTTCTTGTAGATTTCTAAGAGAGATAGACCCAATTGGTTCGAATGGATGTTGGCATAGGCTATCCAGAACTAGATTGAGATGCCAGGATGGAATAGGCTTCCTGACGAAAGGTTCCTGCAAAAATCTTCAAATCCATTTATCTTTGCTCAGCTGGCGATCAAATACCGAGCTAATAGCTGCGACCTGAACTCTTAGAGTTCTAGGACTAAGACCCATGTCCAGACCATCCTGCAAAAATTCTAATATTTTTGATATGTCAGGTTTATCCGTGTCCGGAACCTGAGGTCTATACCAATGTGATAATGTTTTCCAGACTTTGGAATATATTTTTGAGGTGGATACTTTTCAACTTTTAAGAAGCGGTTCAATTACCTTGTTTGGTAATCCTTGCTTCCTCAGCCTATGGCGCTCAGGAGCCAGGCCGTCAGCTTCAGATGGTGAATCTCCTGACAGAAGATGGAACCTTGGGACAGAAGGTCCTGCCTCAGGGGAAGTGCAATCGGAGTATCTATGAGCAGAGACTTTAACAGCGGGTACCAGGGTCTTTTTGGCCACGCTGGTGCTATCAGAATAACCCTGGTTTGGCTGTTGCGGATTTTCCTGCGAACTCGGGTTATCAGAGGAAGAGGAGGAAAGGCACAGGCCAGATCCATCTCCCAATTTTGGGATAAAGCATCCAGTGCCAATGGTCTGTTTCTGATGTTCAGAGAATAGAATTTTTGGCACTTTGTATTGTTTTTGTCCGCAAACAAGTCCACTTGCTGGGAGCCCCACTGGGCTGTTAGAGACTGGAATACGTCCGTATCCAGGGACCAATTTCCTGGATTTATTTCCTCCCGGCTTAGATAATCTGCAACTACATTTAGATGCACCACCGTCAGGGATCTTACGTTCTCTTCCACCCATGTAAATATCCTTTTCGACAAGTGTTGTAGGTGGGGGTGTCTGGTTCCGCCCTGGTGGCAAATGAAAGAGACTGCTGTTATATTGTCAGACAGAATTTTGACATGCTGCCCCTGCAGCGCACCTTCTGCCTGGATTAACGTCTACCAAATTGCTCTAAGTTCCCTATAACTCGAAGATAGGGAGCTAAAATAGGGAGGCCAGGAACCTTGAAGGATAGTATGAGCGACTGTTGCCCCCCATCCTGATCCACTAGCGTTGGTAGTCACCACTACTAGCAGAGAAGGATCCCATGGTACTCCTTCCCTAAGGTTCTGCGGAGACAGCCACCAATTTAAGGAGGTTTTGACCGCTAATGATAACCCAAACTTTACGTCTAGGGAAGACTGACTTCTATCCCATACTGACAATAATACTTGTTGTAAAACTCTGGAGTGAACCCTGGACCAGTTGACCACGGAGAAACAGGCTGACATCTGGCCCAGAATCCCCATAGTCTCTCTAACAGAGACCCAACTTTTCTTCTGAAATCTCTTGACGGAAGAAATTAGATCTGTCCTCTTACTGGAAGGTAAAAAAGAACAACATTTGCGGGAATCTAATAAAACTCCCATAAAAACGTTGTGTCTGGCCGAAGACTTGATTTTTCTAAATTAATCAGCCATCCCAGATCCAAAAAGAGACCTAGCGTCTTGTCTAGATGTTGTTCCATAGTCTCGGAATTCCCCGAGACAAGTAATAAATCCTCTAAATACGGTATTATACAGAAACCCTGGTTCCTAAGGAATCCTATCGGTTCTATCATTACTTTGGGAAAAATTCATGGGGCGGCTGAAATGCCGAGCGGCAGACAAACTGAAGATGGACAGTTTTTGACTTCATTCTGACTGCAAACCTAAGATACTTCTGATAGGCAGGATGAATAGGAATGTGAAAGGACGCATCCTTCAGGTCGATCGTACACATTACCTCTGGCTGACTGATCAACGGCATTGTGGAGTTCACGGTTTCCATTTTGAAATGGCGATTATATAATTATTCAGGGATTTTAAATTAAGAACCATTCTGAAAGAACCAAAAATAATGGCGAATAATACCCAAACCCTCGCTGTGATGAAGGGACCGGAACCACCGCCCCCATCTGCAACAGGTTCCCTACCCCTTCTTCTAATCTGGTTTAGGGGGGATTGGTTTGGGGTAACCAAAAACTTCCTAGGAGGCAGGGAATCAAACTCAATTCTATACCCTGACGAACAAATTTCCAACACCCAGGGATTCTCAGTAACCTGAGGCCATCTCCCTGCGAACTGGCGTAACCTGCCCCCTACCGGAATTGTTGGATTATTTTCGTTCTGGCCTTGATGGAAAGAAAGGTGGAGATTTACCCTTACCTCCCTTTGCGTAGTACCACCTGCCCGTCTTGCCTTTGCCTGTTTGGCCTCTGGAATGAAAGGACTGCCTGAACCCTGTGCTGCTTCTGGCAGAGACATCTGATGGGAACCCCTTCTTCTTGTCTCCTGGCTTTTCCAGAATTTTGTCCAGCACAGGACCAAATAGGTATTCCCCTTGGAAGGGAATTGAGCACAACTTGTTCTTTGAAGCGGTGTCACCCGACCATGCTCGGAGCCACAGCGCACGCCTAGCGGTATTGCATAATGCAGCATTTTTTGCTGAAAACCGGACCGATTCAGCCGAAGCATCGGCCAGAAAGCCTGTGGCTTTTTGTAGCACAGGAATGCATTCCGCTAATTCTTCCCTTGAAGTTTTCTGCCTCAAATGCGACTCTAATTGTGACAGCCATATAAACAAGCAACGAGCGACTGAGGTAGCCGCTATGTTAGCGTCTATCAGGTTAGCTGTAGTCTCCCAACCATGCTTGAGGAGCTCGTCCACCTTCCGGTCCATGGGATCCTTAAGCTGGGAAGCATCCTCAAATGGGAGTGCTGTCTTTTTAATTAATTTAGCGACTTGAATGTCGACTTTCGGAACTGTGTTCCATAATTTAGTTTCGTCAGTGGGGAACAGGAGCCTGTCCTTGAAGTCTTTGGACATTGACAATCGGTTCTCTGCCTTTTCCCATTCATCTTCCACCAGTTGTGTTAGTGTTTGATTAACGGGAAAACACTTGCGCCGTCTTGTTCTCAGCCCGCCAAACATCTCGTCCTGCACGGACCCGGGTTATTGGACGTCTGACACTTCCATTGTATTACGAACTGCTGTTATTAGTTCTTCTAAGTCCCAGTTTGAGAAGTAATACTTTTTCTCGTCATCCTCTAAGAGGACCGGCGTGGACAAGTCTGAAATTTCACCCTCAGACATATCCAAGTCTGACTCATTGGAGTCCGAAGAAACCAGGACCTGCGTTCGAGCCCTTTTTACAGGCCTTGACGGCCCAGGCTTAGGTTGGGAAGCAGAATCGGTTCTGATTGCCTGGACTTCCTCCGGCACCATCAGGCAGACACCTTCCACGAAGGATTGTGGTTCCTCTAACAATTTTAGACGTAACTCGACACATACAAGTTTTTTCGTCTTATCCTCCAGTTTTTTGGCGCATAATGCGCCCTTCCTGAGCCTTCTCTTAGATTCCATTTTTTGGATGCATCCTTCTGCAATAAGAGTTTTTTTTGTCCAGGTGGACTATTCACACTTGCTGCACTTCCCCGGTCTCCTTCCACACTTTCCATTCTTCTGCAGAGCTGGTAGGAAGAATTCTGAGCAGTTTTCCCAAAAGGGTGAGCTGCAAGGGAAAGCACGCCTTTTATTATGAATTTGGCGCCTCTAGGCGCGTTCCCAGCGTCTGGGTCTGCCCCGGCGTCTAATGTCATTTGCGGCATGCCCCCAACGCTTGTGCACATCATCAGCAAGCGCGGCCGACGCGGCGCGTCTCCGATATGGCCGACCAGCAGCCGCAAGCCACCGCCGACACGGACAGCGGTTGCAAGCCATCCCAGCAGGCGCGACCCAGCGACGTCCAGACGGGTAAGGAAGGCTGACAAGTGGGTGTCTGGGCTTGTTGCAGCAGCAGAAGCCAGTCCCTCTTTCAATCATGTTTCTTTTTGCCTCCTCCGAAGGGATGCCCGGCATTTGTGGAGGGGCCTTCTGCTCCAGCAGGAAACCACCAGACTTTCCCCCGCAGGGATGTGCGACATTTGCGGGGCGGTGGCGCAAGAGATCTGCCGAATCCCAGTAAGAAAAAATCCATCCTCGGCATACATGGAACTCTCCCCATTGGGACAGGAAGAACACTGGAGAATAGCGGTGGGAGGCGGCCTTCTAAACTCTCCTCTTCCTGTCCCAACGAGGTCAAAGTGCAACCTCCATGTGTGCCGTCACGATGGACGAAGTGGGAAAAAGGGATTTCCAACCGATTAACCCTGTAGAAGCAGCTCGGTTTTCTTCAAGCAGCCTTTTCGGGCCAAGTACCAGAGAGGCAGAGGCAAAGGCAAGACAGGCAGGTGGTCCTACCCAAAAGCAGGTAAGGATAAGCCCCCTTTCTATCTCCCCAGATCCGAGCGTAAGTAAATCCGTGGGTCCAGTAGGGGGAAGGCTACCCCAGTTTGCAGTGAAATGGTCCCAAGTTTCGGAAAATCCCTGGATTATTTTTTCAGGGTATAAAATGGAGTTTTCTTTCCTGCCCCCCCTCTCCCCCCCAGGAAGTTTTTTGCTATCCCAGCTCAGACACCCCTTCTTCAAGCAAGATTGGAGGAGGGGGTTATAAATCTATTGCAGACGGAGCAGTTATTCTGGTTCCCTCCTCAGAACGTGGGTTTGGGTATTATTCGCCTGTTTTTGGTGCCGAAACCAAATGGTTCCTTCAGGACTATTCTTGATTTAACCCCTTAGTGACGGCCCTATAGTGTTTTTACGTCCTGTTGTTGCAGGACATGTATGGAGGGAGATAGCGCTGCTATCTGCCTCCATACAGCGCGGGCGCCAGCTGTTTATTCGCGGCTATTAACCCTTTACATGCCGCTGTCAATTCTGACAGCGGCATTTAAATCCGTACGGCCTCCCCACGGTGAGATCGGGGAGCCATGCGGGTGTCATGGCAGCCAGGGGCCTTCTGAAAGGCCCCAGAGCTGCCTTAGCAGACTGCCTATCAAGCCATCCCCATGGGGTGGCTTCATAGACTGCATTACGTCATACTGCAGGAGCGATCAAAGCATCGCTGGTTGTACTCCTCTAGGAGGATTAAAAGAAAGTGTAAAAATAAGATCAATAAAGTTTTAGTAATTATTAAAAAAAATTTTAAAAAAGTTATAAAAGTTCAAAAAAAACCCTTTAGCCATATTTGCAATAAAAAAATCAAAATAATAAACCCAAAAAAGTGTTTGGTATCGCTGCGTCCGTAAAAGTCCGATCTATCAAAGTAATGTAGTATTTACCCCGCACAGTGAACGTGGTCCAAAAAAACCCCATAAAGAACGCCTGAAATGCACTTTTTTGGTCACCTTATCTCCGAGAAAAAATGTGATATAGAGAGAAGCCTGGGTCTGTGAGGGCCACGCGGGTCCTGGGGCAGATGGCAGCCTGGTTGCCCAGGGTCCCTTGGTCCCAATTCCATTCCAGCCCTTTACAACAGGAGAGGTTATCGACCTGGAATAGGAGACAACTACCTCTGGACACAAAGTTCAGGCTGTCAGCGGCAGTGATCAGCAGATTGCTGGTTATCACCGTACAACCTTAAAAAGGGGTACAGTGGTCTCTATCCCATCCGCTCGGATATATATTGGGGCTAGGGAGTCCGGTTGGGGAGCAAAGTTGGCGCTTAAGAACTTGCAGAGTCCAATCATCCAATTATAGGGAACTTAGGGCAGTATGGGAGACATTAAACCAGGCTATAGATCAGGGGCGCAGAAAGCATGTACAAATCCTATATGACAGCGGTATCCTTTATTGGCCACCAGGATGGGACCAGACACTCATCTTCAGCGCTTGTCGAAGAAAATATTCTCCTTCAAGGAAGACAACATAAGATCCCTGTCAGCAGTACATCTAAAAAGCTCCCAAAATACAGTCGCAGACTAAGTCGGGAAAAGCTGAACCCAGGAGATTGGTCCACAAAAATAGACGTGTCTGAAGGAGCGAGGCCCTCCCGGGGCGTCTGAAGGAGCGAGGCCCTCCCGGGGCGTCTGAAGGAGCGAGGCCCTCCCGGGGCGTCTGAAGGAGCGAGGCCCTCCCGGGGCGTCTGAAGGAGAGAGGCCCTCCCGGGGCGTCTGAAGGAGCGAGGCCCTCCCGGGGCGTCTGAAGGAGAGAGGCCCTCCCGGGGCGTCTGAAGGAGAGAGGCCCTCCCGGGGCGTCTGAAGGAGAGAGGCCCTCCCGGGGCGTCTGAAGGAGAGAGGCCCTCCCGGGGCGTCTGAAGGAGAGAGGCCCTCCCGGGGCGTCTGAAGGAGAGAGGCCCTCCCGGGGCGTCTGAAGGAGCGAGGCCCTCCCGGGGCGTCTGAAGGAGCGAGGCCCTCCCGGGGCGTCTGAAGGAGCGAGGCCCTCCCGGGGCGTCTGAAGGAGCGAGGCCCTCCCGGGGCGTCTGAAGGAGCGAGGCCCTCCCGGGGCGTCTGAAGGAGCGAGGCCCTCCCGGGGCGTCTGAAGGAGCGAGGCCCTCCCCGGGCGTCTGAAGGAGCGAGGCCCTCCCGGGGCGTCTGAAGGAGCGGGGCCCTCCCGGGGCGTCTGAAGGAGCGGCGCCCTCCCGGGGCGTCTGAAGGAGCGGGGCCCTCCCGGGGCGTCTGAAGGAGCGGGGCCCTCCTGGGGCGTCTGAAGGAGCGCGGCCTTCCTGGGGCGTCTGAAGGAGCGCGGCCCTCCTGGGGCGTCTGAAGGAGCGTGGCCCCCTCTAGGCTGTCTGAAGGAGCAGGGCCCTCCCGGGGCGTCTGAAGGAGCGGGGCCCTCCCGGGGCGTCTGAAGGAGCGGGGCCCTCCCGGGGCGTCTGAAGGAGCGGGGCCCTCCCGGGGCGTCTGAAGGAGCGGGGCCCTCCCGGGGCGTCTGAAGGAGCGGGGCCCTCCTGGGGCGTCTGAAGGAGCGCGGCCTTCCTGGGGCGTCTGAAGGAGCGCGGCCCTCCTAGGGCGTCTGAAGGAGCGTGGCCCCCTCTAGGCTGTCTGAAGGAGCGTGGCCCCCTCTAGGCTGTCTGAAGGAGCGAGCCTCTTGATCAGCAGAGAATCTCTCCTCAAAAATATTAAAGTTATCCTTTATTGCGGTAATCAGGCGTAGCCGCCATCTTGGATGAGACGATGCTGCCGCGGAGGGGTGCAGACTTTGCAGAGCGGGGTCACATGGCCGCAGGAGAACTGCTTCTGACAGCGTTCACACATAATGAGTGTGGAGACCCGGCATCGGCTCGGCTCCCTCAGAGCTCAGTGACATGATGGGAGTATGAAGACTAGAAACAACAACCACTGGCTGAGAACAATAAGGCCTAATGGCAGCCTTACCCCCTGTAGACCAGCAGCTGGAGCCCCCTGAGAATGAGCCCGGCAGTCTAGCAGCACCAGGAGGTGAGCAGCAAGCAACCCCAACCTTCCCCAACACTGGGCCACGCCCCCCGTGCAAGAAAGGGAGGGGCCTAAACGAGCCTGAGGCCAGGGGCTCAATTATTAGCAAGGCTGGAGGCCTCCAAGGGTTCCCAGCGTCCGAGGACTGGGGCAGGTAGGGCATGCCCCACAAGACGGCGGATGGGAGTCTTGAGCTGTGGTTGAGCTGATAGCAGCCAACAGTGAGACACACGGAGATGCGGAGCCTGCACCCCGGCACTACCCTGGGGGCTGACCCGGCTGTGAGCCCATGTAGCTCCATACCCTCCTGCAGCTTCCACCTTGAGCGGGTGAATGGAGCCTGGCACTCCTGTGTAGGTCCCACTGTACGCAGCGACCAGGCTGTGCATCTTCCGTGAATCGGGGTGCGGAGCAGCCTGCACGGTAGCCGGGGGCAGCTCGCCTGGACAGCAGTGCCACAATCATCTTCAGGAGTGGGGAGAACAAGTGAGCGACGAGGCCGGAAGGAAGGAAGGATAGGAAGACCTAAACCCACAAATCCTGTTTGTCTTCTCGCAGCCATGCGATGTCTGACCTCCTTGGACACAAAGCTAAAACTGAGCTTCCCCAGCAGGCAGGAAGGGGTAGAGCTGACAGGAGGAGTCAACGTTTGTGCAAGCTTTATGTCGCCTCCTAGTGGCAGCTACTACCCACTGCACGCTGTATCCCTAATATTCCTGAAGAGAAATATTATTGTAGGGTCAGTTCAACAGTCACTGAAAACCTTTTTTGCCCGGACTGCGTCATTTCAGCGTCGGCTGTTCAAGCGGTATCCCAGACTCTGACTACTGACGGCCTATCCTCTGCAGTGAGCAGCCAGTAGTGTGATGGCAGGTATCGCTCTCACTGATGTTAATGGGAGTGCAGCAGTCTATTACACTTCCAGCCCTGACCACCGATGGCGGTGTCCAGCCCCCAGCACTGACAGTGGAGCATCAGGCGATCAGTGGGGACCCCTAGTGGCAGATCCCGGCCAATTAACTATTGATGACCTATCTTGAGCATAGGTCATCAACAGTAGAAGCCTGGAATACCCCTTTAACACGCCCTGTGTATGTATTACACTCTGTTACCCCGTGCTCCAGTATATACACTGAGCAGCACCTACACACAGCTAGAATCCAGAGATTTCACTGAGGCTATATCCAGACGGCTGGGTGCAAGTTCAGCCTGTAAAAACCCATGGCACAGTACACTGGCAGCGCCCACCCCATATACTGCTTGTCCGACTATGATGGACTAGCATGGGGCACGCAGTGATTATTTTTTCATCAGCCCGTATGATTAAAGTGAATAGCCTAATTGGCTATAATGGGTCCTGGTGTTGTGCAGGTAAGACACCCCTACCTATGGCAAATGGAGGACCAATTATGGAGGTCTGATGACTGAAAACTGAGAAGATACATAGAAGGAAACCTGAGAAGACTGCCGGGACGCTAGGAGCCAGGGAGTGGACCGTGATGGAAACGCCGAGGCTCAGGGTGCTGCTAGTGGATGCACTACAGTCCGTCTAGTTGGAACGGGGACGCTGAAGGCTGATGACCTTCCTCATGGATGAGCCGCTCAGAACTTATCCCTTTATGTACATAAACACATAATACACAAAATAGTTATTGGTAATCATCCTGCATGGAGATCTGGAGCCCCGTTACCTCTGTAGGGTCATCACCTGATCCCAGACTTGTAAGGGGAAGCTCCTGATATACGCACCCCACATCGAATTAGCTGCAGACATGGAGAGGCTCGTTTAAGAAGCTAAACAGGAGCGGACCACCAGGGTGGTCAGTATGCTGGGTAGGAAATGGGTCTAGACCTTACTAGGCCAATACTAACTGGCAGGGCACCGGCAAGAGCCTGTGGGATAAGGATACCCAAGTAGACGGTGACAACACAAACTGCTCTGGTTACAAGGCTGCCGTTGGATGGAGTAAGGAAGTGTAATCACCCGTGGTCGCCATGCCGGAGCGCAGACAAGACGATGCTCTAGGAAGGGTACCGCTCTACGATGCACTGCATGAAGGCAGGAGTAGCTATAGAGCGTCTCCAGCTTCACCGATGACGGGCGATTGTCAACCGTGTGATAGAGCCCTGATGGCTCTCTATATTCTGCCCCGGGGAACACATAATGCGGGGACCTAAGATCTGCTGTGGGAGACAGCATTGCACAACACCGCCAGAATGCCTCCTAGGAAGAGGAGTAATGCACTAACCAGGGTCAGCGAACGGTGCCCAGCGAGAGGGATGAGGAGCTCCCACCAGATCCCCCATACCAGGGACGGCATAAGGCGGGGACTCTTTTTTGAGCCCCACCTGGAAGCGGCTGCTAAACGGGCCACGGGGCCCATACAGGTCTAGAAGCCGGGGGCTCTAATTCACCCCCTCCGGCACCTCGGGAGACTAGTCCCACAGGCTGGAGGCTCCAACCCAGCAGGAAGGGATAAGCGCAGGGAAGAAAGGTCCCGCTAGTGGGCCCCGGCCCATGAAGGTATGACGGCACCGCACCGAGGAGTGGGGGGGGTGAGAAGCAAGGGACGAAGGAAAGGGGACGAGGAGTGGAGGGGTGATGAAGGAATACTCATCTAATCCTGTCTGCTCACCTATCTTCGTCCTCTTCGCTTTGGCTTCCCCGGGTACCAGCAGGGTCACCGCTTCAGCAACCGTCCTCGGATATGAGAGGTCGCTGGAAGTGGGAGGAGCAGTCAGGAATCTCTGGTGACCCCATGGCTGTCGGGAACAGAGTGGACTTTTATTGCCCCCTGTTCTGCTTTTTCTTCTTGGAGGAGGGGGTAGCAGTGTGCACGTACAGCATTATTCGCCCCCTCCCCATTTGGGGGCTATCTAATCGCTGATGCCCAACTACAAGGGAGAAAGGAAAAATAATAAAGCAGGAGACCTGCAGAGCAGGAAGGTCTGCCTCCATACAGAAGGAAGACATTACTTGTGAACTGCAGTCACGTGGGCCCCGTGGGGTCACCTCACTGACAGGAGGGGGCGGTTGGGACGCGGCATCTCCCTCCATCTGCTGCGCCATCATCCACTATTGCCCCTATCTTACCCTCCGGGTGGACGATGAAGGGGGAAGATGGAGCATTGCTGTGGACTTACTAAATGAGTAGCGCTGGCAGACTGACCAGAGCTACCACAATCTACAGTGTGTGAGGGAGACCGGACGGCATGGACCTGCCGTCACTTCAGTTAGACCCGTTGACTATCTAGTCCAATCAAGCAAACCTTACTTAAAGGGGGAAAACACCGTTGATGAGCTGTGCTCCGGATAGACCATCAATAGTTCTAGCTGCTGCATTCCTTCGCCAACAATGCAGGACCTGATAAGGTGCAGAGCCGGCACAATCGCCGTAGACCCTAATGTCATGGAATATAAAGGGTTAAGTTTCAGAATGCAGTAAGTGTATGTTTCTTACCTTGTATTGGACTATTGGCCCTTAAATAGAAGACTAAAACCTATGCTTTGTAGGGAACTAGGATTGTAAGATAAGAAGTCAACAGACAAATTAAATAATGCTAAGCTATGTTAACAGAGAAGACACAGAGCGATAGCAGAACTATTGTCTAATGCAACAGCAATATCCTGACTTAGGTAATTCTGTGTGTGAGACGGGCCTTAAGAGCTCTGAGACTATTTGGTAGATGTCAATAAGCCTTATGATCAATCAGCTTTGTCACCTATGTAACACTAATCTTTGTACCAAGTAACTCTTGAATCCGCCTTCTTCTTTCTGTATAAGAGTTGGTAATGTTCATAATAAAGTAGAATTCATTGAGTTCTCATGGAGAAGTGTCTTGACATAACATGGAGTGATTTCATGCTATTGATAGATAATGCTAGCAAATCTTCTCATCACGGGCTTCCATATCTACCAATTTGGCACCTGGCAACGAGGTCATCAGATCGGTACCGGTGTGGTCCGATAACAACAATAAGATGCAGTAAGCCAGACCAGTGCAAACTGATATTAGACTGCACTGGACAAGTAGCTCCTCTAGTCTATAGTCTGGCTTACTGCATCTTATTAAGGTCTACGGCGATTGCGCCAGCTCTGCACCTTATCAGGTACTGCATTGTTGGCTCTTTTCCAGTGACAGATGTAACGCCCCATTCTCCCCGGCGGTCTCACCTCTCCCTTGTGTTACTGTATAACGTCCTCCATCCTCCCCGGCGGTCTCATCTCTCCCTTGTGTTACTGTATAACATCCCCCATCCTCCCCGGCGGTCTCACCTCTCCCTTGTGTTACTATATAACGTCCCCCATTCTCCCCGGTGGTCTCACCTCTCCCTTGTGTTACTATATAACGTCCCCCATCCTCCCCGGCAGTCTCACCTCTCCCTTGTGTTACTGTATAACGTCCCCCTCCTCCCCGGCGGTCTCTTCTCTCCCTTGTGTTACTGTATAACGTCCCCTATCCTCCCCGGCGGTCTCACCTCTCCCGTCAGCAGCTCAATGATCTTGTTGGTGAGCTCTAGGATCTTCAGCTCGTTGCTGCTCTCACATATCACCAGCGGAGGTAGCGGCTCGTTCATGGGGCTCCGAGTCCGGCTCCATTCTCCTGACACGTGGGATGTCTTCTTCACTACTGTGTAGTCCTGTGTAACATAGTAACATAGTATGTTAGGCTGAATGAAGACAACGTCCATCTAGTCCAGCCTGTCTATCCTCCTGTGTTGATCCAGAGGAAGGCAAAAAAAAAACCAAGAGCAGAAGCCAAATAGCCCTTTTGGGGAAAAAATTCCTTCCTGACTCCCTAATGGCAATCAGACTGTTCCCTGGATCAACCCCTAATAGTTCCTACCTGCCTGTATACCAGGATTGATAATTAACCTAAGGTTTATATGCTGTAATATCCTTCCTCTCCAGAAAGACATCAAGTCCCCTGGAGAGACACTAAGATATAACCATGTACATTCTCCTAATTATTCACCTCTCAAGTCAACTGTTTGCTGTTAACCCTTTCCAATTCAAGATTTCCCTGCATCGCCCCCATGTTGGACGAGGTCAGACATAATAATCTTTATTTGGATAGCACCAACCGCTTACAGGCAGGGAGAACAGACAATACAACAATTACATATCATATACAATTAGTTAGAAAAAAACTGGGGTGCTGGTGATACAGGAGGTACTAGGGGGAGGGGGGGAGAGGCACGGGGGGGGGGGGGGGACAGAGGCAGTAGGAGATTACATGTGGAAATCAGTTATTAGAAGGCAAAAGGGGTGGGGCGGTAAGGAGGTGCAGGGGTAGAGGTCGTATGTGATAGGCAGGGTGGAAGGTGTGGGGAGCCATAGTGAGGGGCGGGGGACTAGGTCAGGGGATTTGGTATGCCTCCCTGAAGAGGTGCGTTTTTAGGGCACGTCTGAAGTTCTGTGCATTGGGAATTGTCCGGATGCCTTGGGGTAGAGCGTTCCAGAGGATGGGTGCTGCTCTGGTGAAGTCCTGTAGGCGAGCATGTGAGGTTCGTATTACAGGGGTGTTTAGTCTGAGGGTGTTAGCCGATCGGAGTGAGCGGGCTGGGTGGTGTACGGACAGGAGGGAGGCGATGTATGGTGGTGTACTGACAGGAGGGAGGCGATGTATGGTGGTGTACTGACAGGAGGGAGGCGATGTATGGTGGTGTACTGACAGGAGGGAGGCGATGTATGGTGGTGTACTGACAGGAGGGAGGCGATGTATGGTGGCGCAGCGCCATGCAGAGCTTTGTGAGTGAGGTAGAGGAGTTTAAATTTAGTTCTGCAGTGGATGGGCAGCCAATGCAGCGACTGGCATAATGCAGAGGCGTCTGAGTAACAACTGGATAGAAAAATGAGCCTAGCTGCCGCAATTAGTATGGATTGGAGTGGAGCGAGTCTAGTGCGGGGGAGGCCAATGAGTAGCGAGTTGCAGTAGTCGAGTGGATTAGGGCGACCACGAGTGTCTTCAGCGTGTCCGTGGTTAGGAACGGACATATTTTAGCAATATTTCTGAGGTGCATGTGGCATGTTTGGGCCAGAGATTGGATATGGGGGGTAAAGGAGAGGTCAGAGTCCAGTGTGACCCCAAGGCATCGGGCATGCCGTCGGGGGGTTATGATGGTGCCAGACACTGGAATGGAGATGTTGAGGGGAGGTCGGTTAGAAGGTGGAAAGACAAGGAGGTCAGTTTTAGAGAGGTTTAGTTTGAGAAAAAGGGAGGACATAGTGTTAGAGACAGCGGACAGACAGTCGGTGATATTTTGGAGAAATGGTCCAGAGATCTCACGAGAGGAGGTGTATAGTTGGGTGTCATCAGCGTAGAGATGGTATTGGAGACCGAATTTGTGGATGGTTTGTCCAATTGGGGCAGTATAGATAGAGAAAAGAAGGGGACCAAGGACCGAGCCCTGGGGTACCCCGACAGCGAGAGGAAGTGGAGCAGAGATAGAACCAGCAAAGGAAACACTGAAAGAGCGGTCAGAGAGGTAGGAGGAGAACCAGGAGAGAGCAGTGTCCTTTAGACCAATAGAGTGGAGCATAGTGAGAAGGAGATTATGGTCGACAGTGTCAAATGCAGCAGACAGGTCAAGGAGGATTAGTAGGGAGTAATCACCTCTCGACTTCGCAGTCATCAGGTCATTTGTTACTTTTGTGAGGGCAGTTTCGGTCGAGTGTAAAGAGCGGAAACCAGACTGGAGGGGGTCGAGGAGCGAGTTGTCAGAGAGAAAGCGAGTAAGGCGGGAGTAGACCAGGCGTTCCAGTAATTTGGAGATGAAGGGGAGGTTTGAGACGGGTCGGTAGTTGGCAGCATCAGTTGGGTCCAGGGTTGGTTTATTAAGCAGAGGGGATATGATGGAGTGTTTAAATGAGGAGGGGAAAGTGCCAGAGGTTAGGGAGAGGTTGCAGATTGTGGTAAGGTGAGTAATGAGAGCTGGGGAAAGGGACCGGAGGAGGTGAGAGGGGAGAGGGTCGCTGGCGCAGGTGGTAGGGCGGGCAGTGGAAAGGAGCCTGGAGACTTCTTCCTCTGTCGTTGGTTCTAGCATAGATAGTGAGTAGGTACTGGATGCAGTGCTGATGAAACTGGGATCGGGTTAACCATGCAGCTTTCAGAGATTTCTTTTCGAATGTTGTCGATTTTTTCTTTGAAGTAGGCAGCTAGTTCTCCAGCAGTCAGGTCTGTCGCAGGGGCCTGTTCTTTGGGGCTGAGGAGGGAGTGAAAGGTCTCAAAGAGTTGTTTGGGGTTGTGGGATAGTGAGGAGATAAGGGAGGTGAAATAAGCTTGTTTGGCATGGTGAAGGGCGAGGTTATAAGTTTTAAGCATGAATTTGAAGTGGAGGAAGTCTGCTGGCAGCTTTGACTTTCTCCACAGCCGCTCGGCGCACCTAGAGCACCACCGGATGAAGCGCGTTTGGGACGTGAGCCAGGGTTGCCGTGGTCTGTGGTTGACGGCACGGCTCACGGGTGGTGCCACTTCATCCATGGCACAGCTGAGGGTGGTATTGTAGTGTTCGGCTGCCAGATGAGGGCAGGGAAGGAGAGAGATAGGGGACAGGGAGGACTGAATGGTTTGAGTGAACTGTTGGGTGCAGAAGGACTGGAGTTTCCTAGAGGTGCGATAGATAGGAGGGTCAGGGGAGGTGCCTGATGGAGAAGGAGAGGAGGTTGTGATCCGAGAGTGGAAGTGGGGAGTTAGTAAGGTGAGAAGCAGAGCAGAGACGGAGGAAAACTAAATCGAGAGTGTTACCATCTCTGTGAGTGGGGGAGTCTGAGATTAGTATTAGGCCGAGGGAGGAGGTAAGCGTTAAAAGCCAGGAGACAGAAGAGGAGCTAGAGTCATTAGTAGGGATGTTGACGTCACCAAGGATAAGGGTTGGGATTTCCCAGGATAGGAAGTGGGGGAGCCAGGCAGCAAAGTGGTCTAGGAACAGGCGGGCGGGACCTGGGGGGCGGTAAATAATTGCGACACGCCCTCTTTAAATAAAGAAACCGTGCCCAGCAACACCAAGATGAGACAGAAGAGAGGGGAAATGCTATTGGGGGAGGGGATAGTGAAAATGACCAATCTAGTTACTTCAGTTTATATGAGGCAGCGGACACACACCAGTGCAAACACATGACAAGAAACGGAAGGCTGCACAGCAGATTCAGTAGAAGGGAGGGAGATCAGTCACATTCAGATGGAAGGGAGCAGCGGATGGGTGGAGACATGCTTGTAACGGTATACCGGGCGGCGCTCCATACGTATGCTACAGTATACAGGACAACGCTTCATTGGATACTGCAACATACATGTGCAGAACAGCCTCCGGCATCAGAGCTAGGCAGGGAAGTCCTAATGTTGGACGAGGGGCGACCCTGGATTGGGGATGGGTGAGGATAGCCTGTGGGCTTTTAGGTTTCTCAGCACTCTAACCCGTTTACAAGTTATTCTTCTGCCCAGTAACTTCCTCAATAGAGATAAGTGATCACATGTGAAGAATCCCTCACCTCACCAATCAGCAGGTAGATGATCTCCAGGGTCAGATTTAATATCCTCTCCGCCATCTTCTCTTTATCCTTATGCATCCCTGATGGATCAGTCAGGAAGAGGACCATCGTCTTGTGGAGGCGACTTGTGTCAGGATCTTAAGTGCCGGGACTTTAGCAGAAACACAGCATATGAATGACAGCGTCTCGTTCCAGGATTGCATGCACCGTATATAAACCCTATAGCAGACGGCAGGATGGGGGCGGCCTCTGTACCCCTCCCCCGCGCATGAAATTAATAGGACTCCATGCTCTATCTTATGCATAGCCATTTTTCTTTCCCCCTAGCCATCTTGTAGGCCTCTTTTCCTTATATTTATTTATCTTCTTTCTTGACAAACTGTAGATATTAAATAGTCAATGAGTCTTGAGTGAATCACTAAGGCTTTTGCTCCAGAAGAGAGCTATATGTCCTTTAGGCCGGCTTCCCACGGCCGTGACGGGCTCCACCGCGGAATTCCACGGCGGAGCTCGTCACGGCACCCCCCAGAGACCCCAATACTAACCTCCGTATCCGGCGTCCTCCGTCCCGCATGACGCTTTGGCGCGCATGCGCAATAGAGCGTGTGACGCGGCACAGCGTCATGTGACCCGCTGGCCGCGTCATATGACACGCCCACAGCGTCACATGACGCGGCTGGCGGGGAAGCGGTTTCCCGCTATGTTCCGCTGTGCTACAGCGGAAGATAGCGTAACGGACAGCTTCCATTGACTGCAATGGAAGCCGTCCGCGCGTACACCCGCGATGGAATTCCGCACCGTGAGCATTGAGCTATTAGGTTCAATAGAACCTAATAGCTGCGGGCAACGCAGCGGATTTTTGCCGCGTATTACGCAGCGGAAATCCGTCTGTGGGAAGGAGCCCTTAGACTGGCCGGCGGGTCAAGCTGACATGTTCATAGATGTTCCTAAACATTCTCTCTAAACAACTTATTGTTTACATTTACTGTTCCAAGAAGTTTGTCTTCTCTGCGCCTGCGTGCCTTTGGTTGGCATTTTAGATGTTAAATTCCTTATCTTTATTTATCATATTTTGTTTGTTCCTTTGACCAATGGTAACAAATTAATTATAACAGATTTGAATTATTGTAATTGAAGCATTTGCTCTACAAAAACTGCTGCCTGTCAATCAATAAACAGGTCACTTTGATCACACTAAGAGTTGTGGTGGTGAGTCAATCTCCTGAGCTCAGCTTACCTCTAACTAAGATTTTGGACCAACACTTTGTTACAGTGGTATCTATATATTAGCAGTATAGCCCCCTCTTGTGGTCACTGGCTACGGATGGCATATTTGGGATTTCAGCCGCACTTAGGCAGCGCTGCTGATTAGAGCCACCTGATTGGCTCTTCAGCACCATGTGACTACAATGCGTGCATGCGAATTGCCTTAAGCAGCCATGCACTACACACTACAGTTAAGCAGCTGTGCACGAAGAGCCGTGCTAACCCTAACCCTAACCCTAACCCCCCGCGGGTCTCGTGAAGTAACACTCGTGCACATCTCCAAAGGGGGGTCTGTGCACAGCTGCTTAACTGTAGTGTGTTGTGCACGGCTGCTGAAGGCAATCCGCGTGCACGCTGTGTGGTCACGTGGTGCCGAAGAGCCAATCAGGTGGCTCTAATCAGCAGCGCTGCTTAAGTGCGGCTGAAATACCAAATATGCCTACGGATGCAGGCAGCACAATTAAGTTGCTGTTTACACCATGTCCTAAATATACTTTGAGCATTTGTTAAACATCCATTATATAGACACGTGTGGTCCGCAGCACCTCGTGATGTAATATTTCCACACCTTTATGTCTAGTTTCACATTAAAGTCGCCTTTCACTGTAGAATATTTAGTATTACAGCTTGTAGTTGTTAGTAGTGAATTGTGCGCACTTTACAGCTATTATAGCCTACGGATGTGTTCGGCAATGAGCGGGTTTATATTAACCCCTTAAGGACCAGACACTTCTTAGGGATTTTACCCCTGTGCTTGCTTTACTGCGGTATTTTTTTTCTTCAGCTAGCAACGTTATTTTTGCTGCGTTTTTTCCCAATGACATACAGGGCTATTTTTTTCACTGACTTTTTTTCAGTTTTTTTGCTTTATTGGGGGTAAAAGGCTAAAAAAGTTTTTTCCTTCACTTCTAGTTATTTTTTTAAGATAAAGTACAGGGACGGGTTCCTCATTTTGTTTTGGATGTTTCATATATGATATGTATGGTTCTGCATTATAGGGTGCATACAGTCTCGGCTTTGCGTTATTTCTTTTATGTATATATTTTTTTTTATTCATGTAATTATTTTTTTACCATCTCCGACTCCCGTGACGTCATATAAGACCTCTGGGGGTCATTCACATGGTCTCTTTTTTGTTTTTATCTCACACTTTCCCCTGTAGTTGTGGTATCCATAGAAGTCGCACTCATAGGAGCCCCAGTTACAGGGGAAAACACCCCCCTGTAGTGATGTGGTATGAGGACTTATAAGCTATTGTTTCTCTGTTATCAGCCCGAAGGCTGAAGCATATTATATATTGTTCTGTTTATTACATATGTATCTACCAAATGAAATGTAGCTACTGTATATTAATTTGAGCCTCATTAGTAGTTGTCGGTACATACAGTCTGCTCTGCTATGTATCTAATCTTCTCCTGTGTGATACTAGCTGTAGCTAAGACACGCTGTGTAATCAGACCCCGGGCACCTGGCACTGGAATTCACCCACTAACCCCTCCCTTTACTAAACTTGCTAAAATAAAAGGAAAAACATATTTCCGGGTCTTTGAGTAAAGATGAACCACTAAGCTTTTCATCGGCCGGCCTCGTCGATATATAAACTGCTGGATGTGATGTAATAAGGCAGTCAGGGGTTTGTGAACGCACGGGTCCCTCTGACTAAATGGTGTCGACACAAATAAATCTTTGTTCGCTTCCCACGTCCCGGGTATCCCATCAGGTGTCGCATCGTACATCATTGATAATAGTCACCGGTAGAGCTGATCTGAGTCTGCTAGGACTCTGCAGCTCTGCTGTGCCAGGGCATTCTAGCGGTCACATGACTGCCGGCTCGCATTGTGGAGGAAGCACTTCCACTTTTTAGTACATAGTGCTCGTTGAGTGCTATGTACTAGAGAAAGGAGAAGGCAGAAGGAGTTAAAAAACGCTTCTCCCTTCCCCTTCGGATTATCAGCTGACTAACCGCTGACAACACAACCTGCTTCTGCTTGATTGCAGAAGCAGGGGCTTTATTTCCCCCCGCCGTATTTCTGCTATCGACCAGGATTAAAGCCCAGGACTGGCAAAGTAAATTTACAGCGCTTGGTCCTTAATGGGTTAAAACATGTCCACTCATGGATGGCTTAAACGTGATGTGAACAGCCAGTAAGGCAATGGTGGCCGGCGGTACGTGCTGGAGAGGTGGAGGCTCTGGAACTACAATACCACCGGGTTATTACAGAGGACCCCCGTTGCGGGACCCGCACACCATGTAATGACACTCAAATACAGAAATCTGATATCAATGGAAGCAGACACTCAAAAATGTCCGTTTATCAAACTGTCTGACAGTAAGACGTCCTTGTTGTCCCGAGTAACCAATCACAGCGCAGCGCTCATTCTCACGCTGCTGAGGTACGATGAACACTGCGCTGTGATTGGCTGCTATGGGCAACAAGGGCGTCTTACTGTCAGACAGTTCTGATAAATGAGACAGACTGGCTGCCAACGAAGGCAGGAGAGTGTTTTGTTCTGGATTTTCACGCCTGCCAGTCTGCTATTAGTGTGAACCGCTTGGTGAAGCTCCGCCCAGCGGGCGCACAGTTCATAAGCGGTTCGCCAACATTAAGGGAGAAGGTTGCATCTGCAAGTGAAAGACCCCGTGCGCCCGCCAGGAAGCGTGGAAACAGCGGAAGAATCACCGTCCAAGCGAGCGGAGGATTGGACGTCCCGCCGCCGACTGCGTGGAATATTCTGCGCAAATGTTTGCGATGTTATCCATACTGACTGTAATTGTTACCGGCTCCAAAGCCGGACAACAAAGCGCGGCGCCGTTCTTTCTCCAAGAGCCTACTGACTGTAATGAGAAGCGACGGTGTCATGGAGTCTTTAGTGATGAAGCCGCCTTCCAGCTTCCAGGCAACAAATGGCAGAATGCGGGGGAGGGGAACCCACAGGTCTACCTGGAGCGTATGGGCGACTACCCGCGGTGATGTCGGGGAGGGGAACCCACTGGTCTATCTGGAGCGTATGGGCGACTACCTGAAGTGATGTTGGGGAGGGAAACCCACAGGTCTACCTGGACGGTACGGGCGTCTCCCCGCAGCAATGTGGAGAAGGGGAAACCACCGGTCTACATGGAGCGTACGGGCGACTCCCCGCAGTGATGTGGGGGAGGGGAAACTACCAGTCTACATGGAGCTTATGGGCGACTTCCCGCGGTGATGTGGGGGAGGGGAAACTACCAGTCTACATGGAGCTTATGGGCGACTTCCCGCGGTGATGTGGGGGAGGGGAAACCACCAGTCTACATGGAGCTTATGGGCGACTTCCCGCGGTGATGTGGGGGAGGGGAACCCACCAGTCTACATGGAGCTTATGGGCGTCTCCCCGCAGTGATGTGAGGGAGGGGAACCCACAGGTCTACCTGGAGCATACGGGCGACTCCCCGCAGTGATGTGGGGGAGGGGAAACCACCGGTCTACATGGAGCGTACGGGCGACTCCCCGCAGTGATGTGGGGGAGGGGAAACCACAGGTCTACATGGAGCGTACGGGCGACTCTCCGCAGTGATGTGGGGGAGGGCAAACCACCGGTCTACAGGGAGCGTACGGGCGACTACCCGCGGTGATGTGGGGGAGGTGAAACTACCGGTCTACAAGGATAGCACCGGCGACTTCCCGTGGTGATGAGGGGGAGGGGAAACCACCAATCTACAGGAACCATACGGGCGACTCCCCGTGGTGTTCTACAACCTGTATACAGTGTCTGTCCCCTTCTTCGGTACTGGTGTATTATGTCACCACTGGAAGTTAGGGGTGGCTACATAATACAACAGTATTGACATTGCGTCATGCCCCCAGCTTCTGATTGGCTGGGGGCGTGTCTCACCTCCCAAGTGCCGTCTGGCAGTCAGATGAAACTACAGTGGCGGGGAGCACAGCGGCAGCACTGTTAGCGGGAGCGGACATCGGCTCTGCACAGCGACTGGGGGAGGCAGCTGTCAGCACACAGAGCGGCATACACAGCAAGCGGCCAGGATGGAGCAGACAATCAGCTGAGGTGTTACATCACCCTTGGGATGCGTGGAGCCAGCTTCAGGGAGCTGTTGGGATGGGTGCAGGGGGTGCCATTGCTACGCAAATATTACACTGTAAGCGGAGGGGTAGGGAGCGGTCAGGCAGGGGAGAGGCAGCGTGTTGTAATTTGCAGGTGGGATGGAGGGTTAGGATGAGAGGTAAGTGTAACAGTTAGGCTTATATTATTACACTCACCGTCAGCCTAACCCTCCATCGCAGTGGAGAATCACTGCAGGCTGATGTCGGTCTCCTCTGAGCTCTCCTCAGTCAGCAGCCAATCAGGAGCTGGGGGTGTGAGAGGGGCATTCCTCCTGTCTAACCCCCTCACTTCCGGTGGCGTTAAGGTACGCCAGTACCCCCTTCTTCATCCATGAGGAAACAATCCCGGGGATTCCGCACCTGGACACTACAGATATAGCGCCTTCCACTAGCGGAACAGGAAATCCCACCAGGACGCCCCCCATTACCACAATGAGGTCAGTAGTGATCGATGGCAGCCAGATGGATCGGCCGTGCCGATGCTGACGATAGTGACCCGGACCTCACGCCTTGTGATAAAAGTCTATAAGCCCCCTGGACCACCCGCCATGATCTGCGGCATCCCAGAAGCCCTTGCATCCATCAGTCATGATACGCTACAACATGTATGGCATGAGGGTACCCTGTGTGCGGCACCAGCAGAAGGAGGTGAGTGCATTCTGTATGCAGCTAGGGGCAGGGTGATGAGGGCATCCTGTGTGCAGGGGGGGATGTGAGGGCGCATCCTGTGTGCAGGGGGGGGGATGTGAGGGCGCATCCTGTGTGCAGGGGGGGGGGATGTGAGGGCGCATCCTGTGTGCAGGGGGGGATGTGAGGGCGCATCCTGTGTGCAGGGGGGGATGTGAGGGCGCATCCTGTGTGCAGGGGGGGATGTGAGGGCGCATCCTGTGTGCAGGGGGGATGTGAGGGCGCATCCTGTGTGCAGGGGGGATGTGAGGGCGCATCCTGTGTGCAGGGGGGATGTGAGGGCGCATCCTGTGTGCAGGGGGGGATGTGAGGGCGCATCCTGTGTGCAGGGGGGGATGTGAGGGCGCATCATGTGTGCAGGGGGGGATGTGAGGGCGCATCATGTGTGCAGGGGGGGATGTGAGGGCGCATCATGTGTGCAGGGGGGGATGTGAGGGCGCATCATTTGTGCAGGGGGGATGTGAGGGCGCATCATTTGTGCAGGGGGGGATGTGAGGGCGCATCATGTGTGCAGGGGGGGATGTGAGGGCGCATCATGTGTGCAGGGGGGGATGTGAGGGCGCATCATTTGTGCAGGGGGGGATGTGAGGGCGCATCATTTGTGCAGGGGGGATGTGAGGGCGCATCATTTGTGCAGGGGGGGATGTGAGGGCGCATCATTTGTGCAGGGGGGGATGTGAGGGCGCATCATTTGTGCAGGGGGGGATGTGAGGGCGCATCATTTGTGCAGGGGGGGATGTGAGGGCGCATCATTTGGGCAGGGGGGGATGTGAGGGCGCATCATTTGGGCAGGGGGGGATGTGAGGGCGCATCATTTGGGCAGGGGGGGATGTGAGGGCGCATCATTTGGGCAGGGGGGGATGTGAGGGCGCATCATTTGGGCAGGGGGGGATGTGAGGGCGCATCATTTGGGCAGGGGGGGATGTGAGGGCGCATCATTTGGGCAGGGGGGGATGTGAGGGCGCATCATTTGGGCAGGGGGGGATGTGAGGGCGCATCATTTGGGCAGGGGGGGATGTGAGGGCGCATCATTTGGGCAGGGGGGGATGTGAGGGCGCATCATTTGGGCAGGGGGGGATGTGAGGGCGCATCATTTGGGCAGGGGGGGATGTGAGGGCGCATCATTTGGGCAGGGGGGGATGTGAGGGCGCATCATTTGGGCAGGGGGGGATGTGAGGGCGCATCATTTGGGCAGGGGGGGATGTGAGGGCGCATCATTTGGGCAGGGGGGGATGTGAGGGCGCATCATTTGGGCAGGGGGGGATGTGAGGGCGCATCATTTGGGCAGGGGGGGATGTGAGGGCGCATCATTTGGGCAGGGGGGATGTGAGGGCGCATCATTTGTGCAGGGGGGAGGGGACGTGAGGGCATCCCGTGTGCCGGGGGGAGGGGACGTGAGGGCATCCCGTGTGCCGGGGGGAGGGGACGTGAGGGCATCCCGTGTGCCGGGGGGAGAGGACGTGAGGGCATCCCGTGTGCCGGGGGGAGGGGACGTGAGGGCATCCCGTGTGCCGGGGGGAGGGGGGACGTGAGGGCATCCCGTGTGCCGGGGGGAGGGGGGACGTGAGGGCATCCCGTGTGCCGGGGGGAGGGGGGACGTGAGGGCATCCCGTGTGCCGGGGGGAGGGGGGACGTGAGGGCATCCCGTGTGCCGGGGGGAGGGGGGACGTGAGGGCATCCCGTGTGCCGGGGGGGGGGGGACGTGAGGGCATCCCGTGTGCCGGGGGGGGGGACGTGAGGGCATCCCGTGTGCCGGGGGGGGGGGACGTGAGGGCATCCCGTGTGCCGGGGGGGGGGGGGACGTGAGGGCATCCCGTGTGCCGGGGGGGGGGGGGGACGTGAGGGCATGCCGTGTGCCGGGGGGGGGGGACGTGAGGGCATCCCGTGTGGCGGGGGGGGGGGGACGTGAGGGCATCCCGTGTGCCGGGGGGGGGGGACGTGAGGGCATCCCGTGTGCCGGGGGGGGGGGACGTGAGGGCATCCCGTGTGCCGGGGGGGGGGACGTGAGGGCATCCCGTGTGCCGGGGGGGGGGGACGTGAGGGCATCCCGTGTGCCGGGGGGGGGGGACGTGAGGGCATCCCGTGCGCCGGGGGGGGGGGGCGTGAGGGCATCCCGTGCGCAGGGGGGGGGGACGTGAGGGCATCCCGTGTGCAGGGGGGGGGACGTGAGGGCATCCCGTGTGCAGGGGGGGGATGTGAGGGCGCATCATGTGTGCAGGGGGGGATGTGAGGGCGCATCATTTGTGCAGGGGGGGATGTGAGGGCGCATCATTTGTGCAGGGGGGAGGGGACGTGAGGGCGCATCATTTGTGCAGGGGGGAGGGGACGTGAGAGCATCCCGTGTGCCGTGGGGAGGGGACGTGAGGGCATCCCGTGTGCCGGGGGGAGGGGACGTGGGGGCATCCCGTGTGCCGGGGGGAGGGGACGTGAGGGCATCCCGTGTGCCGGGGGGAGGGGACGTGAGGGCATCCCGTGTGCACGGGGGGGGGATGTGAGGGCATCCCGTGTGCAGGGGGGGGGATGTGAGGGCGCATCCTGTGTGCAGGGGGGGGGGATGTGAGGGCATCCTGTGTGCAGGGGTGGATGTGAGGGCATCCTGTGTGCAGGGGTGGATGTGAGGGCATCCTGTGTGTAGAGGGGGATTTAAGGGAATCCTGTGTGTAGAGGGGGATTTAAGGGAATCCTGCGTGTAGAGGGGGTTTAAGGGAATCCTGTGTGCGGGGGGGATGCGAGGGCATTCTGTGTGCGGGTGTGTGTGTGTGTGAGGGCATCCTGTGTGCAGAGGTGGGGGGTGTGAGGGCATCATGTGTCCAGGGTGGGGGGGTGAGGGCATCCTGTGTGCGGCACGGGTGGGGGGAGGGTGAGGGCATCCTGTGTTAAGGGGGGGGGGGATGTGAGGGCATCCTGTGTTAAGGGGGGGGGGATGTGAGGGCATCCTGTGTTAAGGGGGGGGGGATGTGAGGGCATCCTGTGTTCAGGGAGGGGGGAGGGATGTGAGGGCATCTTGTGTTCAGGGAGGGGGGAGGGATGTGAGGGCATCTTGTGTTCAGGGAGGGGGGAGGGATGTGAGGGCATCTTGTGTTCAGGGAGGGGGGAGGGATGTGAGGGCATCCTGTGTTCAGGGAGGGGGGGGGATGTGAGGGCATCCTGTGTTCAGGGAGGGGGGGGGGGATGTGAGGGCATCCTGTGTTCAGGGAGGGGGGGGGGGATATGAGGGCATCCTGTGTTCAGGGAGGGGGGGGGGTGTGAGGGCATCCTGTGTTCAGGGAGGGGGGGGGGATGTGAGGGCATCCTGTGTTCAGGGAGGGGGGGGGGATGTGAGGGCATCCTGTGTTCAGGGAGGGGGGGGGATGTGAGGGCATCCTGTGTTCAGGGAGGGGGGGGGATGTGAGGGCATCCTGTGTTCAGGGAGGGGGGGGGGATGTGAGGGCATCCTGTGTTCAGGGAGGGGGGGGGGATGTGAGGGCATCCTGTGTTCAGGGAGGGGGGGGGGATGTGAGGGCATCCTGTGTTCAGGGAGGGGGGGGGGATGTGAGGGCATCCTGTGTTCAGGGAGGGGGGGGGATGTGAGGGCATCCTGCGTTCAGGGAGGGGGGGGATGTGAGGGCATCCTGCGTTCAGGGAGGGGGGGGTGTGAGGGCATCCTGCGTTCAGGGAGGGGGGGATGTGAGGGCATCCTGTGTCCAGGGAGGGGGGGGGGGGGTGTGAGGGCATCCTGTGTCCAGGGAGGGGGGAGGGATGTGACGGAATCCTGTGTGCAGGGGGGAGAGGGGATGTGATGGCATCCTGTGTGCAGGGGGGAGAGGGGATGTGATGGCATCCTGTGTGCAGGGGGGAGAGGGGATGTGATGGCATCCTGTGTGCGGGGGGGGGGGAGGGGATGTGAGGGCATCCTGTGTGCAGGGGGGGATGTGAGGGCATCCTGTGTGCAGGGGGGGATGTGATGGAATCATGTGTGCAGGGGGGAGGGGTTGTGAGGGCATCATGTGTCAGGGGGAGGGGGGGATGTGAGGGCATCCTGTGTGCAGGGGAGGGGGGGTGAGGGTATCTTGTTTGCAGGGGGGGAGAGGATGTGAGGGCATCTTGTGTGCGCCGGCAGAGATTTCGTGCCCACATCGGCAGCTGTTGCCGCGGGGACACTGTACACACTGAGCGTCTGCAGAAGCTCCCTTATCAGCGGGGTCAGCGCTCTGTAACACTCACCGTACAGGCTGAGACCCAGCGGCTGCAGGACCTGCGGTGACGTCACGCCCATGTGACCGGACACGTGACTGCTGTGAGGGCGTGGCCAACCTGCGATTCTCTGGGTTGCTTGGAGACATTCTGCGGCTTGTTGGTTTCTTGGAGGTGTTACCGGCGGCTGCAGAATATACCGAGCAGACCCCCGAGTAGTGGGGAGGCAGCGGGCCTACAGGTGTAATACTCTGCAGTACTGGGCTCTGTGTGTCCTCTCCTCCTACAGGTGTAATGCTCTGCAGTACTGGGGCTCTGTGTGTCCTCTCCTCCTACAGGTGTAATGCTCTGCAGTACTGGGGCTCTGTGTGTCCTCTCCTCCTACAGGTGTAATACTCTGCAGTACTGGGCTCTGTGTGTCCTCTCCTCCTACAGGTGTAATACTCTGCAGTACTGGGGCTCTGTGTGTCCTCTCCCCCTACAGGTGTAATGCTCTGCAGTACTGGGGCTCTGTGTGTCCTCTCCTCCTACAGGTGTAATGCTCTGCAGTACTGGGGCTCTGTGTGTCCTCTCCTCCTACAGGTGTAATACTCTGCAGTACTGGGCTCTGTGTGTCCTCTCCTCCTACAGGTGTAATACTCTGCAGTACTGGGGCTCTGTGTGTTCTCTCCCCCTACAGGTGTAATACTCTGCAGTACTGCGGTCTGTGTGTCCTCTCCCCCTACAGGTGTAATGCTCTGCAGTACTGGGGCTCTGGGTGTCCTCTCCTCCTACAGGTGTAATGCTCTGCAGTACTGGGCTCCGTGTGTCCTCTCCTCCTACAGGTGTAATGCTCTGCAGTACTGGGCTCTGTGTGTCCTCTCCTCCTACAGGTGTAATGCTCTGCAGTACTGGGGCTCTGTGTGTCATCTCCTCCTACAGGTGTAATGCTCTGCAGTACTGGGCTCTGTGTCCTCTCCTACTACAGGTGTAATACTCTGCAGTACTGGGGTCTGTGTGTCCTCCCCCTACAGGTGTAATACTCTGCAGTACTGGGGCTCTGTGTGTTCTCTCCTCCTACAGGTGTAATACTCTGCAGTACTGGGCTCTGTGTGTCCTCTCCTCCTACAGGTGTAATACTCTGCAGTACTGGGGCTCTGTGTGTCCTCTCCCCCTACAGGTGTAATGCTCTGCAGTACTGGGTCTCTGTGTGTCCTCTCCTCCTACAGGTGTAATACTCTGCAGTACTGGGGCTCTGTGTGTCCTCTCCTCCTACAGGTGTAATGCTCTGCAGTACTGGGGCTCTGTGTGTCCTCTCCTCCTACAGGTGTAATACTCTGCAGTACTGGGGATCTGTGTGTCCTCTCCTACTACAGGTGTAATACTCTGCAGTACTGGGGCTCTGTGTGTCCTCTCCTCCTACAGGTGTAATGCTCTGCAGTACTGGGGCTCTGTGTGTCCTCTCCTCCTACAGGTGTAATGCTCTGCAGTACTGGGGCTCTGTGTGTCCTCTCCTCCTACAGGTGTAATGCTCTGCAGTACTGGGGCTCTGTGTGTCCTCTCCTCCTACAGGTGTAATGCTCTGCAGTACTGGGGCTCTGTGTGTCCTCTCCTACAGGTGTAATACTCTGCAGTACTGGGGTCTGTGTGTCCTCTCCTCCTACAGGTGTAATACTCTGCAGTACTGGGGCTCTGTGTGTCCTCTCCTCCTACAGGTGTAATACTCTGCAGTACCGGGTTCTGTGTGTCCTCTCCTACAGGTGTAATGCTCTGCAGTACTGGGGCTCTGTGTCTCCTCTCCTCCTACAGGTGTAATGCTCTGCAGTACTGGGGCTCTGTGTGTCCTCTCCTCCTACAGGAGTAATGCTCTGCAGCACTGGGGCTCTGTGTGTCCTCTCCTCCTACAGGTGTAATACTCTGCAGTACTGGGGCTCTGTGTGTCCTCTCCTCCTATAGGTGTAATACTCTGCAGTACTGGGGTCTGTGTGTCCTCTCCTATAGGTGTAATACTCTGCAGTACTGGGGCTCTGTGTGTCCTCTCCTCCTTCATGTGTAATAGTCTGCAGTACTGGGCTCTGTGTGTCCTCTCCTACAGGTGTAATGCTCTGCAGTACTGGGGCTCTGTGTGTCCTCTCCTCCTACAGGTGTAATACTCTGCAGTACTGGGGCTCTGTGTGTCCTCTCCTCCTATAGGTGTAATGCTCTGCAGCACTGGGGCTCTGTGTGTCCTCTCCTACAGGTATAATACTCTGCAGTACTGGGGCTCTGTGTGTCCTCTCCTCCTTCATGTGTAATAGTCTGCAGTACTGGGCTCTGTGTGTCCTCTCCTACAGGTGTAATGCTCTGCAGTACTGGGGCTCTGTGTGTCCTCTCCTCCTACAGGTGTAATACTCTGCAGTACTGGGGCTCTGTGTGTCCTCTCCTCCTACAGGTGTAATACTCTGCAGTACCGGGTTCTGTGTGTCCTCTCCTACAGGTGTAATGCTCTGCAGTACTGGGGCTCTGTGTCTCCTCTCCTCCTACAGGTGTAATGCTCTGCAGTACTGGGGCTCTGTGTGTCCTCTCCTCCTACAGGAGTAATGCTCTGCAGCACTGGGGCTCTGTGTGTCCTCTCCTCCTACAGGTGTAATACTCTGCAGTACTGGGGCTCTGTGTGTCCTCTCCTCCTATAGGTGTAATACTCTGCAGTACTGGGGTCTGTGTGTCCTCTCCTATAGGTGTAATACTCTGCAGTACTGGGGCTCTGTGTGTCCTCTCCTCCTTCCTGTGTAATAGTCTGCAGTACTGGGCTCTGTGTGTCCTCTCCTACAGGTGTAATGCTCTGCAGTACTGGGGCTCTGTGTGTCCTCTCCTCCTACAGGTGTAATACTCTGCAGTACTGGGGCTCTGTGTGTCCTCTCCTCCTATAGGTGTAATGCTCTGCAGCACTGGGGCTCTGTGTGTCCTCTCCTACAGGTATAATACTCTGCAGTACTGGGGCTCTGTGTGTCCTCTCCTCCTTCATGTGTAATAGTCTGCAGTACTGGGCTCTGTGTGTCCTCTCCTACAGGTGTAATGCTCTGCAGTACTGGGGCTCTGTGTGTCCTCTCCTCCTACAGGTGTAATACTCTGCAGTACTGGGGCTCTGTGTGTCCTCTCCTCCTACAGGTGTAATGCTCTGCAGTACTGGGCTCTGTGTGTCCTCTCCTCCTACAGGTGTAATACTCTGCAGTACGGGGGCTCTGTGTGTCCTCTCCTCCTACAGGTGTAATGCTCTGCAGTACTGGGCTCTGTGTGTCCTCTCCTCCTACCGGTGTAATACGCTGCAGTACTGGGCCTCTGTGTGTCCTCTCCTCCTACAGGTGTAATACTCTGCAGTACTGGGGCTCTGTGTGTCCTCTCCTCCTACAGGTGTAATACTCTGCAGTACTGGGGCTCTGTGTGTCCGCTCCTCCTACAGGTGTAATGCTCTGCAGTACTGCGGCTCTGTGTGTCCTCTCCTTCTACAGGTGTAATGCTCTGCAGTACTGGGGCTCTGTGTGTCCTCTCCTCCTACAGGTGTAATACTCTGCAGTACTGGGGCTCTGTGTGTCCTCTGTTCCTACAGGTGTAATACTCTGCAGTACTGGGCTCTGTGTGACCTCTCCTACAGGTGTAATCTGTGTGTCCTCTCCTACAGGTGTAATACTCTGCAGTACTGGGGCTCTGTGTGTCCTCTCCTACAGGTGTAATACTCTGCAGTACTGGGGCTCTGTGTGTCCTCTCCTCCTATAGGTGTAATACTCTGCAGTACTGGGGCTCTGTGTGTCCTCTCCTACAGGTGTAATACTCTGCAGTACTGGGGCTCTGTGTCCTCTCCTACAGGTGTAATACTCTGCAGTACTGGTGTCTGTGTGTCCTCTCCTATAGGTGTAATGCTCTGCAGTCCTGGGGCTCTGTGTGTCCTCTCCTCTTACAGGTGTAATACTCTGCAGTACTGGGGCTCTGTGTGTCCTCTCCTCTTACAGGTGTAATGCTCTCAGTACTGGGGCTCTGTGTGTCCTCTCCTATAGGTGTAATGCTCTGCAGTACTGGGCTCTGTGTGTCCTCTCCTCCTACAGGTGTAATGCTCTGCAGTACTGGGCTCTGTGTGTCCTCTCCTCCTACAGGTGTAATGCTCTGCAGTACTGGGCTCTGTGTGTCCTCTCCTCCTACAGGTGTAATGCTCTGCAGTACTGGGGTCTGTGTGTCCTCTCCTCCATGTGTAATGCTCTGCAGTACTGGGCTCTGTGTGTCCTCTCCTCCTTTAGGTGTAATACTCTGCAGTACTGGGGCTCTGTGTGTCCTCTCCATCTTACAGGTGTAATACTCTGCAGTACTGGGGCTCTGTGTGTCCTCTCCTCCTACAGGTGTAATACTCTGCAGTACTGGGGTCTGTGTGTCCTCTCCTCCTACAGGTGTAATACTCTGCAGTACTGGGGCTCTGTGTGTCCTCTCCTCCTACAGGTGTAATGCTCTGCAGTACTGGGGCTCTGTGTGTCCTCTCCTCCTACAGGTGTAATGCTCTGCAGTACTGGGGCTCTGTGTGTCCTCTCCTCCTAGAGGTGTAATGCTCTGCAGTACTGGGGCTCTGTGTGTCCTCTCCTACAGGTGTAATGCTCTGCAGTACAGGGGCTCTGTGTGTCCTCTCCTCCTACAGGTGTAATGCTCTGCAGTACTGGGGTCTGTGTGTCCTCTCCTACAGGTGTAATACTCTGCAGTACTGGGGCTCTGTGTGTCCTCTCCTCCTACAGGTGTAATGCTCTGCAGTACTGGGGTCTGTGTGTCCTCTCCTCCTACAGGTGTAATGCTCTGCAGTACTGGGGTCTGTGTGACCTCTCCTCCTACAGGTGTAAAACTCTGCAGTACTGATGTCTGTGTGTCCTCTCCTCCTACAGGTGTAATACTCTGCAGTACTGGGGCTCTGTGTGTCCTCTCCTCCTACAGGTGTATTGCTCTGCAGTACTGGGGCTCTGTGTGTCCTCTCCTACAGGTGTAATACTCTGCAGTACTGGGGTCTGTGTGTCCTCTCCTCCTACAGGTGTAATGCTCTGCAGTACTGGGGCTCTGTGTGTCCTCTCCTACAGGTGTAATGCTCTGCAGTACTGGGGCTCTGTGTGTTCTCTCCCCCTACAGGTGTAATGCTGTGCAGTACTGGGGCTCTGTGTGTCCTCTTCTCCTACAGGTGTAATGCTCTGCAGTACTGGGGCTCTGTGTGTCCTCTCCTACAGGTGTAATACTCTGCAGTACTGGGGCTCTGTGTGTCCTCTCCTCCTACAGGTGTAATACTCTGCAGTACTGGGGTCTGTGTGTCCTCTCCTCCTACAGGTGTAATACTCTGCAGTACTGGGCTCTGTGTGTCCTCTGTTCCTACAGGTGTAATGCTCTGCAGTACTGGGGCTCTGTGTGTCCTCTCCTATAGGTGTAATAGTCTGCAGTACTGGGCTCTGTGTGTCCTCTCCTACAGGTGTAATACTCTGCAGTACTGGGCTCTGTGTGTCCTCTCCTACAGGTGTAATGCTCTGCAGTACTGGGGCTCTGTGTGTTTTCTCCTCCTATAGGTGTAATACTCTGCAGTAGTGGGCTCTGTGTGTCCTCCCCCTACAGGGGTAATGCTGTGCAGTACTGGGGCTCTGTGTGTCCTCTCCTCCTACAGGTGTAATACTCTGCAGTACTGGGCTCCGTGTGTCCTCTTCTCCTACAGGTGTAATACTCTGCAGTACTGATGTCTGTGTGTCCTCTCCTCCTATAGGTGTAATACTCTGCAGTACTGGGGTCTGTGTGTTCTCCCGTCCTACAGGTGTAATACTCTGCAGTACTGGGGCCTGTGTGTCCTCTCCTCCTACAGGTGTAATACTCTGCAGTACTGGGGCTCTGTGTGTCCTCTCCTATAGGTGTAATATTCTGCAGTACTGGGGCTCTGTGTGTCCTCTCCTATAGGTGTAATACTCTGCAGTACTGGGCTCTGTGTGTCCTCTCCTCCTACAGGTGTAATACTCTGCAGTACTGGGCTCTGTGTGTCCTCTCCTCCTACAGGTGTAATGCTCTGCAGTACTGGGGCTCTGGGTGTCCTCTCCTCCTACAGGTGTAATACTCTGCAGTACTGGTGTCTGTGTGTCCTCTCCTCCTATAGGTGTAATACTCTGCAGTACTGGGGCTCTGTGTGTCCTCTCCTCCTACAGGTGTAATACTCTGCAGTACTGGGGTCTGTGTACTCTCCTCCTACAGGTGTAATACTCTGCAGTACTGGGGTCTGTGTACTCTCCTCCTACAGGTGTAATACTATGCAGTACTGGGGTCTGTGTCCTCTCCTCCTATAGATGTAATACTCTGCAGTAGTGGGCTCTGTGTGTCCTCCCCCTACAGGTGTAATACTCGGCAGTACTGGGGTCTGTGTCTCCTCTCCTCCTACAGGTGTAATGCTCTGCAGTACTGGGGTCTGTGTGTCCTCTCCTACAGGTGTAATACTCTGCAGTACTGGGCTCTGTGTGTCCTCTTCTCCTACAGGTGTAATGCTCTGCAGTACTGGGCTCTGTGTGTCCTCTCCTACAGGTGTAATACTCTGCAGTACTGGGGCTCTGTGTCCTCTCCTCCTACAGGTGTAATACTCTGCAGTACTGGGCTCTGTGTGTCCTCTCCTATAGGTATAATACTCTGCAGTACTGGGCTCTGTGTGTCCTCTCTTCCTACAGGTGTAATACTCTGCAGTACTGGGGCTCTGTGTGTTCTCTCCTCCTTTAGGTGTAATACTCTGCAGTACTGGGGCTCCGTGTGTTCTCTCCTCCTATAGGTGTAATACTCTGCAGTAGTGGGCTCTGTGTGTCCTCCCCCTACAGGTGTAATACTCTGCAGTACTGGGGGTCTGTGTGTCCTCTACTCATATAGGTGTAATGCTCTGCAGTACTGGGGCTCTGTGTGTCCTCTCCTCCTACAGGTGTAATACTCTGCAGTACTGGGGGTCTGTGTGTCCTCTACTCATATAGGTGTAATGCTCTGCAGTACTGGGCTCTGTGTGTCCTCTCCTCCTACAGGTGTAATACTCTGCAGTACTGGGCTCTGTGTGTCCTCTCCTTCAGGTGTAATACTCTGCAGTACTGGGGTCTGTGTGTGCTCTCCTCCTACAGGTGTAATACTCTGCAGTACTGGGGCTCTGTGTGTCCTCTCCTCCTACAGGTGTAATGCTCTGCAGTACTGGGGCTCTGTGTGTCCTCTCCTCCTATAGGTGTAATACTCTGCAGTACTGGGGCTCTGTGTGTCCTCTCCTCCTATAGGTGTAATACTCTGCAGTAGTGGGCTCTGTGTGTCCTCTCCTCCTACAGGTGTAATGCTCTGCAGTACTGGGGCTCTGTGTGTCCTCTCCCCCTACAGGGGTAATACTCTGCAGTACTGGGGTCTGTGTGTCCTCTCCTCCTACAGGTGTAATACTCTGCAGTACTGGGGCTCTGTGTGTCCTCTACTCATATAGGTGTAATGCTCTGCAGTACTGGGGCTCTGTGTGTCCTCTCCTCCTACAGGTGTAATGCTCTGCAGTACTGGGGCTCTGTGTGTCCTCTCCTCCTACAGGTGTAATGCTCTGCAGTACTGGGGCTCTGTGTGTCCTCTCCTCCTATAGGTGTAATACTCTGCAGTACTGTGCTCTGTGTGTCCTCTCCTCTTACAGGTGTAATACTCTGCAGTACTGCGGCTCTGTGTGTTCTCTCCTCCTATAGGTGTAATACTCTGCAGTAGTGGGCTCTGTGTGTCCTCTGCTCCTACAGGTGTAATACTCTGCAGTACTGGGGCTCTGTGTGTCCTCTCCTACAGGTGTAATACTCTGCAGTACTGGGCTCTGTGTGTCCTCTCCTCCTACAGGTGTAATACTCTGCAGTACTGCGGTCTGTGTGTCCTCTCCTCCTACAGGTGTAATACTCTGCAGTACTGGGCTCTGTGTGTCCTCTCCTCCTACAGGTGTAATACTCTGCAGTACTGGGGTTCTGTGTGTCCTCTCCTCCTACAGGTCTAATACTCTGCAGTACTGGGGCTCTGTGTGTCCTCTCCTCCTACAGGTGTAATACTCTGCAGTACTGGGCTCTGTGTGTCCTCTCCTCCTACAGGTGTAATACTCTGCAGTACTGGGGCTCTGTGTGTCCTCTCCTCCTACAGGTGTAATGCTCTGCAGTACTGGGCTCTGTGTGTCCTCTCCTCCTACAGGTGTAATGCTCTGCAGTACTGGGGTCTGTGTGTCCTTTCCTCCTACAGGTGTAATGCTCTGCAGTACTGGGGCTCTGTGCGTCCTCTCCTCCTACAGGTGTAATACTCTGCAGTACTGGGGTCTGTGTGTCCTCTCCTGCTACAGGTGTAATGCTCTGCAGTACTGGGGCTCTGTCTGTCCTCTCCTCCTACAGGTGTAATGCTCTGCAGTACTGGGGCTCTGTGTGTCCTCTCCTCCTACAGGTGTAATGCTCTGCAGTACTGGGCCTCTGTGTGTCCTCTCCTCCTACAGGTGTAATACTCTGCAGTACTGGGCTCTGTGTGTTCTCTCCTACAGGTGTAATACTCTGCAGTACTGGGGTCTGTGTGTCCTCTCCTACAGGTGTAATACTCTGCAGTACTGGGGTCTGTGTGTCCTCTCCTCCTACCGGTGTAATGCTCTGCACTACTGGGGCTCTGTGTGTCCTCTCCTCCTACAGGTGTAATACTCTGCAGTACTGGGGCTCTGTGTGTCCTCTTCTCCTACAGGTGTAATACTCTGCAGTACTGGGCTCTGTGTGTCCTCTCCTCCTTCATGTGTAATAGTCTGCAGTACTGGGCTCTGTGTGTCCTCTCCTACAGGTGTAATGCTCTGCAGTACTGGGGCTCTGTGTGTCCTCTCCTCCTACAGGTGTAATACTCTGCAGTACTGGGGCTCTGTGTGTCCTCTCCTCCTACAGGTGTAATGCTCTGCAGTACTGGGCTCTGTGTGTCCTCTCCTCCTACAGGTGTAATACTCTGCAGTACGGGGGCTCTGTGTGTCCTCTCCTCCTACAGGTGTAATGCTCTGCAGTACTGGGCTCTGTGTGTCCTCTCCTCCTACCGGTGTAATACGCTGCAGTACTGGGCTCTGTGTGTCCTCTCCTCCTACAGGTGTAATACTCTGCAGTACTGGGGCTCTGTGTGTCCTCTGTTCCTACAGGTGTAATACTCTGCAGTACTGGGCTCTGTGTGACCTCTCCTACAGGTGTAATCTGTGTGTCCTCTCCTACAGGTGTAATACTCTGCAGTACTGGGGCTCTGTGTGTCCTCTCCTACAGGTGTAATACTCTGCAGTACTGGGGCTCTGTGTGTCCTCTCCTCCTATAGGTGTAATACTCTGCAGTACTGGGGCTCTGTGTGTCCTCTCCTACAGGTGTAATACTCTGCAGTACTGGGGCTCTGTGTCCTCTCCTACAGGTGTAATACTCTGCAGTACTGGTGTCTGTGTGTCCTCTCCTATAGGTGTAATGCTCTGCAGTCCTGGGGCTCTGTGTGTCCTCTCCTCTTACAGGTGTAATGCTCTCAGTACTGGGGCTCTGTGTGTCCTCTCCTATAGGTGTAATGCTCTGCAGTACTGGGCTCTGTGTGTCCTCTCCTCCTACAGGTGTAATGCTCTGCAGTACTGGGCTCTGTGTGTCCTCTCCTCCTACAGGTGTAATGCTCTGCAGTACTGGGCTCTGTGTGTCCTCTCCTCCTACAGGTGTAATGCTCTGCAGTACTGGGGTCTGTGTGTCCTCTCCTCCATGTGTAATGCTCTGCAGTACTGGGCTCTGTGTGTCCTCTCCTCCTTTAGGTGTAATACTCTGCAGTACTGGGGCTCTGTGTGTCCTCTCCATCTTACAGGTGTAATACTCTGCAGTACTGGGGCTCTGTGTGTCCTCTCCTCCTACAGGTGTAATACTCTGCAGTACTGGGGTCTGTGTGTCCTCTCCTCCTACAGGTGTAATACTCTGCAGTACTGGGGCTCTGTGTGTCCTCTCCTCCTACAGGTGTAATGCTCTGCAGTACTGGGGCTCTGTGTGTCCTCTCCTCCTACAGGTGTAATGCTCTGCAGTACTGGGGCTCTGTGTGTCCTCTCCTCCTAGAGGTGTAATGCTCTGCAGTACTGGGGCTCTGTGTGTCCTCTCCTACAGGTGTAATGCTCTGCAGTACAGGGGCTCTGTGTGTCCTCTCCTCCTACAGGTGTAATGCTCTGCAGTACTGGGGTCTGTGTGTCCTCTCCTACAGGTGTAATACTCTGCAGTACTGGGGCTCTGTGTGTCCTCTCCTCCTACAGGTGTAATGCTCTGCAGTACTGGGGTCTGTGTGTCCTCTCCTCCTACAGGTGTAATGCTCTGCAGTACTGGGGTCTGTGTGACCTCTCCTCCTACAGGTGTAAAACTCTGCAGTACTGATGTCTGTGTGTCCTCTCCTCCTACAGGTGTAATACTCTGCAGTACTGGGGCTCTGTGTGTCCTCTCCTCCTACAGGTGTATTGCTCTGCAGTACTGGGGCTCTGTGTGTCCTCTCCTACAGGTGTAATACTCTGCAGTACTGGGGTCTGTGTGTCCTCTCCTCCTACAGGTGTAATGCTCTGCAGTACTGGGGCTCTGTGTGTCCTCTCCTACAGGTGTAATGCTCTGCAGTACTGGGGCTCTGTGTGTTCTCTCCCCCTACAGGTGTAATGCTGTGCAGTACTGGGGCTCTGTGTGTCCTCTTCTCCTACAGGTGTAATGCTCTGCAGTACTGGGGCTCTGTGTGTCCTCTCCTACAGGTGTAATACTCTGCAGTACTGGGGCTCTGTGTGTCCTCTCCTCCTACAGGTGTAATACTCTGCAGTACTGGGGTCTGTGTGTCCTCTCCTCCTACAGGTGTAATACTCTGCAGTACTGGGCTCTGTGTGTCCTCTGTTCCTACAGGTGTAATGCTCTGCAGTACTGGGGCTCTGTGTGTCCTCTCCTATAGGTGTAATAGTCTGCAGTACTGGGCTCTGTGTGTCCTCTCCTACAGGTGTAATACTCTGCAGTACTGGGCTCTGTGTGTCCTCTCCTACAGGTGTAATGCTCTGCAGTACTGGGGCTCTGTGTGTTTTCTCCTCCTATAGGTGTAATACTCTGCAGTAGTGGGCTCTGTGTGTCCTCCCCCTACAGGGGTAATGCTGTGCAGTACTGGGGCTCTGTGTGTCCTCTCCTCCTACAGGTGTAATACTCTGCAGTACTGGGCTCCGTGTGTCCTCTTCTCCTACAGGTGTAATACTCTGCAGTACTGATGTCTGTGTGTCCTCTCCTCCTATAGGTGTAATACTCTGCAGTACTGGGGTCTGTGTGTTCTCCCGTCCTACAGGTGTAATACTCTGCAGTACTGGGGCCTGTGTGTCCTCTCCTCCTACAGGTGTAATACTCTGCAGTACTGGGGCTCTGTGTGTCCTCTCCTATAGGTGTAATATTCTGCAGTACTGGGGCTCTGTGTGTCCTCTCCTATAGGTGTAATACTCTGCAGTACTGGGCTCTGTGTGTCCTCTCCTCCTACAGGTGTAATACTCTGCAGTACTGGGCTCTGTGTGTCCTCTCCTCCTACAGGTGTAATGCTCTGCAGTACTGGGGCTCTGGGTGTCCTCTCCTCCTACAGGTGTAATACTCTGCAGTACTGGTGTCTGTGTGTCCTCTCCTCCTATAGGTGTAATACTCTGCAGTACTGGGGCTCTGTGTGTCCTCTCCTCCTACAGGTGTAATACTCTGCAGTACTGGGGTCTGTGTACTCTCCTCCTACAGGTGTAATACTCTGCAGTACTGGGGTCTGTGTACTCTCCTCCTACAGGTGTAATACTATGCAGTACTGGGGTCTGTGTCCTCTCCTCCTATAGATGTAATACTCTGCAGTAGTGGGCTCTGTGTGTCCTCCCCCTACAGGTGTAATACTCGGCAGTACTGGGGTCTGTGTCTCCTCTCCTCCTACAGGTGTAATGCTCTGCAGTACTGGGGTCTGTGTGTCCTCTCCTACAGGTGTAATACTCTGCAGTACTGGGCTCTGTGTGTCCTCTTCTCCTACAGGTGTAATGCTCTGCAGTACTGGGCTCTGTGTGTCCTCTCCTACAGGTGTAATACTCTGCAGTACTGGGGCTCTGTGTCCTCTCCTCCTACAGGTGTAATACTCTGCAGTACTGGGCTCTGTGTGTCCTCTCCTATAGGTATAATACTCTGCAGTACTGGGCTCTGTGTGTCCTCTCTTCCTACAGGTGTAATACTCTGCAGTACTGGGGCTCTGTGTGTTCTCTCCTCCTTTAGGTGTAATACTCTGCAGTACTGGGGCTCCGTGTGTTCTCTCCTCCTATAGGTGTAATACTCTGCAGTAGTGGGCTCTGTGTGTCCTCCCCCTACAGGTGTAATACTCTGCAGTACTGGGGGTCTGTGTGTCCTCTACTCATATAGGTGTAATGCTCTGCAGTACTGGGGCTCTGTGTGTCCTCTCCTCCTACAGGTGTAATACTCTGCAGTACTGGGGGTCTGTGTGTCCTCTACTCATATAGGTGTAATGCTCTGCAGTACTGGGCTCTGTGTGTCCTCTCCTCCTACAGGTGTAATACTCTGCAGTACTGGGCTCTGTGTGTCCTCTCCTTCAGGTGTAATACTCTGCAGTACTGGGGTCTGTGTGTGCTCTCCTCCTACAGGTGTAATACTCTGCAGTACTGGGGCTCTGTGTGTCCTCTCCTCCTACAGGTGTAATGCTCTGCAGTACTGGGGCTCTGTGTGTCCTCTCCTCCTATAGGTGTAATACTCTGCAGTACTGGGGCTCTGTGTGTCCTCTCCTCCTATAGGTGTAATACTCTGCAGTAGTGGGCTCTGTGTGTCCTCTCCTCCTACAGGTGTAATGCTCTGCAGTACTGGGGCTCTGTGTGTCCTCTCCCCCTACAGGGGTAATACTCTGCAGTACTGGGGTCTGTGTGTCCTCTCCTCCTACAGGTGTAATACTCTGCAGTACTGGGGCTCTGTGTGTCCTCTACTCATATAGGTGTAATGCTCTGCAGTACTGGGGCTCTGTGTGTCCTCTCCTCCTACAGGTGTAATGCTCTGCAGTACTGGGGCTCTGTGTGTCCTCTCCTCCTACAGGTGTAATGCTCTGCAGTACTGGGGCTCTGTGTGTCCTCTCCTCCTATAGGTGTAATACTCTGCAGTACTGTGCTCTGTGTGTCCTCTCCTCTTACAGGTGTAATACTCTGCAGTACTGCGGCTCTGTGTGTTCTCTCCTCCTATAGGTGTAATACTCTGCAGTAGTGGGCTCTGTGTGTCCTCTGCTCCTACAGGTGTAATACTCTGCAGTACTGGGGCTCTGTGTGTCCTCTCCTACAGGTGTAATACTCTGCAGTACTGGGCTCTGTGTGTCCTCTCCTCCTACAGGTGTAATACTCTGCAGTACTGCGGTCTGTGTGTCCTCTCCTCCTACAGGTGTAATACTCTGCAGTACTGGGCTCTGTGTGTCCTCTCCTCCTACAGGTGTAATACTCTGCAGTACTGGGGTTCTGTGTGTCCTCTCCTCCTACAGGTCTAATACTCTGCAGTACTGGGGCTCTGTGTGTCCTCTCCTCCTACAGGTGTAATACTCTGCAGTACTGGGCTCTGTGTGTCCTCTCCTCCTACAGGTGTAATACTCTGCAGTACTGGGGCTCTGTGTGTCCTCTCCTCCTACAGGTGTAATGCTCTGCAGTACTGGGCTCTGTGTGTCCTCTCCTCCTACAGGTGTAATGCTCTGCAGTACTGGGGTCTGTGTGTCCTTTCCTCCTACAGGTGTAATGCTCTGCAGTACTGGGGCTCTGTGCGTCCTCTCCTCCTACAGGTGTAATACTCTGCAGTACTGGGGTCTGTGTGTCCTCTCCTGCTACAGGTGTAATGCTCTGCAGTACTGGGGCTCTGTCTGTCCTCTCCTCCTACAGGTGTAATGCTCTGCAGTACTGGGGCTCTGTGTGTCCTCTCCTCCTACAGGTGTAATGCTCTGCAGTACTGGGCCTCTGTGTGTCCTCTCCTCCTACAGGTGTAATACTCTGCAGTACTGGGCTCTGTGTGTTCTCTCCTACAGGTGTAATACTCTGCAGTACTGGGGTCTGTGTGTCCTCTCCTACAGGTGTAATACTCTGCAGTACTGGGGTCTGTGTGTCCTCTCCTCCTACCGGTGTAATGCTCTGCACTACTGGGGCTCTGTGTGTCCTCTCCTCCTACAGGTGTAATACTCTGCAGTACTGGGGCTCTGTGTGTCCTCTTCTCCTACAGGTGTAATACTCTGCAGTACTGGGCTCTGTGTGTCCTCTCCTATAGGTGTAATGCTCTGCAGTACTGGGCTCTGTGTGTCTTCTCCTCACGCAGGTGTAATGCTCTGCAGTACTGGGGCTCTGTGTGTCCTCTCCTACAGGTGTAATGCTCTGCAGTACTGGGCTCTGTGTGTCCTCTCCTATAGGTGTAATGCTCTGCAGTACTGGGGCCCTGTGTGTCCTCTTCTCCTACAGGTGTAATACTCTGCAGTACTGGGCTCTGTGTGTCCTCTCCTATTGGTGTAATGCTCTGCAGTACTGGGCTCTGTGTGTCCTCTCCTCCCACAGGTGTAATACTCTGCAGTCCTAGGATCTGTGTGTCCTCTCCTCCTATAGGTGTAATGCTCTGCAGTACTGGGGCTCTGTGTGTCGTCTCCCCCTACAGGTGTAATGCTCTGCATTACTGGGGCTCTGTGTGTCCTCTCCTCCTACAGGTGTAATGCTCTGCAGTACTGGGGCTCTGTGTGTCCTCTCCTCCTACAGGTGTGATGCTCTGCAGTACTGGGCTCTGTGTGTCCTCTCCTCCTACAGGTGTAATGCTCTGCAGTACTGGGCTCTGTGTGTCCTCTCCTCCCACAGGTGTAATACTCTGCAGTCCTAGGATCTGTGTGTCCTCTCCTCCTATAGGTGTAATGCTCTGCAGTACTGGGGCTCTGTGTGTCGTCTCCCCCTACAGGTGTAATGCTCTGCATTACTGGGGCTCTGTGTGTCCTCTCCTCCTACAGGTGTAATGCTCTGCAGTACTGGGGCTCTGTGTGTCCTCTCCTCCTACAGGTGTGATGATCTGCAGTACTGGGCTCTGTGTGTCCTCTCCTCCTATAGGTGTAATACTCTGCAGTACTGGGGCTCTGTGTGCTTCTCCCCCTACAGGTGTAATACTCTGCACTACTGGGGCTCTGTGTGTCCTCTCCTCCTACAGGTGTAATACTCTGCAGTACTGGGCTCTGTGTGTCCTTCCCCTACAGGTGTAATACTCTGCAGTACTGGGGTCTGTGTGTCCTCTCCTCCTACAGGTGTAATACTCTGCAGTACTGGGGATCTGTGTGTCCTCTCCTACAGGTGTAATACTCTGCAGTACTGGGCTCTGTGTGTCCTCTCCTCCTACAGGTGTGATGCTCTGCAGTACTGGGGCTCTGTGTGTCCTCTCCTCCTACAGGTGTAATGCTCTGCAGTACTGGGGCTCTGTGTGTCCTCTCCCCCTATAGGTGTAATACTCTGCAGTACTGGGGCTCTGTGTGTCCTCTCCTATAGGTGTAATGCTCTGCAGTACTGGGGTCTGTGTGTCCTCTTCTTCTACAGGTGTAATACTCTGCAGTACTGGGGCTCTGTGTGTCCTCTCCCCCTACAGGTGTAATGCTCTGCAGTACTGGGGCTCTGTCTTCTCCTACTACAGGTGTAATGCTCTGCAGTACTTGGGCTCTGTGTGTTCTCTCCTCCTACAGGTGTAATGCTCTGCAGTACTGGGCTCTGTGTGTCCTCTCCTCCTACAGGTGTAATACTCTGCAGTACTGGGGCTCTGTGTGTCCTCTCCTCCTACAGGTGTAATACTCTGCAGTACTGGGCTCTGTGTGTCCTCTCCTCCTACAGGTGTAATACTCTGCAGTACTGGGGCTCTGTGTCCTCTCCTACAGGTGTAATACTCTGCAGTACTGGGGCTCTGTGTGTCCTCTCCCCCTACAGGTGTAATACTCTGCAGTACTGGGGCTCTGTGTGTCCTCTCCTCCTATAGGTGTAATACTCTGCAGTACTGGGCTCTGTGTGTCCTCTCCTCTTATAGGTGTAATACTCTGCAGTACTGGGCTCTGTGTGTCCTCTCCTCCTACAGGTGTAATGCTCTGCTGTACTGGGGCTCTGTGTGTCCTATCCTCCTACAGGTGTAATGCTCTGCAGTACTGGGCTCTGTGTGTTCTCTCCTCCTACAGGTGTAATACTCTGCAGTACTGGGCTCTGTCTGTCTTCTCCTCCTATAGGTGTAATACTCTGCAGTACTGCGGCTCAGTCTGTCCTCTCCTACAGGTGTAATGCTCTGCAGTACTGGGGCTCTGTGTGTCCTCTCCTACAGGTGTAATACTCTGCTGTACTGGGCTCTGTGTGTCCTCTGTTCCTACAGGTGTAATACTCTGCAGTACTGGGGCTCTGTGTGTCCTCTCCTACAGGTGTAATACTCTGCTGTACTGGGCTCTGTGTGTCCTCTGTTCCTACAGGTGTAATACTCTGCAGTACTGGGGCTCTGTGTGTCCTCTCCTCCTACAGGTGTAATGCTCTGCAGTACTTGGGCTCTGTGTGTCCTCTCCTCCTACAGGTGTAATACTCTGCAGTACTGGGGCTCTGTGTGTCCTCTTCTCCTACAGGTGTAAAACTCTGCAGTACTGGGGTCTGTGTGTCCTCTCCTCTTACAGGTGTAATACTCTGCAGTACTGGGGCTCTGTGTGTCCTCTCCTCCTACAGGGGTAATGCTCTGCAGTACTGGGGCTCTGTGTGTCCTCTCCTCCTACAGGTGTAATACTCTGCAGTACTGGGGCTCTGTGTGTCCTCTCCTCCTACAGGTGTAATACTCTGCAGTACTGGGGTCTGTGTGTCCTCTCCTCCTACAGGTGTAATACTCTGCAGTACTGGGGCTCTGTGTGTCCTCTCCTCCTACAGGTGTAATACTCTGCAGTACTGGGCTCTGTGTTTCCTCTCCTCCTACAGGTGTAATACTCTGCAGTACTGGGGGTCTGTGTGTCCTCTCCTCCTACAGGTGTAATACTCTGCAGTACTGGGGCTCTGTGTGTCCTCTCCTACAGGTGTAATGCTCTGCAGTACTGGGGCTCTGTGTGTCCTCTCCTCCTACAGGTGTAATACTCTGCAGTACTGGGCTCTGTGTGTCCTCTCCTCCTACAGGTGTAATACTCTGCAGTACTGGGGCTCTGTGTGTCCTCTCCTCCTACAGGTGTAATACTCTGCAGTACTGGGGCTCTGTGTGTCCTCTCCTCCTACAGGTGTAATACTCTGCAGTACTGGGCTCTGTGTGTCCTCTCCCCCTACAGGTGTAATGCTCTGCAGTACTGGGGCTCTGTGTGTCCTCTCCTCCTATAGGTGTAATACTCTGCAGTACTGGGGCTCTGTGTGTCCTCTCCTCCTACAGGTGTAATACTCTGCAGTACTGATGTCTGTGTGTCCTCTCCTCCTACAGGTGTAATACTCTGCAGTACTGGGGCTCTGTGTGTCCTCTCCTCCTACAGGTGTAATACTCTGCAGTACGGGGCTCTGTGTGTCCTCTCCTCCTACAGGTGTAATACTCTGCAGTACTGGGGTCTGTGTGTCCTCTCCTCCTATAGGTGTAATACTCTGCAGTACTGGGCTCTGTGTGTCCTCTCCCCCTACAGGTGTAATACTCTGCAGTACTGGGGCTCTGTGTGTCCTCTCCTCCTACAGGTGTAATGCTCTGCAGTACTGGGGTCTGTGTGTCCTCTCCTCCTATAGGTGTAATACTCTGCAGTACTGGGGCCCTGTGTGTCCTCTCCCCCTACAGGTGTAATGCTCTGCAGTACTGGGGTCTGTGTGTCCTCTCCTCCTATAGGTGTAATACTCTGCAGTACTGGGGCTCTGTGTGTCCTCTCCTCCTACAGGTGTAATGCTCTGCAGTACTGGGGCTCTGTGTCCTCTCCTACAGGTGTAATACTCTGCAGTACTGGGGCTCTGTGTGTCCTCTCCCCCTACAGGTGTAATACAATGCAGTACTGGGGCTCTGTGTGTCCTCTCCCCCTACAGGTGTAATACTCTGCAGTACTGGGCTCTGTGTGTCCTCTCCTCCTATAGGTGTAATACTCTGCAGTACTGGGCTCTGTGTGTCCTCTCCTCTTATAGGTGTAATACTCTGCAGTACTGGGGCTCTGTGTGTCCTCTCCTCTTACAGGTGTAATACTCTGCAGTACTGGGGCTCTGTGTGTCCTCTCCTCCTACAGGTGTAATACTCTGCAGTACTGGGGCTCTGTGTGTCCTCTTCTCCTACAGGTGTAAAACTCTGCAGTACTGGGGTCTGTGTGTCCTCTCCTACAGGTGTAATACTCTGCAGTACTGGGGCTCTGTGTGTCCTCTCCTCTTACAGGTGTAATACTCTGCAGTACTGGGGCTCTGTGTGTCCTCTCCTCCTACAGGGGTAATGCTCTGCAGTACTGGGGCTCTGTGTGTCCTCTCCTCCTACAGGTGTAATACTCTGCAGTACTGGGGCTCTGTGTGTCCTCTCCTCCTACAGGTGTAATACTCTGCAGTACTGGGGTCTGTGTGTCCTCTCCTCCTACAGGTGTAATACTCTGCAGTACTGGGGCTCTGTGTGTCCTCTCCTCCTACAGGTGTAATACTCTGCAGTACTGGGGTCTGTGTGTCCTCTCCTCCTATAGGTGTAATACTCTGCAGTACTGGGGCTCTGTGTGTCCTCTCCTCCTACAGGTGTAATACTCTGCAGTACTGGGGCTCTGTGTGTCCTCTCCTCCTACAGGTGTAATACTCTGCAGTACTGGGGTCTGTGTGTCCTCTCCTCCTACAGGTGTAATACTCTGCAGTACTGATGTCTGTGTGTCCTCTCCTCCTACAGGTGTAATACTCTGCAGTACTGATGTCTGTGTGTCCTCTCCTCCTACAGGTGTAATACTCTGCAGTACTGGGGCTCTGTGTGTCCTCTCCTCCTACAGGTGTAATACTCTGCAGTACTGGGCTCTGTGTGTCCTCTCCTCCTACAGGTGTAATACTCTGCAGTACTGGGGTCTGTGTGTCCTCTCCTCCTATAGGTGTAATACTCTGCAGTACTGGGCTCTGTGTGTCCTCTCCCCCTACAGGTGTAATACTCTGCAGTACTGGGGCTCTGTGTGTCCTCTCCTCCTACAGGTGTAATGCTCTGCAGTACTGGGGTCTGTGTGTCCTCTCCTCCTATAGGTGTAATACTCTGCAGTACTGGGGCCCTGTGTGTCCTCTCCCCCTACAGGTGTAATGCTCTGCAGTACTGGGGTCTGTGTGTCCTCTCCTCCTATAGGTGTAATACTCTGCAGTACTGGGGCCCTGTGTGTCCTCTCCCCCTACAGGTGTAATACTCTGCAGTACTGGGGTCTATGTGTCCTCTCCTCCTACAGGTGTAATACTCTGCAGTACTGGGCTCTGTGTGTCCTCTCCTCCTACAGGTGTAATGCTCTGCAGTACTGGGGCCCTGTGTGTCCTCTCCTACAGGTGTAATACTCTGCAGTACTGGGGTCTGTGTGTCCTCTCCTTCTACAGGTGTAATGCTCTGCAGTACTGGGGTCTGTGTGTCCTCTCCTCCTACAGGTGTAATGCTCTGCAGTACTGGGGTCTGTGTGTCCTCTCCTCCTACAGGTGTAATGCTCTGCAGTACTGGGGCTCTGTGTCCTCTCCTACAGGTGTAATACTCTGCAGTACTGGGGCTCTGTGTGTCCTCTCCCCCTACAGGTGTAATACTCTGCAGTACTGGGGCTCTGTGTGTCCTCTCCCCCTACAGGTGTAATACTCTGCAGTACTGGGCTCTGTGTGTCCTCTCCTCCTATAGGTGTAATACTCTGCAGTACTGGGCTCTGTGTGTCCTCTCCTCTTATAGGTGTAATACTCTGCAGTACTGGGCTCTGTGTGTCCTCTCCTCTTACAGGTGTAATACTCTGCAGTACTGGGGCTCTGTGTGTCCTCTCCTCCTACAGGTGTAATACTCTGCAGTACTGGGGCTCTGTGTGTCCTCTTCTCCTACAGGTGTAAAACTCTGCAGTACTGGGGTCTGTGTGTCCTCTCCTACAGGTGTAATACTCTGCAGTACTGGGGCTCTGTGTGTCCTCTCCTCTTACAGGTGTAATACTCTGCAGTACTGGGGCTCTGTGTGTCCTCTCCTCCTACAGGGGTAATGCTCTGCAGTACTGGGGCTCTGTGTGTCCTCTCCTCCTACAGGTGTAATACTCTGCAGTACTGGGGCTCTGTGTGTCCTCTCCTCCTACAGGTGTAATACTCTGCAGTACTGGGGTCTGTGTGTCCTCTCCTCCTACAGGTGTAATACTCTGCAGTACTGGGGCTCTGTGTGTCCTCTCCTCCTACAGGTGTAATACTCTGCAGTACTGGGGTCTGTGTGTCCTCTCCTCCTATAGGTGTAATACTCTGCAGTACTGGGGCTCTGTGTGTCCTCTCCTCCTACAGGTGTAATACTCTGCAGTACTGATGTCTGTGTGTCCTCTCCTCCTACAGATGTAATACTCTGCAGTACTGGGGCTCTGTGTGTCCTCTCCTCCTACAGGTGTAATACTCTGCAGTACTGGGCTCTGTGTGTCCTCTTCTCCTATAGGTGTAATACTCTGCAGTACTGGGCTCTGTGTGTCCTCTCCTCCTATAGGTGTAATACTCTGCAGTACTGGGCTCTGTGTGTCCTCTCCTCTTATAGGTGTAATACTCTGCAGTACTGGGCTCTGTGTGTCCTCTCCTCTTACAGGTGTAATACTCTGCAGTACTGGGGCTCTGTGTGTCCTCTCCTCCTATAGGTGTAATACTCTGCAGTACTGGGGCTTTGTGTGTCCTCTCCTCCTACAGGTGTAATGCTCTGCAGTACTGGGGCTCTGTGTGTCCTATCCTCCTACAGGTGTAATGCTCTGCAGTACTGGGCTCTGTGTGTTCTCTCCTCCTACAGGTGTAATACTCTGCAGTACTGGGCTCTGTCTGTCCTCTCCTCCTACAGGTGTAATACTCTGCAGTACTGCGGCTCTGTCTGTCCTCTCCTACAGGTGTAATGCTCTGCAGTACTGGGGCTCTGTGTGTCCTCTCCTCCTACAGGTGTAATACTCTGCAGTACTGGGGCTCTGTGTGTCCTCTCCTACAGGTGTAATACTCTGCAGTACTGGGGCTCTGTGTGTCCTCTCCTCTTACAGGTGTAATACTCTGCAGTACTGGGGCTCTGTGTGTCCTCTCCTCCTACAGGGGTAATGCTCTGCAGTACTGGGGGTCTGTGTGTCCTCTCCTCCTACAGGTGTAATACTCTGCAGTACTGGGGCTCTGTGTGTCCTCTCCTACAGGTGTAATACTCTGCAGTACAGGGCTCTATGTGTCCTCTCCCCCTACAGGTGTAATACTCTGCAGTACTGGGGCTCTGTGTGTCCTCTCCTCCTACAGGTGTAATGCTCTGCAGTACTGGGGTCTGTGTGTCCTCTCCTCCTATAGGTGTAATACTCTGCAGTACTGGGGCCCTGTGTGTCCTCTCCCCCTACAGGTGTAATACTCTGCAGTACTGGGGTCTATGTGTCCTCTCCTCCTACAGGTGTAATACTCTGCAGTACTGGGCTCTGTGTGTCCTCTCCTCCTACAGGTGTAATGCTCTGCAGTACTGGGGCCCTGTGTGTCCTCTCCTACAGGTGTAATACTCTGCAGTACTGGGGTCTGTGTGTCCTCTCCTTCTACAGGTGTAATGCTCTGCAGTACTGGGGTCTGTGTGTCCTCTCCTCCTACAGGTGTAATGCTCTGCAGTACTGGGGTCTGTGTGTCATCTCCTCCTATAGGTGTAATACTCTGCAGTACTGGGGTCTGTGTGTCCTCTCCCCTACAGGTGTAATACTCTGCAGTACTGGGGATCTGTGTGTCCTCTCCTACTACAGGTGTAATACTCTGCAGTACTGGGCTCTGTGTGTCCTCTCCTCCTACAGGTGTAATGCTCTGCAGTACTGGGGCTCTGTGTGACCTCTCCTTCTACAGGTGTAATACTCTGCAGTACTGGGGCTCTGTGTGTCCGCTCCTCCTACAGGTGTAATACTCTGCAGTACTGGGCTCTGTGTCCTCTCCTACTACAGGTGTAATACTCTGCAGTACTGGGCTCTGTGTGTCCTCTCCTCCTACAGATGTAATACTCTGCAGTACTGGGGATCTGTGTGTACTCTCCTCCTATAGGTGTAATACTCTGCAGTACTGGGCTCTGTTTGTCCTCTCTTCTTCTATTGGTGTAATACTCTGCAGTACTGGGCTCTGTGTGTCCTCTCCTCCTACAGGTGTAATACTCTGCAGTACTGGGCTCTGTGTGACCTCTCCTTCTACAGGTGTAATACTCTGCAGTACTGGGGCTCTGTGTGTCCGCTCCTCCTACAGGTGTAATACTCTGCAGTACTGGGCTCTGTGTCCTCTCCTACTACAGGTGTAATACTCTGCAGTACTGGGCTCTGTGTGTCCTCTCCTCCTACAGATGTAATACTCTGCAGTACTGGGGATCTGTGTGTCATCTCCTCCTATAGGTGTAATACTCTGCAGTACTGGGGTCTGTGTGTCCTCTCCCCTACAGGTGTAATACTCTGCAGTACTGGGGATCTGTGTGTCCTCTCCTACTACAGGTGTAATACTCTGCAGTACTGGGGCTCTGTGTGTCCTCTCCTCCTATAGGTGTAATGCTCTGCAGTACTGGGGTCTGTGTGTCCTCTCCTCCTACAGGTGTAATACTCTGCAGTACTGAGGTCTGTGTGACCTCTCCTTCTACAGGTGTAATACTCTGCAGTACTGGGGCTCTGTGTGTCCTCTCCTCCTATAGGTGTAATACTCTGCAGTACTGGGGTCTGTGTGACCTCTCCTCCTACAGGTGTAATACTCTGCAGTACTGGGGTCTGTGTGACCTCTCCTCCTACAGGTGTAATACTCTGCAGTACTGGGGTCTGTGTGTCCTCTCCTCCTACAGATGTATTACTCTGCAGTACTGGGGCTCTGTGTGTCATCTCCTCCTATAGGTGTAATACTCTGCAGTACTGGGGTCTGTGTGTCCTCTCCCCTACAGGTGTAATACTCTGCAGTACTGGGGATCTGTGTGTCCTCTCCTACTACAGGTGTAATACTCTGCAGTACTGGGGCTCTGTGTGTCCTCTCCTCCTACAGATGTAATACTCTGCAGTACTGGGCTCTGTGTGTCCTCTCCTCCTATCGGTGTAATGCTCTGCAGTACTGGGGTCTGTGTGTCCTCTCCTCCTACAGGTGTAATACTCTGCAGTACTGGGGCTCTGTGTGTCCTCTCCTCCTACAGGTGTAATGCTCTGCAGTACTGGGGTCTGTGTGTCCTCTCCTCCTACAGGTGTAATACTCTGCAGTACTGGGGCTGTGTGTCCTCTCCTCCTACAGGTGTAATACTCTGCAGTACTGGGCTCTGTGTGTCCTCTCCTCCTACAGGTGTAATACTCTGCAGTACTGGGCTCTGTGTGTCCTCTCCTCCTACAGGTGTAATGCTCTGCAGTACTGGGGCTCTGTGTGACCTCTCCTTCTACAGGTGTAATACTCTGCAGTACTGGGGCTCTGTGTGTCCGCTCCTCCTACAGGTGTAATACTCTGCAGTACTGGGGTCTGTGTGTCCTCTCCTTCTACAGGTGTAATACTCTGCAGTACTGGGGCTCTGTGTGTCCGCTCGTCCTACAGGTGTAATACTCTGCAGTACTGGGGCTCTGTGTGTCCTCTCCTCCTATAGGTGTAATGCTCTGCAGTACTGGGGCTCTGTGTGTCCTCTCCTCCTACAGGTGTAATACTCTGCAGTACTGGGGCTCTGTGTGTCCTCTCCTCCTACAGGTGTAATGCTCTGCAGTACTGGGCTCTGTGTGTCCTCTCCTCCTACAGATGTAATACTCTGCAGTACTGGGGCTCTGTGTGTCATCTCCTCCTATAGGTGTAATACTCTGCAGTACTGGGGTCTGTGTGTCCTCTCCCCTACAGGTGTAATACTCTGCAGTACTGGGGATCTGTGTGTCCTCTCCTACTACAGGTGTAATACTCTGCAGTACTGGGGCTCTGTGTGTCCTCTCCTCCTATCGGTGTAATGCTCTGCAGTACTGGGGTCTGTGTGTCCTCTCCTCCTACAGGTGTAATACTCTGCAGTACTGGGGCTCTGTGTGTCCTCTCCTCCTACAGGTGTAATGCTCTGCAGTACTGGGGTCTGTGTGTCCTATTCTTCTACAGGTGTAATACTTTGCAGTACTCGGGCTCTGTGTGTCCTCTCCTCCTATAGGTGTAATGCTCTGCAGTACTGGGCTCTGTGTGTCCTCTCCTCCTACAGGTGTAATGCTCTGCAGTACTGGGGCTCTGTGTCTTCTCCTCCTACAGGTGTAATACTCTGCAGTACTGGGGCTCTGTGTGTCCTCTCCTCCTCTAGGTGTAATGCTCTGCAGTACTGGGGTCTGTGTGTCCTCTCCTCCTACAGATGTAATACTCTGCAGTACTGGGGCTCTGTGTGTCCTCTCCTCCTACAGGTGTAATACTCTGCAGTACTGGGGCTCTGTGTGTCCTCTCCTCCTACAGATGTAATACTCTGCAGTACTGGGCTCTGTGTGTCCTCTCCTCCTACAGGTGTAATACTCTGCAGTACTGGGGCTGTGTGTCCTCTCCTCCTACAGGTGTAATACTCTGCAGTACTGGGCTCTGTGTGTCCTCTCCTCCTACAGGTGTAATACTCTGCAGTACTGGGCTCTGTGTGTCCTCTCCTCCTACAGGTGTAATGCTCTGCAGTACTGGGGCTCTGTGTGACCTCTCCTTCTACAGGTGTAATACTCTGCAGTACTGGGGCTCTGTGTGTCCGCTCCTCCTACAGGTGTAATACTCTGCAGTACTGGGGTCTGTGTGTCCTCTCCTTCTACAGGTGTAATACTCTGCAGTACTGGGGCTCTGTGTGTCCGCTCGTCCTACAGGTGTAATACTCTGCAGTACTGGGGCTCTGTGTGTCCTCTCCTCCTATAGGTGTAATGCTCTGCAGTACTGGGGCTCTGTGTGTCCTCTCCTCCTACAGGTGTAATACTCTGCAGTACTGGGGTCTGTGTGTCCTCTCCTCCTACAGGTGTAATACTCTGCAGTACTGGGGTCTGTGTGCCCTCTCCTCCTACAGGTGTAATGCTCTGCAGTACTGGGCTCTGTGTGACCTCTCCTTCTACAGGTGTAATACTCTGCAGTACTGGGGCTCTGTGTGTCCTCTTCTCCTACAGGTGTAAAACTCTGCAGTACTGGGGTCTGTGTGTCCTCTCCTACAGGTGTAATACTCTGCAGTACTGGGGCTCTGTGTGTCCTCTCCTCTTACAGGTGTAATACTCTGCAGTACTGGGGCTCTGTGTGTCCTCTCCTCCTACAGGGGTAATGCTCTGCAGTACTGGGGCTCTGTGTGTCCTCTCCTCCTACAGGTGTAATACTCTGCAGTACTGGGGCTCTGTGTGTCCTCTCCTCCTACAGGTGTAATACTCTGCAGTACTGGGGTCTGTGTGTCCTCTCCTCCTACAGGTGTAATACTCTGCAGTACTGGGGCTCTGTGTGTCCTCTCCTCCTACAGGTGTAATACTCTGCAGTACTGGGGTCTGTGTGTCCTCTCCTCCTATAGGTGTAATACTCTGCAGTACTGGGGCTTTGTGTGTCCTCTCCTCCTACAGGTGTAATACTCTGCAGTACTGATGTCTGTGTGTCCTCTCCTCCTACAGATGTAATACTCTGCAGTACTGGGGCTCTGTGTGTCCTCTCCTCCTACAGGTGTAATACTCTGCAGTACTGGGCTCTGTGTGTCCTCTCCTCCTACAGGTGTAATACTCTGCAGTACTGGGCTCTGTGTGTCCTCTCCTCTTATAGGTGTAATACTCTGCAGTACTGGGGCTCTGTGTCCTCTCCTACAGGTGTAATACTCTGCAGTACTGGGCTCTGTGTGTCCTCTCCTCTTACAGGTGTAATACTCTGCAGTACTGGGCTCTGTGTGTCCTCTCCTCCTACAGGTGTAATACTCTGCAGTACTGGGGCTCTGTGTGTCCTCTCCTCCTACAGGTGTAATACTCTGCAGTACTGGGCTCTGTGTGTCCTCTCCTCTTACAGGTGTAATACTCTGCAGTACTGGGCTCTGTGTGTCCTCTCCTCCTACAGGTGTAATACTCTGCAGTACTGGGGTCTGTGTGTCCTCTCCTCCTACAGGTGTAATACTCTGCAGTACTGGGGTCTGTGTGTCCTCTCCTCCTATAGGTGTAATACTCTGCAGTACTGGGCTCTGTGTGTCCTCTCCCCCTACAGGTGTAATACTCTGCAGTACTGGGGCTCTGTGTGTCCTCTCCTCCTACAGGTGTAATGCTCTGCAGTACTGGGGCTCTGTGTGTCCTCTCCTCCTATAGGTGTAATACTCTGCAGTACTGGGGCCCTGTGTGTCCTCTCCCCCTACAGGTGTAATACTCTGCAGTACTGGGGTCTATGTGTCCTCTCCTCCTACAGGTGTAATACTCTGCAGTACTGGGCTCTGTGTGTCCTCTCCTCCTACAGGTGTAATGCTCTGCAGTACTGGGGCCCTGTGTGTCCTCTCCTACAGGTGTAATACTCTGCAGTACTGGGGTCTGTGTGTCCTCTCCTTCTACAGGTGTAATGCTCTGCAGTACTGGGGTCTGTGTGTCCTCTCCTCCTACAGGTGTAATGCTCTGCAGTACTGGGGTCTGTGTGTCCTCTCCTCCTACAGGTGTAATGCTCTGCAGTACTGGGGTCTGTGTCCTCTCCTACAGGTGTAATACTCTGCAGTACTGGGGCTCTGTGTGTCCTCTCCCCCTACAGGTGTAATACTCTGCAGTACTGGGGCTCTGTGTGTCCTCTCCCCCTACAGGTGTAATACTCTGCAGTACTGGGCTCTGTGTGTCCTCTCCTCCTACAGGTGTAATACTCTGCAGTACTGGGGCTGTGTGTCCTCTCCTCCTACAGGTGTAATACTCTGCAGTACTGGACTCTGTGTGTCCTCTCCTCCTACAGGTGTAATACTCTGCAGTACTGGGCTCTGTGTGTCCTCTCCTCCTACAGGTGTAATGCTCTGCAGTACTGGGGCTCTGTGTGACCTCTCCTTCTACAGGTGTAATACTCTGCAGTACTGGGGCTCTGTGTGTCCGCTCCTCCTACAGGTGTAATACTCTGCAGTACTGGGGTCTGTGTGTCCTCTCCTTCTACAGGTGTAATACTCTGCAGTACTGGGGCTCTGTGTGTCCGCTCGTCCTACAGGTGTAATACTCTGCAGTACTGGGGCTCTGTGTGTCCTCTCCTCCTATAGGTGTAATGCTCTGCAGTACTGGGGCTCTGTGTGTCCTCTCCTCCTACAGGTGTAATACTCTGCAGTACTGGGGCTCTGTGTGTCCTCTCCTCCTACAGGTGTAATGCTCTGCAGTACTGGGCTCTGTGTGTCCTCTCCTCCTACAGATGTAATACTCTGCAGTACTGGGGCTCTGTGTGTCATCTCCTCCTATAGGTGTAATACTCTGCAGTACTGGGGTCTGTGTGTCCACTCCTCCTACAGGTGTAATACTCTGCAGTACTGGGGATCTGTGTGTCCTCTCCTACTACAGGTGTAATACTCTGCAGTACTGGGGCTCTGTGTGTCCTCTCCTCCTATCGGTGTAATGCTCTGCAGTACTGGGGTCTGTGTGTCCTCTCCTCCTACAGGTGTAATACTCTGCAGTACTGGGGCTCTGTGTGTCCTCTCCTCCTACAGGTGTAATGCTCTGCAGTACTGGGGTCTGTGTGTCCTATTCTTCTACAGGTGTAATACTTTGCAGTACTCGGGCTCTGTGTGTCCTCTCCTCCTATAGGTGTAATGCTCTGCAGTACTGGGGTCTGTGTGTCCTATTCTTCTACAGGTGTAATGCTCTGCAGTACTGGGGCTCTGTGTCTTCTCCTCCTACAGGTGTAATACTCTGCAGTACTGGGGCTCTGTGTGTCCTCTCCTCCTCTAGGTGTAATGCTCTGCAGTACTGGGGTCTGTGTGTCCTCTCCTCCTACAGATGTAATACTCTGCAGTACTGGGCTCTGTGTGTCCTCTCCTCCTACAGGTGTACTGCTCTGCAGTACTGGGGCTCTGTGTGTCCTCTCCTCCTACAGATGTAATACTCTGCAGTACTGGGCTCTGTGTGTCCTCTCCTCCTACAGGTGTAATACTCTGCAGTACTGGGGCTGTGTGTCCTCTCCTCCTACAGGTGTAATACTCTGCAGTACTGGGCTCTGTGTGTCCTCTCCTCCTACAGGTGTAATACTCTGCAGTACTGGGCTCTGTGTGTCCTCTCCTCCTACAGGTGTAATGCTCTGCAGTACTGGGGCTCTGTGTGACCTCTCCTTCTACAGGTGTAATACTCTGCAGTACTGGGGCTCTGTGTGTCCGCTCCTCCTACAGGTGTAATACTCTGCAGTACTGGGGTCTGTGTGTCCTCTCCTTCTACAGGTGTAATACTCTGCAGTACTGGGGCTCTGTGTGTCCGCTCGTCCTACAGGTGTAATACTCTGCAGTACTGGGGCTCTGTGTGTCCTCTCCTCCTATAGGTGTAATGCTCTGCAGTACTGGGGCTCTGTGTGTCCTCTCCTCCTACAGGTGTAATACTCTGCAGTACTGGGGTCTGTGTGTCCTCTCCTCCTACAGGTGTAATACTCTGCAGTACTGGGGTCTGTGTGCCCTCTCCTCCTACAGGTGTAATGCTCTGCAGTACTGGGCTCTGTGTGACCTCTCCTTCTACAGGTGTAATACTCTGCAGTACTGGGGCTCTGTGTGTCCTCTTCTCCTACAGGTGTAAAACTCTGCAGTACTGGGGTCTGTGTGTCCTCTCCTACAGGTGTAATACTCTGCAGTACTGGGGCTCTGTGTGTCCTCTCCTCTTACAGGTGTAATACTCTGCAGTACTGGGGCTCTGTGTGTCCTCTCCTCCTACAGGGGTAATGCTCTGCAGTACTGGGGCTCTGTGTGTCCTCTCCTCCTACAGGTGTAATACTCTGCAGTACTGGTGCTCTGTGTGTCCTCTCCTCCTACAGGTGTAATACTCTGCAGTACTGGGGTCTGTGTGTCCTCTCCTCCTACAGGTGTAATACTCTGCAGTACTGGGGCTCTGTGTGTCCTCTCCTCCTACAGGTGTAATACTCTGCAGTACTGGGGTCTGTGTGTCCTCTCCTCCTATAGGTGTAATACTCTGCAGTACTGGGGCTCTGTGTGTCCTCTCCTCCTACAGGTGTAATACTCTGCAGTACTGATGTCTGTGTGTCCTCTCCTCCTACAGATGTAATACTCTGCAGTACTGGGGCTCTGTGTGTCCTCTCCTCCTACAGGTGTAATACTCTGCAGTACTGGGGCTCTGTGTGTCCTCTCCTCCTACAGGTGTAATACTCTGCAGTACTGGGGCTCTGTGTCCTCTCCTACAGGTGTAATACTCTGCAGTACTGGGCTCTGTGTGTCCTCTCCTCTTACAGGTGTAATACTCTGCAGTACTGGGCTCTGTGTGTCCTCTCCTCCTACAGGTGTAATACTCTGCAGTACTGGGGCTCTGTGTGTCCTCTCCTCCTACAGGTGTAATACTCTGCAGTACTGGGCTCTGTGTGTCCTCTCCTCCTACAGGTGTAATACTCTGCAGTACTGGGGTCTGTGTGTCCTCTCCTCCTATAGGTGTAATACTCTGCAGTACTGGGCTCTGTGTGTCCTCTCCCCCTACAGGTGTAATACTCTGCAGTACTGGGGCTCTGTGTGTCCTCTCCTCCTACAGGTGTAATGCTCTGCAGTACTGGAGTCTGTGTGTCCTCTCCTCCTATAGGTGTAATACTCTGCAGTACTGGGGCCCTGTGTGTCCTCTCCCCCTACAGGTGTAATACTCTGCAGTACTGGGGTCTATGTGTCCTCTCCTCCTACAGGTGTAATACTCTGCAGTACTGGGCTCTGTGTGTCCTCTCCTCCTACAGGTGTAATGCTCTGCAGTACTGGGGCCCTGTGTGTCCTCTCCTACAGGTGTAATACTCTGCAGTACTGGGGTCTGTGTGTCCTCTCCTTCTACAGGTGTAATGCTCTGCAGTACTGGGGTCTGTGTGTCCTCTCCTCCTACAGGTGTAATGCTCTGCAGTACTGGGGTCTGTGTGTCCTCTCCTCCTACAGGTGTAATGCTCTGCAGTACTGGGGTCTGTGTCCTCTCCTACAGGTGTAATACTCTGCAGTACTGGGGCTCTGTGTGTCCTCTCCCCCTACAGGTGTAATACTCTGCAGTACTGGGGCTCTGTGTGTCCTCTCCCCCTACAGGTGTAATACTCTGCAGTACTGGGCTCTGTGTGTCCTCTCCTCCTATAGGTGTAATACTCTGCAGTACTGGGCTCTGTGTGTCCTCTCCTCTTATAGGTGTAATACTCTGCAGTACTGGGCTCTGTGTGTCCTCTCCCCTTACAGGTGTAATACTCTGCAGTACTGGGGCTCTGTGTGTCCTCTCCTCCTACAGGTGTAATACTCTGCAGTACTGGGGCTCTGTGTGTCCTCTCCTCCTACAGGTGTAATACTCTGCAGTACTGGGGCTCTGTGTGTCCTCTCCCCCTACAGGTGTAATACTCTGCAGTACTGGGGTCTGTGTGTCCTCTCCTACAGGTGTAATACTCTGCAGTACTGGGGCTCTGTGTGTCCTCTCCTCTTACAGGTGTAATACTCTGCAGTACTGGGGCTCTGTGTGTCCTCTCCTCCTACAGGGGTAATGCTCTGCAGTACTGGGGCTCTGTGTGTCCTCTCCTCCTACAGGTGTAATACTCTGCAGTACTGGGGCTCTGTGTGTCCTCTCCTCCTACAGGTGTAATACTCTGCAGTACTGGGGTCTGTGTGTCCTCTCCTCCTACAGGTGTAATACTCTGCAGTACTGGGGCTCTGTGTGTCCTCTCCTCCTACAGGTGTAATACTCTGCAGTACTGGGGTCTGTGTGTCCTCTCCTCCTATAGGTGTAATACTCTGCAGTACTGGGGCTCTGTGTGTCCTCTCCTCCTACAGGTGTAATACTCTGCAGTACTGATGTCTGTGTGTCCTCTCCTCCTACAGATGTAATACTCTGCAGTACTGGGGCTCTGTGTGTCCTCTCCTCCTACAGGTGTAATACTCTGCAGTACTGGGCTCTGTGTGTCCTCTCCTCCTACAGGTGTAATAATCTGCAGTACTGGGCTCTGTGTGTCCTCTCCTCCTATACGTGTAATACTCTGCAGTACTGGGGCTCTGTGTGTCCGCTCGTCCTACAGGTGTAATGCTCTGCAGTACTGGGGCTCTGTGTGTCCTCTCCTCCTACAGGTGTAATACTCTGCAGTACTGGGGCTCTGTGTGTCCTCTCCCCCTACAGGTGTAATACTCTGCAGTACTGGGGCTCTGTGTGTCCTCTCCTCCTACAGGTGTAATGCTCTGCAGTACTGGGGTCTGTGTCCTCTCCTCCTATAGGTGTAATACTCTGCAGTACTGGGGCTCTGTGTGTCCTCTCCTCCTACAGGTGTAATACTCTGCAGTACTGGGGCTCTGTGTGTCCTCTTCTCCTACAGGTGTAAAACTCTGCAGTACTGGGGTCTGTGGGTCCTCTCCTACAGGTGTAATACTCTGCAGTACTGGGGCTCTGTGTGTCCTCTCCTCTTACAGGTGTAATACTCTGCAGTACTGGGGCTCTGTGTGTCCTCTCCTCCTACAGGTGTAATACTCTGCAGTACTGGGGCTCTGTGTGTCCTCTTCTCCTACAGGTGTAATACTCTGCAGTACTGGGGTCTGTGTGTCCTCTCCTTCTACAGGTGTAATGCTCTGCAGTACTGGGGTCTGTGTGTCCTCTCCTCCTACAGGTGTAATACTCTGCAGTACTGGGCTCTGTGTGTCCTCTCCTCCTATAGGTGTAATACTCTGCAGTACTGGGCTCTGTGTGTCCTCTCCCCCTACAGGTGTAATACTCTGCAGTACTGGGGCTCTGTGTGTCCTCTCCTCCTACAGGTGTAATGCTCTGCAGTACTGGGGTCTGTGTGTCCTCTCCTCCTATAGGTGTAATACTCTGCAGTACTGGGGCCCTGTGTGTCCTCTCCCCCTACAGGTGTAATACTCTGCAGTACTGGGCTCTGTGTGTCCTCTCCTCCTACAGGTGTAATGCTCTGCAGTACTGGGGTCTGTGTGTCCTCTCCTCCTATAGGTGTAATACTCTGCAGTACTGGGGCCCTGTGTGTCCTCTCCTCCTATAGGTGTAATACTCTGCAGTACTGCGGCTCTGTGTGTCCTCTCCTACAGGTGTAATGCTATGCAGTACTGGGGCTCTGTGTGTCCTCTCCTCCTACAGGTGTAATACTCTGCAGTACTGGGCTCTGTGTGTCCTCTCCTCCTACAGGTGTAATACTCTGCAGTACTGTGGTCTGTGTGTCCTCTCCTCCTGCAGGTGTAATACTCTGCAGTACTGGGGCTCTGTGTGTCCTCTCCTCCTACAGGTGTAATGCTCTGCAGTACTGGGGCACTGTGTGTCCTGTCCTCCTACAGGTGTAATGCTCTGCAGTACTGGGCTCTGTGTGTCCTCTCCTCTTACAGGTGTAATACTCTGCAGTACTGGGCTCTGTGTGTCCTCTCCTACAGGTGTAATACTCTGCAGTACTGGGGCCCTGTGTGTCCTCTCCTCCTACAGGTGTAATACTCTGCAGTACTGCGGCTCTGTGTGTCCTCTCCTACAGGTGTAATGCTATGCAGTACTGGGGCTCTGTGTGTCCTCTCCTCCTACAGGTGTAATACTCTGCAGTACTGGGCTCTGTGTGTCCTCTCCTCCTACAGGTGTAATACTCTGCAGTACTGTGGTCTGTGTGTCCTCTCCTCCTGCAGGTGTAATACTCTGCAGTACTGGGGCTCTGTGTGTCCTCTCCTCCTACAGGTGTAATACTCTGCAGTACTGGGGCTCTGTGTGTCCTCTCCTCTTACAGGTGTAATACTCTGCAGTACTGGGGCTCTGTGTGTCCTCTCCTCTTACAGGTGTAATACTCTGCAGTACTGGGGCTCTGTGTGTCCTCTCCTCCTACAGGTGTAATACTCTGCAGTACTGGGGCTCTGTGTCTCCTCTCCTCCTACAGGTGTAATACTCTGCAGTACTGGGGCTCTGTGTGTCCTGTCCTCCTACAGGTGTAATGCTCTGCAGTACTGGGCTCTGTGTGTCCTCTCCTCCTACAGGTGTAATGCTCTGCAGTACTGGGCTCTGTGTGTCCTCTCCTCCTACAGGTGTAATACTCTGCAGTACTGGGCTCTGTGTGTCCTCTCCTCCTACAGGTGTAATGCTCTGCAGTACTGGGCTCTGTGTGTCCTCTCCTCCTACAGGTGTAATGCTCTGCAGTACTGGGGCCCTGTGTGTCCTCTCCTTCTACAGGTGTAATGCTCTGCAGTACTGGGGTCTGTGTGTCCTCTCCTCCTACAGGTGTAATGCTCTGCAGTACTGGGGTCTGTGTGTCCTCTCCTCCTACAGGTGTAATGCTCTGCAGTACTGGGCTCTGTGTGTCCTCTCCTCCTACAGGTGTAATACTCTGCAGTACTGTGGTCTGTGTGTCCTCTCCTCCTGCAGGTGTAATACTCTGCAGTACTGGGGCTCTGTGTGTCCTCTCCTCCTACAGGTGTAATGCTCTGCAGTACTGGGGCACTGTGTGTCCTCTCCTACAGGTGTAATACTCTGCAGTACTGGGGCTCTGTGTGTCCTCTCCTCCTACAGGTGTAATACTCTGCAGTACTGGGGCTCTGTGTGTCCTCTCCTCTTACAGGTGTAATACTCTGCAGTACTGGGGCTCTGTGTGTCCTCTCCTCTTACAGGTGTAATACTCTGCAGTACTGGGGCTCTGTGTGTCCTCTCCTCCTACAGGTGTAATACTCTGCAGTACTGGGGCTCTGTGTCTCCTCTCCTCCTACAGGTGTAATACTCTGCAGTACTGGGGCTCTGTGTGTCCTGTCCTCCTACAGGTGTAATGCTCTGCAGTACTGGGCTCTGTGTGTCCTCTCCTCCTACAGGTGTAATGCTCTGCAGTACTGGGCTCTGTGTGTCCTCTCCTCCTACAGGTGTAATATTCTGCAGTACTGGGCTCTGTGTGTCCTCTCCTCCTACAGGTGTAATGCTCTGCAGTACTGGGCTCTGTGTGTCCTCTCCTCCTACAGGTGTAATGCTCTGCAGTACTGGGGCCCTGTGTGTCCTCTCCTTCTACAGGTGTAATGCTCTGCAGTACTGGGGTCTGTGTGTCCTCTCCTCCTACAGGTGTAATGCTCTGCAGTACTGGGGTCTGTGTGTCCTCTCCTCCTACAGGTGTAATGCTCTGCAGTACTGGGGTCTGTGTGTCCTCTCCTCCTACAGGTGTAATGCTCTGCAGTACTGGGGCTCTGTGTCCTCTCCTACAGGTGTAATACTGTGCAGTACTGGGGCTCTGTGTGTCCTCTCCCCCTACAGGTGTAATACTCTGCAGTACTGGGGCTCTGTGTGTCCTCTCCTCTTACAGGTGTAATACTCTGCAGTACTGGGGCTCTGTGTGTCCTCTCCTCCTATAGGTGTAATACTCTGCAGTACTGGGCTCTGTGTGTCCTCTCCTCCTATAGGTGTAATACTCTGCAGTACTGGGCTCTGTGTGTCCTCTCCTCTTACAGGTGTAATACTCTGCAGTACTGGGGCTCTGTGTGTCCTCTCCTCCTATAGGTGTAATACTCTGCAGTACTGGGGCTCTGTGTGTCCTATCCTCCTACAGGTGTAATGCTCTGCAGTACTGGGCTCTGTGTGTTCTCTCCTGTGTAATACTCTGCAGTACTGGGGCTCTGTGTGTCCTCTGTTCCTACAGGTGTAAAACTCTGCAGTACTGGGGCTCTGTGTGTCCTCTGTTCCTATAGGTGTAATGCTCTGCAGTACAGGGCTCTGTGTGTCCTCTCCTCCTACTGGTGTAATACTCTGCAGTACTGGGCTCTGTGTGTCCTCCCCTCCTACAGGTGTAATACTCTGCAGTACTGGGGCTCTGTGTGTCCTCTCCTCCTACAGGAGTAATGCTCTGCAGTACTGGGGCTCTGTGTGTCCTCTCCTACAGGTGTAATACTCTGCAGTACTGGGGCTCTGTGTGTCCTCTCCTCTTACAGGTGTAATACTCTGCAGTACTGGGGCTCTGTGTGTACTCTCCTCCTACAGGTGTAATACTCTGCAGTACTGGGGCTCTGTGTCTCCTCTCCTCCTACAGGTGTAATACTCTGCAGTACTGGGGCTCTGTGTGTCCTGTCCTCCTACAGGTGTAATGCTCTGCAGTACTGGGCTCTGTGTGTCCTCTCCTCCTACAGGTGTAATGCTCTGCAGTACTGGGCTCTGTGTGTCCTCTCCTCCTACAGGTGTAATACTCTGCAGTACTGGGCTCTGTGTGTCCTCTCCTCCTACAGGTGTAATGCTCTGCAGTACTGGGCTCTGTGTGTCCTCTCCTACCGGTGTAATACTCTGCAGTACTGGGCTCTGTGTGTCCTCTCCTCCTACAGGTGTAATACTCTGCAGTACTGGGGCTCTGTGTGTCCTCTCCTCCTACAGGTGTAATACTCTGCAGTACTGGGGCACTGTGTGTCCTCTCCTACAGGTGTAAAACTCTGCAGTACTGGGCTCTGTGTGTCCTCTCCTTTTACAGGTGTAATACTCTGCAGTACTGGGGCTCTGTGTGTCCTCTCCTACCGGTGTAATACTCTGCAGTACTGGGCTCTGTGTGTCCTCTCCTCCTACAGGTGTAATACTCTGCAGTACTGGGGCTCTGTGTGTCCTCTCCTACAGGTGTAAAACTCTGCAGTACTGGGCTCTGTGTGTCCTCTCCTTTTACAGGTGTAATACTCTGCAGTACTGGGCTCTGTGTGTCCTCTCCTTCTACAGGTGTAATGCTCTGCAGTACTGGGGCTCTGTGTGTCCTCTCCTCCTACAGGTGTAATACTCTGCAGTACTGGGCTCTGTGTGTCCTCTCCTCCTACAGGTGTAATACTCTGCAGTACTGGGCTCTGTGTGTCCTCTCCTCCTACAGGTGTAATACTCTGCAGTACTGGGCTCTGTGTGTCCTCCCCTCCTACAGGTGTAATACTCTGCAGTACTACGCTCTGTGTGTCCTCTCCTCCTACAGGTGTAATGCTCTGCAGTACTGGGGCTCTGTGTGTCCTCTCCTCCTACAGGTGTAATGCTCTGCAGTACTGGGGCTCTGTGTGTCCTCTCCTCCTACAGGTGTAATGCTCTGCTGTACTGGGCTCTGTGTGTCCTCTCCTCCTACAGGTGTAATACTCTGCAGTACTGGGGCTCTGTGTGTCCTCTCCTACAGGTGTAATACTCTGCAGTACTGGGGCTGTGTGTCCTCTCCTCCTACAGGTGTAATACTCTGCAGTACTGGGGCTCTGTGTGTCCTCTCCTACAGGTGTAATACTTTGCAGTACTCGGGCTCTGTGTGTCCTCTCCTCCTACAGGTGTAATACTCTGCAGTACTGGGGCTGTGTGTGTCTTCTCCTCCTACAGGTGTAATACTTTGCAGTACTGGGGTCTGTGTGACCTCTCCTTCTACAGGTGTAATACTCTGCAGTACTGGGGCTCTGTGTGTCCGCTCCTCCTACAGGTGTAATACTCTGCAGTACTGGGGCTCTGTGTGTCCTCTCCTCCTACAGGTGTAATACTTTGCAGTACTGGGGTCTGTGTGTCCGCTCCTCCTACAGGTGTAATACTCTGCAGTACTGGGGTCTGTGTGACCTCTCCTTCTACAGGTGTAATACTCTGCAGTACTGGGGTCTGTGTGTCCTCTCCTCCTATAGGTGTAATACTCTGCAGTACTGGGGCTCTGTGTGTCCTCTCCTCCTATAGGTGTAATACTCTGCAGTACTGGGGCTCTGTGTGTCCTCTCCTCCTACAGGTGTAATACTCTGCAGTACTGGGGTCTGTGTGACCTCTCCTCCTACAGGTGTAATACTCTGCAGTACTGGGGCTCTGTGTGTCATCTCCTCCTATAGGTGTAATACTCTGCAGTACTGGGGTCTGTGTGTCCTCTCCCCTACAGGTGTAATACTCTGCAGTACTGGGGATCTGTGTGTCCTCTCCTACTACAGGTGTAATACTCTGCAGTACTGGGGTCTGTGTGTCCTCTCCCCTACAGGTGTAATACTCTGCAGTACTGGGGATCTGTGTGTCCTCTCCTACTACAGGTGTAATACTCTGCAGTACTGGGCTCTGTGTGTCCTCTCCTCCTACAGGTGTAATGCTCTGCAGTACTGGGGCTCTGTGTGACCTCTCCTTCTACAGGTGTAATACTCTGCAGTACTGGGGCTCTGTGTGTCCGCTCCTCCTACAGGTGTAATACTCTGCAGTACTGGGGTCTGTGTGTCCTCTCCTTCTACAGGTGTAATACTCTGCAGTACTGGGGCTCTGTGTGTCCTCTCCTCCTCTAGGTGTAATACTCTGCAGTACTGGGGTCTGTGTCCTCTCCTACTACAGGTGTAATACTCTGCAGTACTGGGGCTCTGTGTGTCCTCTCCTCCTATAGGTGTAATGCTCTGCAGTACTGGGGCTCTGTGTGTCCTCTCCCCCTACAGGTGTAATACTCTGCAGTACTGGGCTCTGTTTGTCCTCTCTTCTATTGGTGTAATACTCTGCAGTACTGGGCTCTGTGTGTCCTCTCCTCCTACAGGTGTAATACTCTGCAGTACTGGGCTCTGTGTGACCTCTCCTTCTACAGGTGTAATACTCTGCAGTACTGGGGCTCTGTGTGTCCTCTCCTCCTACAGATGTAATACTCTGCAGTACTGGGGATCTGTGTGTCATCTCCTCCTATAGGTGTAATACTCTGCAGTACTGGGGTCTGTGTGTCCTCTCCCCTACAGGTGTAATACTCTGCAGTACTGGGGCTCTGTGTGTCCTCTCCTCCTATAGGTGTAATGCTCTGCAGTACTGGGGTCTGTGTGTCCTCTCCTCCTACAGGTGTAATACTCTGCAGTACTGGGGCTCTGTGTGTCCTCTCCTCCTACAGGTGTAATACTTTGCAGTACTGGGGTCTGTGTGACCTCTCCTTCTACAGGTGTAATACTCTGCAGTACTGGGGCTCTGTGTGTCCGCTCCTCCTACAGGTGTAATACTCTGCAGTACTGGGGTCTGTGTGACCTCTCCTTCTACAGATGTAATACTCTGCAGTGCTGGGGCTCTGTGTGTCCTCTCCTCCTACAGGTGTAATACTCTGCAGTACTGGGGTCTGTGTGACCTCTCCTCCTACAGGTGTAATACTCTGCAGTACTGGGGTCTGTGTGTCCTCTCCTCCTACAGATGTAATACTCTGCAGTACTGGGGCTCTGTGTGTCATCTCCTCCTATAGGTGTAATACTCTGCAGTACTGGGGTCTGTGTGTCCTCTCCCCTACAGGTGTAATACTCTGCAGTACTGGGGATCTGTGTGTCCTCTCCTACTACAGGTGTAATACTCTGCAGTACTGGGGCTCTGTGTGTCCTCTCCTCCTATCGGTGTAATGCTCTGCAGTACTGGGGTCTGTGTGTCCTCTCCTCCTACAGGTGTAATACTCTGCAGTACTGGGGCTCTGTGTGTCCTCTCCTACAGGTGTAATACTTTGCAGTACTCGGGCTCTGTGTGTCCTCTCCTCCTATAGGTGTAATGCTCTGCAGTACTGGGGCTCTGTGTGTCCTCTCCTCCTATAGGTGTAATGCTCTGCAGTACTGGGGCTCTGTGTCTTCTCCTCCTACAGGTGTAATACTCTGCAGTACTGGGGCTCTGTGTGTCCTCTCCTACAGGTGTAATACTCTGCAGTACTGGGGCTCTGTGTGTCCTCTCCTCCTCTAGGTGTAATGCTCTGCAGTACTGGGGCTCTGTGTGTCCTCTCCTCCTACAGATGTAATACTCTGCAGTACTGGGCTCTGTGTGTCCTCTCCTCCTACAGATGTAATACTCTGCAGTACTGGGCTCTGTGTGTCCTCTCCTCCTACAGGTGTAATACTCTGCAGTACTGGGGCTCTGTGTGTCCTCTCCTCCTCTAGGTGTAATGCTCTGCAGTACTGGGGCTCTGTGTGTCCTCTCCTCCTACAGGTGTAATACTCTGCAGTACTGGGGCTCTGTGTGTCCTCTCCTCCTACAGGTGTACTGCTCTGCAGTACTGGGGCTCTGTGTGTCCTCTCCTCCTACAGATGTAATACTCTGCAGTACTGGGCTCTGTGTGTCCTCTCCTCCTACAGGTGTAATGCTCTGCAGTACTGGGGCTCTGTGTGACCTCTCCTTCTACAGGTGTAATACTCTGCAGTACTGGGGCTCTGTGTGTCCGCTCGTCCTACAGGTGTAATACTCTGCAGTACTGGGGCTCTGTGTGTCCGCTCCTCCTACAGGTGTAATACTCTGCAGTACTGGGGTCTGTGTCCTCTCCTACTACAGGTGTAATACTCTGCAGTACTGGGGCTCTGTGTGTCCTCTCCTCCTATAGGTGTAATGCTCTGCAGTACTGGGGCTCTGTGTGTCCTCTCCTCCTACAGGTGTAATACTCTGCAGTACTGGGGTCTGTGTGTCCTCTCCTCCTACAGGTGTAATACTCTGCAGTACTGGGGTCTGTGTGTCCTCTCCTCCTACAGGTGTAATGCTCTGCAGTACTGGGCTCTGTGTGACCTCTCCTTCTACAGGTGTAATACTCTGCAGTACTGGGGCTCTGTGTGTCCGCTCCTCCTACAGGTGTAATACTCTGCAGTACTGGGGTCTGTGTGTCCTCTCCTCTTATAGGTGTAATACTCTGCAGTACTGGGGCTCTGTGTGTCCTCTCCTACAGGTGTAATACTCTGCAGTACTGGGCTCTGTGTGTCCTCTCCTCTTACAGGTGTAATACTCTGCAGTACTGGGCTCTGTGTGTCCTCTCCTCCTACAGGTGTAATACTCTGCAGTACTGGGGCTCTGTGTGTCCGCTCCTCCTACAGGTGTAATACTCTGCAGTACTGGGGTCTGTGTGTCCTCTCCTCTTATAGGTGTAATACTCTGCAGTACTGGGGCTCTGTGTGTCCTCTCCTACAGGTGTAATACTCTGCAGTACTGGGCTCTGTGTGTCCTCTCCTCTTACAGGTGTAATACTCTGCAGTACTGGGCTCTGTGTGTCCTCTCCTCCTACAGGTGTAATACTCTGCAGTACTGGGGCTCTGTGTGTCCTCTCCTCCTACAGGTGTAATAATCTGCAGTACTGGGGCTCTGTGTGTCCTCTCCTCCTACAGGTGTAATACTCTGCAGTACTCGGGCTCTGTGTGTCCTCTTCTCCTACAGGTGTAATACTCTGCAGTACTGGGGTCTGTGTCCTCTCCTACTACAGGTGGAATGCTCTGCAGTACTGGGCTCTGTGTGTCCTCTCCTACAGGTGGAATGCTCTGCAGTACTGGGCTCTGTGTGTCCTCTCCTACAGGTGGAATGCTCTGCAGTACTGGGCTCTGTGTGTCCTCTCCTACAGGTGGAATGCTCTGCAGTACTGGGCTCTGTGTGTCCTCTCATCCTACAGGTGGAATGCTCTGCAGTACTGGGCTCTTTGTGTCCTCTCCTCCTACAGGTGGAATGCTCTGCAGTACTGGGGCTCTGTGTGTCCTCTCCTACAGGTGTAATACTCTGCAGTACTGGGGCTGTGTGTGTCCTCTCCTCCTATAGGTGTAATACTCTGCAGTACTGGGCTCTGTGTGTCCTCTGCTCCTACAGGTGTAATACTCTGCAGTACTGGGCTCTGTGTGTCCTCTGCTCCTACAGGTGTAATGCTCTGCAGTACTGGGGCTCTGGGTGTCCTCTCCTCCTACAGGTGGAATGCTCTGCAGTACTGGGCTCTGTGTGTCCTCTCCTACAGGTGGAATGCTCTGCAGTACTGGGCTCTGTGTGTCCTCTCATCCTACAGGTGGAATGCTCTGCAGTACTGGGCTCTTTGTGTCCTCTCCTCCTACAGGTGTAATACTCTGCAGTACTGGGCTCTGTGTGTCCTCTCCTCCTACAGGTGTAATACTCTGCAGTACTGGGGCTCTGTGTGTCCTCTCCCCCTACAGGTGTAATACTCTGCAGTACTGGGCTCTGTGTGTCCTCTCCTCCTACAGGTGTAATACTCTGCAGTACTGGGGCCCTGTGTGTCCTCTCCTCCTACAGGTGTAATGCTCTGCAGTACTGGGGTTCTGTGTGTCCTCTCCTCCTACAGGTGTAATACTCTGCAGTACTGGGGCCCTGTGTGTCCTCTCCTCCTACAGGTGTAATACTCTGCAGTACCGGGTTCTGTGTGTCCTCTCCTACAGGTGTAATACTCTGCAGTACTGGGGTCTGTGTGTCCTCTCCTATCAGGTGTAATACTCTGCAGTACTGGGGTCTGTGTATTCTCTCCTCCTACAGGTGTAATGCTCTGCAGTACTGGGCTCTGTGTGTTCTCTCCTCCTACAGGTGTAATGCTCTGCAGTACTGGGCCTCTGTGTGTCCTCTCCTCCTACAGGTGTAATGCTCTGCAGTACTGGGCTCTGTGTGTCCTCTCCTCCTACAGGTGTAATGCTCTGCAGTACTGGGGCTCTGTGTGTCCTCTCCTCCTACAGGTGTAATGCTCTGCAGTACTGGGGTTCTGTGTGTCCTCTCCTCCTACAGGTGTAATACTCTGCAGTACCGGGTTCTGTGTGTCCTCTCCTACAGGTGTAATACTCTGCAGTACTGGGGCTCTGTGTGTCCTCTCCTCCTACAGGTGTAATGCTCTGCAGTACTGGGGCTCTGTGTGTCCTCTCCTCCTACAGGTGTAATACTCTGCAGTACTGGGGCTCTGTGTGTCCTCTCCCCCTACAGGTGTAATGCTCTGCAGTACTGGGCCTCTGTGTGTCCTCTCCTCCTACAGGTGTAATGCTCTGCAGTACTGGGCTCTGTGTGTCCTCTCCTCCTACAGGTGTAATGCTCTGCAGTACTGGGGCTCTGTGTGTCCTCTCCTCCTACAGGTGTAATACTCTGCAGTACTGGGGCTCTGTGTGTCCTCTCCTCCTACAGGTGTAATACTCTGCAGTACTGGGTTCTGTGTGTCCTCTCCTACAGGTGTAATACTCTGCAGTACTGGGGTCTGTGTCTCCTCTCCTCCTACAGGTGTAATGCTCTGCAGTACTGGGGCTCTGTGTGTCCTCTCCTCCTACAGGTGTAATACTCTGCAGTACTGGGGCTCTGTGTGTCCTCTCCTCCTACAGGTGTAATACTCTGCAGTACTGGGGCTCTGTGTGTCCTCTCCTCCTACAGGTGTAATACTCTGCAGTACTGGGCCTCTGTGTGTCCTCTCCTCCTACAGGTGTAATGCTCTGCAGTACTGGGCTCTGTGTGTCCTCTCCTCCTACAGGTGTAATACTCTGCAGTACTGGGCTCTGTGTGCTTCTCCCCCTACAGGTGTAATACTCTGCAGTACTGGGCTCTGTGTGTCTTCTCCTCCTATAGGTGTAATACTCTGCAGTACTGGGGCTCTGTGTGTCCTCTCCTCCTACAGGTGTAATACTCTGCAGTACTGGGGCTCTGTGTGTCGTCTCCCCCTACAGGTGTAATACTCTGCAGTACTGGGGCTCTGTGTGTCCTCTCCTACAGGTGTAATACTCTGCAGTACTGGGCTCTGTGTGTCCTCTCCTACAGGTGTAATGCTCTCCCTAATAACATAGTCTATAATGTGCGGTGGGAGCCACGCTCTGCCCTGGAGATGACTAGTTGTCGGGTGCCTCGGATCACATGGCAGTAGTCGTGCCCGATGTGTGTTAATGGTCAGTCCTCCTACAGCGCTGAAGATGGCCGTCTGTGGGTACATGGGATGTACAAGATACTAAGATGCCAATCTACAGACAAGAGCCACAACTGCTGGCATCGATCACAGAAGGTATTTGATTCATCCGAGTCTGTAATAACTCTGCATCTGTCTATGAATAGACACTCAGGCACAATAAGTGTCTTTTGGTTGGTCTACTTTGCAGTGTAGCGCTATATATTATAAACTTTCATCCCTCAGCTGGTAGGTTATATAATAATAAGCTCTCTGCTCATTACTGTGCATAGAGCACTGCCAATCATTGGCTGGAGGAGGGGTGGGTGTGGCTGCAGCTCATGAATATGCAGGACTACTTGTGGGTCAGGCTGCTATTACTACAAGTCTCTCCTGCATAGATCCCCACCGCAGACGTATCACTGCAATCAGTGTGATGGGCGCTATCTTATGGGGACTGTCTCTTTTAAGATCTTCATGGATCGTTCAAGCGATCGTAGCCGTAGGACCTCTCGTGGGTTACGTGAACAGTTCTAGTTTTTGTAGGCACCAGTTTTGGGTCCATATAATGGATTGAGTAACTTAGCACATTTTCTTGCTGGTGGCTGTGGAAACAAAGCTATTTCCCCATTATTTGTCCCCATTTTCTGTCCTTCACCATGTGGTATAAGGACTTTATTGTTCGGGTCCTTCAGCTTACCCCAAACCTAACGCGATGGATACCTTGTATCACCCAGCTAGGGGCCCTCTGCTCTTCACCATGACATCTTGGAAGAATTCAGACAGTATGAAACCATGTATGTCCCAAAGCACCAGTCCTTCATGGAGGACTCAGCCGTCCCCGGCACACGCGGCCTAATGGCCGACTGCTCGCTTCTTCAAACCCCATTTTCTGCAAATAAAATGGAGCGATCAGTCCGAGCCGTGAGCTGGAGAGGTGTTAGTTCAAGCTTCACCATGTCCTTAGAACGGTCTTCAATCCCTTGCAGGTGACATCAGGGCGACGTCTTTAGCAAACCCTTCAGTTCCACCTCAACCTCTTGAGGACCACGCCGGCCCTGGGGATCAGTCCTCTAGCTTTCATACATACGAATGTCGTCCCTGCTGTGGTGAAGCTCAGATGTTCCCAGCAGAGACACTTACTGCATTATTAGATGCAGGTCCCGTCTATCAAGAACGTAGGTGGCCACCTGACTGGACTGGTTGCTGAAGGCCACAGTCTTCAGGCGGAGAAGAAAGGGAGAGGTATCTAATCTTTTCTATGGGAGTTACAAAAGTAAGCTGTCCCCCACAAAACCAGGTGGGGGTGGAGGTTGGGGGACCCCATTCTTGACAGGTACAGATGCCAGGAGGTATGAGACTCTCACACAATACCAACATCTCTTTATTTCCTCACAATGACTTAGGTAAGAACATACACCGATGGCATTTGACGAGTTGCTCTTCCCCCACATTTGCCCCGGTGTCAGCTCTATGATGGACGAGGTCAGCTGCTTTTATGCCAAAACATTTTCCACAATCTGAACATGAACATTGTTTCTCTTCCGTGTGAGATCGCTGATGGCGGACAAGGCCTGATTTCAGAGTAAAACATTTCCTGCATTCCGAACATGAAAATGGCCTCTCTCCTGTGTGAATTCTCTGATGTGCAATGAGAGTTGATTTCTGGCCAAACATTTTCCCACATTCTGAACATGAAAACGGTCTCTTTCCGGAGTGGATTTTTTCATGTTCTATAAGAACAGATTTATAGCTAAAAGATTTCTCACATTGCAAACAGGAATACGGGTTTTCCCCTGTGTGAATTCTCTGATGTGCAACAAGAGCCGAAATCCGAGTAAAATGTTTCCCGCACTCGGAACAAGAAAACGGCCTCTCATCTCGGTGGATTCTTTGATGTCTCTCAAGATGATCTTTACATGTAAAACCTTTCCAACATTCCAAACATGCAAAAGGCTTCTCCCCCGTGTGACTTCTCTCATGTTTAACAAGAGCAGACCTCTGGGCAAAATATTTCCCACATTCCAAACATGCAAAAGGCTTCTCCCCCGTGTGACTTCTCTGATGTTCAACAAGAATGGAGTTCTGTGTGAAGCCTTTCCCACATTCTGAACAGGAGAACGGCCGCTCGTCCCTGTGAATTCTCATGTGCAGAGAAAGGCTCGAGTTCTTCTTAAACAGTTTCCCACATTGAGAATAGGGAAATACTTTCCACGCGGCGGGAACGGCCCTTTCATTTACAATTTGTGACCGGTCAGGGAACCAGGGATGGTGGTGACGAGGATCAGATGGAAGCTCTGTGCTATGATGGAATGTAGACACCTGGGGCGCCAGGGCGTATCTTCCAGAATGACCCTCCGGACTATCAGAACCTTCAGCTTCAAAATCCGGAAGTAAAATTATGTGTTCTTCTAAACTCGTGGTGCAACCATCTGCGGGGAAACATAATCATCACTGTAGTAGGGGGAGAGAGAAGATCCCACACCAAGGACAACATACGCTTGTCTGCGAAGACTGACCTAAACCGACTATTCTTCATCAAGACAGGAAGTTCTGTTGTTCACATTCAGGCAGCCTCTCCCGGCCGTATGCGTAGAACAGAGTCGCGCAGGGTTTTACCGCGGTGCAGCCGGCCTACCTCCACCTAGGGCAGCCTATCTCACGCACGCAGTCATACGCAGTATCCCTGTTCTTCGTTTACATCCCCCATTCTATCGCTTTGCAAAGAAGACAATGCGTGTGTAATACGCAACGGACGCACGCAAACGAAACACGAGTCAATGGACTAGATTGCCTGAGAATTACCGCATATCACACCAGCAGACGTGCGCTTGTGCGAGCCCGGGCCGCAGCGCCGCAACATGTAGACTTCAGGAAAGAAAAAAGCAAGTTCTCGTATCATGGCGAGAGGTCGGCGGCGGCGGCAGACGGGACGGGATCATTCAGACTCCTGCTGCAGCAATCGTTCGGTGGAAACGCTGCCGGCGACTGAATGACAAACAATTCGATTGCTGATTGTAGTTCCCGCAGGCATAAACACCTGATGCTCCTCGCTGCACAATCCTGCTGAGCGCTCATTACTTCATCACGAGTCACCATTTCATTATTTACCTAATTTGATTTTACCTTTGTTGTGCTGCGGCTCTGCCAATCACTGCAGCGTTCAATGAACCAATGACAGCCTTTCATGGCTGTGATTGGTTGGCTGAGTTGCAGTAGTGAACAATCACACCCTGGTACAAAGGCCCGCCTCATAATCTGGACCTCCGCCCCGATAAGGGTGATCCCGTGCAAGAACTTCTTTGCAAGAGCCCTAGCTTTTCCTCTTTCCTTAGAATAATAAGTATGGGATAGAGCACAACAGCCAATGGAAAAACAGGGATGCATCCAAATGAAGGACCCCAAATAGTGCAACACATTCAAAATGCCAAGAGGGCCAACATTACAACAAAGAGACACCTAGAAGGGACTCGCCCCCGCATAACTCTGGCCTTAGGCAGACAAAATAACTCCCACCCTATCTAGTTCAACCCCTGCAATGTTGATGCAAAGGCAGGCAAACCCCCCAGGGGTCAGGAGCCAATCCTACTCATGTTAGACCCGTGTCACATGGGTGTATTTGTATGTACAATATGCAGACAATAGAACCAATGGATTTTAATCATCTAGCTTATGGCGCTTTAGGCAGGGGAGCTGGAATACCCCACCACTATGAGGGGCGCCCCGAGCCTACCCCACCACCATGAGGGGCGCCCCGAGCCTACCCCACCACCATGAGGGGCACCCCGAGCCTACCCCACCACCATGAGGGGCGCCCCGAGCCTACCCCACCACCATGAGGGGCGCCCCGAGCCTACCGCACCACCATGAGGGGCGCACCGAGCCTACCGCACCACCATGAGGGGCGCCCCGAGCCTACCCCACCACCATGAGGGGCGCACCGAGCCTACCGCACCACCATGAGGGGCGCCCCGAGCCTACCCCACCACCATGAGGGGCGCACCGAGCCTACCCCACCACCATGAGGGGCACCCCGAGCCTACCGCACCACCATGAGGGGCGCCTCGAGCCTACCCCACCACCATGAGGGGCGCCCCGAGCCTACCCCACCACCATGAGGGGCACCCCGAGCCTACCGCACCACCATGAGGGGCGCCCCGAGCCTACCGCACCACCATGAGGGGTGCCCCGAGCCTACCCCACCACCATGAGGGGCGCCTCGAGCCTGAAGCTTACCAGCAGCAGAAGGTCCTGGCAGAGCAGGACCCGCCGGCTCCGCCTCCAATTCAGGTTCATACGAGTTTTATGACAAAATCCTGCTCCTCACTGACGGCGCAGAACGCAAAGTACCCGCAGAGGGTTATTGTACACAAATACTAAGACGCCCCGCTGAGCCGCGCCATTTCCAACCATGAGAGGCCGGTTGACAACTAAACTTCAATGCACTTTAAGAAGCGTCTACTCGGTCCTCGCTAGTGGGTCCAGATTGGGTCTCCGAGTCCGTTGGCCTACGGTAGGACACAAGTGGGACATGGGTCGCCCGAGTCGGTTGGTGTGCAGAGGGAGGCAGTACGGGTGTCCCCACATTGGTGGGCTCCATAAACCTCCCTCTGATGCCCGGGGTTAACGATATGTTAGGTCTCAAATACCCAAAGAATGAAGTGGAGCCATTATTGGCTCATTGGAAGGGATATTGGGGAGGTAAAGGTGTGAGGCTACAGCGGGGAGGGACTCCAGGGTTACCTGGACAGTACAGGATCTACACCGCCGCTACAACACAATTAGATGATGCCGCTTGCCAAGTTTTCTTTAAACAGACTTTACTCTCAGAAAGGAAACAACTTGGGATATTTGACAACCCAGCGTCTCCGATTCCGTCGCTCCCCCAACCGTCCGGCCATCTTTAGCGTATGAGCGGCCGTCAGTTAACTTCAGTACAAGGAGGGGGATCCGGTGTAACACCGCCAGAAAGACGGGATGCCCGCTACAGGTGAGGCTCAACAGCCGGCATGCACTGTAAACAGGAGCGCACGAGGCTCAGCGGACCTCATCTATTGGAAACAGCGAGATTCCTGCAGCCGCGCAGAACATACGGCCATTTTTGTATCTCACACTAGCGTCTGTGCGGATCGACCCGCTGACAACAATAGCGTCTACTTCAGCGCATCTTGCAATGTACAAAGCTGGGACGAGAAACTCAGTTGTGTGAACGCGCCCTAAAGCTAATATCACACGGCTGCGTGCGACACTCCGCCAGATATCATATCCTGCATGTGCAACGTCCCAGCACGGGAGGCGATTCTGGGTCCAAAGCGGCTCCCATCACTTCCGTCAGGTTGCGATCCGCTGGCGCGGCTTTCATCAAGTATTTACATTGTTTCCAGTGAGGCTTTTGGAGGGAACGCCCAAAGATAAGACAGGATGTGGGAAAAAAGATGGTCGCTCGTATATGAAGCCGTTCAAAAGAATTCATGTTTTTTTTTGTTATAACCATTTTTATTCAAAGTTTTCACTTTTACAGAGAACAATAACAATATCAGAATAAAAGTCAAAGCTGGACCCTGGACATAATCGGGCCTTACATAGGACACCTTTTAAGGACTAATAAAGCTTTAGCGTATAATCATAATGAATGCGCTTCTTAAATTCTAGTGTCCTCGAATTCACTTGGGTCCTACTATATGCAATAGCCTAACGCGCGGCTATCCTATACACAAAATATCTAAAACATATACCAAAAGACATAACATGGGAGGTGGGGTAGGAAAGGGTAAGGTGGGGAAGGGTCTGGGGAGGGGGGGATGTTATAGCAGGTATATATTGCTCTTCCGAATTTACCTGTCTCTTGAATGGGGGGGGCGCTCGCCAATACCGCCTTCCCTCTAGTGTCTCCCTGGTCATCCGCCTCAGGCTTCCATTGTGAGGACTTCCAGTGGAAAGCACCATGCTAAGATCTCCCTCAACGTCCGGGGCGTCCCCCCAGCAAGGCTGGGTGACCGCAGCTTGAATGTAGAGGTTCGTTATGTGGGGGAGTGAGATGAAGCCGCCTTGTCCCCGGAAAGTCCGGGAAAGGGCGTTTCTCCTCCTGTCTTTATGTATTAATGTGTGACACGGGGCTTAGCTTATACGTTTCCACAACTCCCACTCCTTGATAAATTTGTCGTGGGTGTTCCTCTTCCAACTAATGAGTTCTTCAATATTATAGATCAGGTCAACCCTTTCTCTCCATTGTGTCCCAGTGGGGGTTAACTTTTGGAGCCACCATACCGGTATAAGCGCTTTCGCCGCATCAATTAACAGAGCGACTAGTTTGTCCTTCGTGGGGTGAAACTCAGGGGACGGCTTCCACAGGAAAATTATCTCTGGGGTCAGTACAAAGTTGGGCCTAACTGTTCTTATGGAGCGTTCAATCTCTTTCCAGTATGGGGTGATAGCTGGACAATCCCACCATATGTGGCGGTATGAGCCGCCGTCGGCATCACAACGCCAGCACCTGTCGTGCGAGGCCAAGTTGTGCGTGTGTAGCCCCTGCGGTGTTCTGTACCATCTAACGAGGGTTTTGTAATGAGATTCCTGCAGCGCCACACACAGGGACAGGCAAAAGCTAGCTGTAAGGTTAGTTTTGTGTCCTCTGCTGTGAGGTGAATACCGAGTTCTTTTTCCCAGGAAGTGAGAAATGCGGGCTTGTAGCCTATGCTGGGATCGATAAATTTCTTTTGTACTCTCGCTATTTGTTTTTGTTTGGGCGCTCCTTCCTCGAAGGGGGTGTGGGGTCTGGTAGATCTATGTTTTCTAAGAAATTCTTCTGTCGTTTTGCTGATATGTGCTCTGTGTAGGAAAGAGATTTGTAAATTAGCAGTCAGAGCCTGTCCATCCTCGCCTGATTCTTGGCTAGCTAGTGCCTGCACCTCTCTTATTTGAGCGCCTGCAAGACATTGCCATATATTTCTCATGTTCCGGTCCATGTCAATGCCCACCAGATCGCACATGATACTCAATGGGGCTATTGGGGAAGGGTCAGGTGCAAGGTTGGGCCTATATGTGTCCCAGGTCTCACAGGGGGCCCTCAATAAGGGATTGAATTTTTTGGAAGTATATCGCTGTCTCCCGGGCAACCACAGGTCTTTGACTATGTCTTCCCCGTGTGCGCATTCCGCAAATTTTTGGAGAAGGAGATCTCTGCTTGGGTGGGTAAGGTCTAACCAGTACGTGAGCTGTATGGCTCTGTATATGTTTGAGATGTTGGGTAAATCCATCCCTCCCTCTTCTCTTCTTTTGGACAGTAAGCTAAGTGCAATTCTTGGCTTCTTCCGGTTCCATACGTACGAGGCTAGCAAAGAATTCAGGTCCCGGAAGAATGGTTTAGGAATGTGAATCGGGATCATGCGCATTTTATAGGTGACTAGCGTACCCGTCGCGCGTTGCTGCGAAGACAGACAGACATACATTCGTTTTTATATATCTAGATAACAACCAATCACAGCGCAGCTTTTTTAGGTTACCTCAGTGGTATAATATATAACACCCAATCACAGCGCAGCTTATATGTTACCTCAGCAGTATAAAATATAACAACCAATCACAGTGCAGCTTTCGTGTTACGTCAGCAGTAAGAGAAATAACAACCAATCACAGCGCAACTTTTATTCTGCCTCAGCAATATAAAAAATAGCAACGAATCACAGCGCAGCATTCATTTTACCTCAGCGGTATAATATATAGCAACCAATCACAGCACAGCTTTCATTTTACCTCAGCATTCTGAATATCCAGGAATTGTCTTGTGATACGTTCGGCGGATGCATCATTTTGTAGTTGAACACGCCTCCCGTTGCTCGTAATGCCTTTTGCTTTTGTGCTTGAGATGGAAATCAAACGATCTTTGTCTGGGGGGCATAACTGTCGACGACGCTCGCACGCGCGCCACCTATCGTAGGATTGTTGTACTATGCCAGTAATCTTCCCAGGAGTGTACTCAACAACTTCCCATTAACTTTTCCTATTTATGACATAATCAATGCTCGTGCCAAATTTCAAGTTTCTATTACATCGGGAAGCGAGAGAATTCGATTCCGTACGTAAAATTTGGACGCTAATTCTTTTGCGCATAGAATTGAATAATCGAGTTGGGACCCATTAGCTTTTCCTATTTATGACATAATCAATGCTCGTGCCAAATTTCGAGTTTCTATGACATTGGGAAGTGAGAAAATTACTTTCCGTACGTAAAATTTGGACACTAATTCTTTTGTGCATAGAATTGAATAATCGAGTTGGGACCCATTAGCGTTTCCTATTTGTGACATATTCAATGCTCGTGCCAAATTTCAAGTTTATATGTGAGAAAATTACATTCCGGACGTAAAATTTGGACGCTAATTCTTTTGCGCATTGAATTGAATAATCGAGTTGGGACCCATTAGCTTTTCCTATTTATGACATAATCAACGCTCCTGCCAAATTTCACGTTTCTATTACATTGGGAAGCGAGAGAATTCGATTCCGTACGTAAAATTTGGACGCTAATTCTTTGGCGCTTAGAATTGAATAATCGAGTTGGGACCCATTCGCTTTTCCTATTTATGACATAATCAATGCTCGTGCCAAATTTCATGTTTCTACGACATTGGGAAGTGAGAGAATTAGTGGCAGTGATGGAAATCGAACGATTTACGTGGGGGGGGGGGCGTAACTGTCGACGACGCTCGCACGCGCGCCATTTATCGTAGGATAGTTGTACTATGCCTATAATCTTCCCAGGAGTGTACTCAACAACTTCCCAAAGTTTCATGGCGATCGGATGAATGGTGTAGTAGCGCATAAAGGACAAACAGACACGCACGCACGCACAACCATTTATGACATAATCAATGCTCGTGCCAAATTTCAAGTTTGTATGACACTGGGAAGTGAGAAAATTAGATTCCGTACGTAAAATTTGGACGCTAATTCTTTGGCGTTTAGAATTAAATAATCGAGTTGGGACCAATTACCTTTTCCTATTTATGACATAATCAATGCTTGTGCCAAATCTCAAGTTTCTATGACATTGGAAAGTGAGAGAATTAGATTCCGTACGTAAAATTTGGACGCTAATTCTTTGGCGCTTAGAATTGAATAATCGAGTTGGGACCCATTAACTTTTCCTATTTATGACATAATCAATGCTCGTGCCAAATTTCAAGTTTCTATGACATTGGAAAGTGAGAGAATTAGATTCCGTACGTTTGCGCTTAGAATTGAATAATCGAGTTGGGATGAGACATAAGGCCTTGCCCATAAGCATTCCCCAACCTCCAAGAACTGAACCTACCTACCTGAATGAGATTTTGTAGGCCGCTGCTTCCCCCTTGCGGGCTGAATAAAATAGCCGTTGGGTAAATCCATCCCTCCCTCTTCTCTTCTTTTGGACAGTAAGCCAAGTGCAATTCTTGGCTTCTTCCGGTTCCATACGTACGAGGCTAGCAAAGAATTCAGGTCCCGGAAGAACGGTTTAGGGATGTGAATCGGGATCATGCGCATTTTATAGGTGCTGATAGGGGTCACGTAGGATTTGACAATATTCTTTCTCCCGAACCACGAGAGGTATGGCAAATCATATGTACCCAACAGGTTTTTAATCTGTGTCAGAAGGGGTTGAAAATTGTATGTGTATAGGTTTTCTACCTTCTTCGTGATTTTAATCCCTAAGTACTCGATATAGTCCTCTTTCCATACTAGGGGTGATTCGGACCTCAGAATACTGCTAAATTTTGGAGACACCGAGACATTCAGGATCTTAGACTTTGCGTAGTTTATTTTAAAATCTGTAATGGACCCGGAAGTGTCCAAAGTTTTAATTAATGTGGGGATCCCTTTCCGCGGGTTCGACACGACGAACATAATGTCGTCGGCGTAAGCCGCCAAAGAAAGCATCTGACGTTCTACTGATAGCCCTTCAATCTCTGGGTGTCTCCTGATCTCCTGTAACAGGGGCTCTAGCGCTAGGACAAAGGGGGTCGGGGAGAGCGGACACCCCTGTCTTGTCCCATTACGTATCTCAAATGCCTGTGAAAGAGAATCGTTGACTTTCAACCTTGCGTATGGGTTATTATATAAAGAAAATATTGCCGTGACCCAGGGACTTGGGAAGTTGTAATTAAGCAACACTCTCTCTAGGTACGTCCAATTGATACGATCGAACGCTTTTTCAGCGTCAGTGCTGATCAATACTGTGGGAATTTTGCGTGCCTGGGCGACCTTTATCGCGTGCAGCAGTCTATATGCGTTATCCTTCCCCTCCCTGCCCTTGATAAACCCCGCCTGCACTTTATTTATTAACTTAGGGATATGGTCCTCCATCCTTCTAACCAGGAATTTGGCCCATAATTTCGCATCAACATTAATAAGCGAGATTGGCCTGTAGTTTGCACAGTTTACAGGATCTTTATCCCCCTTTTGAATGAGGGCTATGTGAGCTTCCAATGCTTGTTTAGGGAAAGCCTCGCCTTGTAATAGTGAATTAAAAAGATTCTTTATATGAGGGATAAGTGTTGCTTTAAAGGTCTTGAAATATGTGGCTGAGAAGCCATCCGGCCCTGGACTTTTGCCTGTGGGGGTGGCTGTGATTATGCCTTCTATTTCTTTGTCTGTGGCTGGTGTCAGGAGGGCTTGCGCATCTGCCTCCTTTAGTCTGGGGAGTGTTAGTGACTCTAGAAAGGTGCTTATTTTACTTATATGTAGGGTTTGTTCTGTCGGGGATGGGCGTTTTCTTAGATTGTACAATTTAGTATAGAAATCCTGAAATACTTTGGCTATTTCCTGCGTTGAAGTTTTTATCATGCCCGCCTGATCTTTTATTGAGTTAATATGATTTCTGGATTTGGCTTTTTTAAGAAGAGCCGTCATAAACTTACTCCCTTTATTCCCCTGAATATATACTGTCTGTTTAAGAAATAAATGCCTTCTGTTAAATCTGGATTGCAATAGCCGGCTCAGTGTCCTTCGTTTTTCTATTAGCTCATCCAGATTGTTCCTAACAGATGACAGTTTAGAAGCGTATTCCAGCTTTGCAATTTGGGATAGTAATATGTCAATCTCTCTATTTCGTTGTTTCTTGTGTTTGGTCCCTAACGCGATGAGTATCCCCCTCATGTAGGCCTTATGGGCCTCCCACACCACCGGGGGTTTAGGGCCCTTCTCTCCGTTTAAACGGAAATATTCATCCATAAGTTCCGTTAATTTAGCCCTATCCTCCTCCTTGTCTAATAGGGTGTCGTTAATTCGCCATATCCATTCTCTGGGGCTTTCGCTTGCTATAGTTATGTCTAAGTGAATGGGGGCGTGGTGCGATATTGAAATCACGTCTATGACTGCTCTGGTGACCTTTGGTAGAAGGGTTGTGGATGTGAATAAATAATCCAATCTTTGATAAGACCCATGTTGTTGTGAGAAGTGGGTGTAGTCCCTGGTTGAAGGGTGTTGTGTGCGCCAGACATCTACTAGTCCGAGGTCTCCGTCAGCTTTAATGAATTTACTAATGCGTCCCTGTGAGACCTGGGATCTACCCTTAGATGAATCCAGATAGGGGTTCAGGGAAAGGTTCCAGTCACCTCCCATCAAGATTTCTCCACTGGCGAATTCTTTGAGAATTTTGACTTGCTTGAGTAACCATTCAATCTGGTGGGTATTGGGAGCATAAAGGTTTGCTATAGTAAGTCTGACTCCGTTGATCGAGCCCTTGACAAACAGCGCTCTACCTTCCTGATCCGAATACTCCGCAGAGGGAATAAAGTTAACCGACCTGTGGAAGAGGATAGAAACCCCTTTGGAGGCTGAAAGGGGGTGAGAGTTGTGGAAAGATTGCACAAACTGTTTCCCTGGTAAGGGGAAATGTTTGCCCCCCTTAAAATGTGTCTCCTGAAGGAGTAATACTTTTGATTTATGTTTTTTGACTAGTTGGGATATTCCATACCTCTTTTGCGGCGTGTTGAGGCCCCGGACGTTGAAGGATGTGCATCTCAGTACCACCATGAGTAGAATCCAACCAGGGAGATCACTGTGTCACTAAAGAGAAAGTAGAAAGATTAAGAGTTTGCAGGTTCCGAGATGATTTTTCCCCCAGGACTGTGGGTCAGCAAATGTTGTGCAAGGCCCTGTGTTTCGCTCACCCGGTCGCGTCGGGCAGGGCAAGCCCGTGCCGTCTTACTTGCTCCGCTCCTAGTTGCAGTCCGAGTTGAGGAAGTGGGATTGGACGTCGAAGATCCGGAAGAATCTATAGTAAAGGGTAGGCTGGAAGGAGAAAAAGGGGTGGGGGGGTGGGGAACACACGTAGGACTGAGGGAATAGATATCACAAGACAATACAACAATTAAGCGATGAGACAATAAAACAATCAGTTAACTCTCTTAACTTTCTCTCACTTTACTAGTGAGAGACGAACGTGGTCTTCCGAAGACCTGGTTACGTTCGTGAATGTGAGGCAGAATTAAACTACAGTTTAAACCTTTAAAGTTTATAAACTCTCTGTGCCTGATCCGGATGAGGCGGTCAGACATCCCTTTTCCATAGGGGTTCTTTTTAGACGCAGTCTTTTGAGGACCGAAAAGTCTGAAGTACTCCAGGGGGGAGGGGGGGGGGGGGGGGGGCAAAAGGAAAAAAAAAGAAGAGAAAGCAGGGACGGGACGGGGCCGTCCATTAAATCCGTGGCACCCGGAACCCCGGAAATCCCCGAGTGAGCCGTGAAAGCCCCAAAGTTCTCTTACCCAGAAGGTTTGTAGAACTGCCCTGGGTATGGCTTTCAGGTGTCAGTCTCTGTGAGCTCCTCTCTTTGCTTCTTCTTGTTCTTACTCCTTGGTGATTTCATGTTGGTTACCGTATTCCAATTTTCTGCGATTGGCAGGGTAGGTAAAGGAGGGAAGTCCGGTAAGGGGAGCCAATTGGGGATCTCCATGGGCTCTCCAGCAGGTGCCAGCTGTTGCGCAGGTCATCAGGCGTTCTAATATTTATTCTTTTGCCTCTGTGGGTCACCCCCAGGCCAAAGGGGAACAGCCAGGCGTACCTTATGTTTTTTGCCTTCAGCAGGGGTCTTAAAATCCTGCGTTTGGCCAGCGTGGTGGGAGAGAGGTCCTGATAGAATTGGATTAACGCTCCTTCATACTGTAGGCCCCTCTGATTTCTAGCCGCTTCTAGAATAGATACTGCATCCGGATATGAGAGCAGTTTGCAGATTAAGTCCCTTGGGGGCTCCTCTACAGAGGGTAACGGGTGCAATGCTCTATGAACTCGCTCTATCACTATGCTCGCTGCTCTGTCTGCACCCAGCAATGTAGCAAATATCTCTCTGACCACCTTAGGGAGGGCCTCCGACGCCCAGGACTCGGGGACCCCCTTAATGCGCACATTACTGCGCCGGCTGCGATTCTCTAAGTCTTCCTGTTGCAGAAGAACTTTGTTAAGGTGTTGGTGCAGTGATTGCAGGGCCTGTGCGAGTTCTAGCGAGTGTGAAGTTATAGCTGCAGCCGTTCCCTCCAGGTCCTCCACTCTCCTGCCCATGTGCCTGACTTCTTCTTTGATTACCGTTAGGTCCGCTAGGACTGGGCTCATAGCAAAAGCGATGAGATCCCTCATGAAAGCCCTGGAGACTCCCTGCTCCTCTTCTCCCTCAGATGAAGACTCACCCCCTCCTGCACTGCGAGGTCTCGGCTCCGCTGCCGGCGCCATCTTGATAGGAGCGCGGGGGGAGCGTGCAGCTCTCTCTCGGAGGTATTTTTGCAGGTCTGCTTGTCCCCGTGCCGGTTTTGGAGTTCCTGAAGCCTCTCCGCTCCTTTCTTTTGTCAGTTTTCCCATCTTGGGGTCTGATAGCTGTAGCGGGATGTCTGTTGTACAGCCTCAACGACAGAGCCGCTCTAGCAAGCGGCCATCTCTCTCCGCGGTCAGGCTCCGCCCCAAAAGAATTCATGTTTGTGCGCCTCGCAATGCACAAATCGCACGCAATTTTCTCGGTTGTGTGAGAGCGGCCCAACAGTCACATCCGAAAGAGGAGTACTCACCCGCACCGATATCCACAGGGACGTCCTCCTCCTTACACCGCCGGCAGCCCTTCACGTACATCTCTGCCAGCGGTAGATCTTCCACTTTCATGTTGGTCGCATCTTCCGCCTGATTCAGTATTTGGGCAAAGAACAGACAAGAAACAGCAAAATGTGAAGTAAATATAATTACCGGCCAACCAGAAGTTAGAGGACAGCAAGGGTTAACAAGGGGGTCCCGAGCGTTCCCCACAGGGGGACATTCTGCTGAATGTAGTGAACAGACACCAGGCAGCAAGCCCCTCGGCTCCTCCACACCCTGCCGCTATCAGACCTACCCGGGGGGTCTGCGGGGCTCCCCCAGCTTCCTCTGGACACTCCCGGAACCCCGGAGGACTGCGGCATCGATCTGGTGGAGTCTCATTACTAGGTCCATCTATAGGGGAAAAGACAGGAGGTGACTGAGCACACCGTTCATATGCGATACGCAGGCGACCCTATAAGCTGCTCCACCGCACAGCGTACCCCATTCATTCTTCTACCGCTACATCCACGGTCATACATCGGCCGGGACCAGCCTTTACAGCTTTACTAACCAAAGGCCGGCTTCAGGCGGCCAAGAGAATTGCGCAGTGCGAGACGCACAAATATGAACCCAATCTTTGGACTAGGGTCATACATGTCAGCCATGTTTTCCTGCATTGGCCCAGCGAAGACACCGAGGGGTTTGCAGGGTGTCAGTGAATGATGGAATGGACGCTACGGAGGGGAACCAGGTTAGATTGGGCGCTGACGACGGCCGTGTTCGTGTCTGGTGACCTTGGGGTGAGCGCCCCAATCATGCCCCAACTGCTGCTGTGATGATCTGCGGGAGATCCATTGAGATGGAGGACAATTGATGCCACCCATGAGTGATGGAGCGCGCCGCAGACGGTCAGTGCTATCCTATGGGGCAGGGGATGAACCGTGTGGATTGGATAGATCTAATTTCCCATGAGGCCTCGCTCTCAGCCCTCTATGTGTTAAGTTGTATATAAATAAAAGTTACATTTTAACCCCTTCCTGCTCCAGGACATCCTGGAGCGTCGGAGTACGTATGCAGAGAGGTCGTGGGGCGACCTGTCTGCATACAGCGCAGGCATCAGCCGTTTACTACAGCGAACACCAGTGGGCAATAGCCACGATCGGCAGTTTGGCCGATCGCGACTATTAACCCTTTAAATGCCGCTGTCAATTCTGACAGCGGCATTTAAAGCCCCTGAACGCTGTTCGGGGGTCCCGTACCCCCCCCCCCTCCCGCAGTGAGGTTGGGGGATCTGTGCAGGTGTCATGGCAGCCGGGGGCCTTCAGAGAGGAGTCATGTCTGCCTTGGAAGACTGCCTATCAAGCTATCCCCGTGGGGTGGCTTGATAGGCTGCCTGTCAGAATGCAGTATGACGTAATGCTGTATAATTACATACTCTGCAGGAGCGATCAAAGCATCACTGTTTGTGGTCCCCCAGGAGGGCTTAAAGGTAAAAAAAAAATAATAATAATAATAAAGTTTTTTTTAATTGTAAAAAAAAAAAAAAGTAATACAAGTTTAAACCCCCCCCCCCCCCGTTGCCATATCTATCATTAAAAAGTCTAAATAATAAAATAAAAATACATATTTGGTATCCCCGCGTCCGTAAAAGTCCGATCCATCAAAGTAGCGCATTATTTACCCCGTATGGTGAATGTCATCCAAAAAAAAAAATACAGAACGCCAGAAATGCACTTTTTCAGTCCCCCTGTCTCCAAGAAAAAAAACGCAATAAAAAGCGATCAAAAAGTCGTATGTATTCTGAATTAGTACTAACGGAAACAACAGGACGTCCCGCAAAAAGTGAGCCCTCGCTCAACTACGTCGCCGTAAAAATAAAAAGTTATTGCGCGCAGAAGATGGCGGCAGAAAATAATAAAAAAACATTAAATGTATTTGAAAAAAAAAAAAGAGTAGTACAGCAAAAAAAATAACACAAGTTTGGTGTCGCAGTAATCGCACCGACCCGCAGAATAAAGGTATCATGTCGCTTTTGTTGCAGTTTGTGCGCCGCAGAAACAAGATGCACTGAAAGATGGCGGAATGTTTTCATTTTATTCCACTTTTCAGTCCATTATAGGGTAGATTAAATAGAACTGCTGAAAACTACAACTCGTCCCGCAAACAACAACAACCCTCATACAGCGACGTTATGATTTTTTTAAGGGGGGAGGAAAAACCGAAAATGTTTAAAAAAAGGGCCGCGTCATGAAGGGGTTAAGGATTCTGTGCAGTGAAGGGCTGCCTGTTTCACCAGTTTTCTCCTGTACTGGCTCCACCTCTAATTCCCAGTTGTCCCTGAACTAGTAGGTGGAGACCAGCTGCTATGATGTCTCCCATACACTGCACACAAGAAGTAGAGAAGATTCTGCTCCTCTATCGCTACATCTCATATACCAAGACGCAGCGGCATGGAAGACACTGTAAAGAGCAGTGTAGAGGTGATTGCAGTAGCCGTAAGACAGTAAAAGAATACTACTGTAGCAGCATGTCTGTGTCTCTGCTTCTCACTCAGCTTTTCCACCTCTCTCCATAGACTTTGATGGGAGGCATGTAATGTGGGCAGACATCTATGTCGTTAGACTTCACTGACAGAACACAGTGTGAAGTCCGCTGGAGTAGGGAACGTGTGGCCTTTACCTGCTTGGATACCTACAGGACCGTCCTCCATCCACCGCCGATCACATCTCACGCGGGTCTCTTCATCGCCTGACAACGTCTCCATTTTCATATCAATCGGATCTTCGCCCTGTGGTCATACATGGACAGATGCAAAACAAGGAGAACTGGAAGCAGTAAATACATCGTAACAAAGACGTCTGAGGGCGCCACAAGTGCAGAACAAGGAGGGGACAACAATGTAGATGCGCAGCACCGCGGCACAAGGAGGGGACAACAATGTAGATGCGCAGCACCGCGGCACAAGGAGGGGACAACAATGTAGATGCGCAGCACCGCGGCACAAGGAGGGGACAACAATGTAGATGCGCAGCACCGCGGCACAAGGAGGGGACAACAATGTAGGACCGCGGCACAAGGAGGGGACAACAATGTAGATGCGCAGCACCGCGGCACAAGGAGGGGACAACAATGTAGGACTGCGGCACAAGGAGGGCACAACAATGTAGATGCGCAGCACCGCGGCACAAGGAGGGGACAACAATGTAGATGCGCAGCACCGCGGCACAAGGAGGGGACAACAATGTAGGACCGCGGCACAAGGAGGGGACAACAATGTAGATGCGCAGCACTGCGGCACAAGGAGGTGACAACAATGTAGGACCGCGGCACAAGGAGGGGACAACAATGTAGATGCGCAGCACCACAGCACAAGGAGGGGACAACAATGTAGGACCGCGGCACAAGTAGGGGACAACAATGTAGATGCGCAGCACTGCGGCACAAGGAGGGGACAACAATGTAGATGCGCAGCACCACGGCACAAGGAGGGGACAACAATGTAGGACCGCGGCACAAGGAGGGGACAACAATGTAGATGCGCAGCACTGCGGCACAAGGAGGGGACAACAATGTAGGACCACAGCACAAGGAGGGGACAACAATGTAGATGCGCAGCACCGCGGCACAAGGAGGGGACAACAATGTAGATGCGCAGCACCGCGGCACAAGGAGGGGACAACAATGTAGGACCGCGGCACAAGGAGGGGACAACAATGTAGCTGCGCAGCACTGCGGCAAAAGGAGGGGACAACAATGTAGATGCGCAGCACCGCGGCACAAGGAGGGGACAACAATGTAGATGCGCAGCACCGCGGCACAAGGAGGGGACAACAATGTAGGACCGCGGCACAAGGAGGGGACAACAATATAGATGCGCAGCACCGCGGCACAAGGAGGGGACAACAATGTAGGACCGCGGCACAAGGAGGGGACAACAATGTAGATGCGCAGCACCGCGGCCTCCTCCTTCTATGATGCATCACATATATAGTAAACTGTATAAAACAACCAAAGATGGCCTTTACAAGTGGGGCACATTACCCACACCCTATGGAGGTCACCAGAGCCACAGGCACAGTGTCTCCGGGCATTTCCCGCTACTCGCCGAGCCAACGCCAGCCAATAACCCATGCGCTCCTCTGGTGACGATTGCGACATTGATGCAGAAATACTGCAGATTTTGCAGTGGAAAACCCGCAGCATTTCCGCTACAAGTGAGCGCATCCTGAGGGGAAGGAAGTAAACGTACGGTTTCATTCATTCCGCATCCCACATAATGTAGTTTATAGTGTGGGAATGCCAAAAAGATGTGATAGACTTCATTTAAGCCCCATTTATGTGCCAACTACAATCTAGTCTACCCCTCTAGTCTGGGTCCTCCTGGCCAACCACGGTGCCCATCATCATCTGCTCCACCTCCTAATACTCGGTCCAGTACTAGTGACTATTACTGCTGAGTTCTGTGCACCGGCGGGGTGTTTGCACTGGTGAACCTCTAGGCTGTACCATGAAGCGAGGTGAAGGGTCCGCTGCGTAGGTGTAGGAATTGTGTAGCCAGATAATGCTGAGAGTTGTGGTGATTAGATGGACGGTCACCGGAGGCCCTAAGATGGTTCCCCCTTGGCCTATAAGAGGCTCTCGGAGGCTCCTTGTGTGTAGTGACCTCTTCCGCTTGTAGAGCTTGTTGGCCACTAGATGCCTCTACGACGCAGAGAAGAGATTTCACCCCGTTACCAGAGGGGGGCGCATTATTGGGATGGGAGAAGCTGGAGGGTCGTATCCATGAATTGTCCCCACCGGGCCGTTCTGACCAGACTGTTAGGAGGTGTTGGGACCAGTGAATGGGGGTACACAAGGTGACCGGGCGCAGGACGCCCCCTACAGACCACCAGCAGAGAGGAGCATCTGACCAGACTGTTAGGGGGTGTTGGGACCAGTGGATGTGTGAGGGCACACAAGGTGACCGGGCTCAGGACGCCCCTACAGGCCACCAGTAGAGAGGAGCATCTGACCAGACTGTTAGGCGGTGTTGGGACCAGTGGATGGGGGCACACAAGGTGACCGGGCTCAGGACGCCCCTACAGACCACCAGTAGAGAGGAGCATCTGACCAGACTGTTAGGGGGTGTTGGGACCAGTGGATGGGGGCACACAAGGTGACCGGGCTCAGGACGCCCCTACAGGCCACCAGTAGAGCGGAGTGTCTGATCGTGCGAGAAGCACCAGCAGCCCCAACTATTTCATTGTCCGCCAACCAGAGACAGGGGGCGCCAAAGTTACTCCCATGTCTGTCAGATCCATTTCCAGGCGTTTGGTCTCACGGCTTCCATTACGTGATTAGCGTTTCATTCCCACGCCTACGTTTGTAGTGGCATTGTGAATGATGAAGCTGGACGCTACGGAGGGGAAGCGGGTTTTCTTCAGCGATGAATTCAGGTTTAGTTTGGGCGCTGACGACGGCTGTGTTCGTGTCTGAAGACCTCAGGGTTGGCGCCTCAATCCTGCCTTTACTGTGGAGCGGCACACTGCCCCCTGCTGGTGTGATGGTCTGGTGGATCATTGCATATGACAGTCGGTCCCCCCTAGTGGTGGTACGAGGGACAATGACAGCTCAGTGATATGTTCAGGACGTCCTGCAGCCACATGTGTTCCTCTCATGGCGGCTCCCAGCAGGATAATGTTCGGCCGCACACACAAGGGGGTCCCAGGAGCCCCCACAACATAGTCACACTTCTGTGGCTGCCCGGTCACCAGATGTATCACCAGTACAACATGTATGGGGCCATCCGGGGCTCCAACTGCGACACCCTATGAGTTTGCACAATCTAGAGGCTCAGTTAAAACAAACACACTTGCGGTCATGACATGAGAGACACACATATGTACATACATGTCACACACGTCACACACACACGTCTCACACACACACACACGTCTCACACACACACACACGTCTCACACACACACACACACGTCACACACACACACACACGTCACACACACACACGTCTCTCACACACACACACGTCACACACACACGTCTCACACACACACACACACGTCACACACACACGTCACACACACACACACACACACACACACACGTCACACACACACACACACACACACACACACACACACACACACACACACACACACACACGTCACACACACACACACACGTCACACACACACACACACGTCACACACACACACACGTCACACACACACACGTCACACACACACACACGTCACACACACACACACGTCACACACACACACGTCACACACACACACGTCACACACACACACGTCACACACACGTCACACACACACACACGTCACACACACACGTCACACACACGTCACACACACGTCACACACGTCACACACACACACACGTCACACACACACACACACGTCACACACACACACGTCACACACACACACGTCACACACACACACGTCACACACACACACGTCACACACACACGCCACACACACACACGTCACACACACACACGTCACACACACACGTCACACACACACACACACACGCGTCACACACGACACACACACACACACGTCACACACACACACGTCACACACACACACACACGTCACACACACACACACACGTCTCACACACACACACACGTCTCACACACACACACACGTCTCACACACACACACACACACACGTCACACACACACACACGTCACACACACACGTCTCACTCACACACACGTCTCACTCACACACACGTCTCACTCACACACACGTCTCACTCACACACACGTCTCACTCACACACACGTCTCACTCACACACACGTCTCACTCACACACACGTCTCACTCACACACACGTCTCACTCACACACACGTCCCACACACACGTCCCACACACACGTCCCACACACACGTCCCACACACACGTCCCACACACACACGTTGCTCTGAGCTGTAATACACAGGAACAGTCATCAGACATTATATAGCATCACCTCTCCCGTCAGCAGCTCAATGATCCTGTAGGTGAGGTCTAGGATCTTGTCCGTCTCGTGTATCCGCGAGTGAGACGGCGGGTCCCATCCTCCGAACACCCGGGGACAGCTGCTGGGGATCACGCAGGCATCAGAGGTCTTCACTACCGTGTGATCCTGCATGGAGAGAGACTAATATCACCGAACTCCCAGAACACCTCACCTCCATCATGATCCGTCCCCTAGAAGCCCTCACCTCTCCGGTCAGCAGGCGGATGATCTCCAGCGTGAGGTCTAATACCCGCTCGGCCGTCTCCACCCGGCCCATCCTCGAAGGTCAGGAGACGGACACTTGTCTTCAGGAGGATCCTTTTACTACAAGACACAAGTCACAGATCTGTGGTATGAACCGGCCGCCCAACACTAGTCAGCCAGCAGGAGGCGCTATACTCCTTGTACAGGGATCCATCTTACCTACAGCCACAGGCCGTCCATATAAGACCATCCAAGTGAAGCAAAGATGGAGCCGCACAACCAGTCATCCAAAACACAGCTGCTTCATTAATACATCCAAAAAAACCAGCAGCAACGTTTCTACCCCTTCCGGGGTCTTTGTCAGGCTAGCTCCAAGTAAAAACAGCAGACCCTATATACAATATACAGGCCAATCACAGCAAAAGGTAGAACAAGCAATTACAACCACAGGACCTCCCCATCACATAGCAGCGGCAGGCGTGGCACCGGGAGCGGCAGGCGTGTACCACGCTGCTCTGATTCTTCTGTATGGACTAATGAAGCAGCTCTGTTCTGGATGACTGGTTGTGCGGCTCCATCTATGCTTCACTTGGATTGATCCTGCAGTCCTAGGAGTCAGGATCTTATCCACGCTCCCTATAGGTGTACTGTGTCAGGGTCGGCTGGGCCTGCGGGGCTGCTGCCGCCGCCGCCGCGCCGGGGTCGGCTGGGCCTGCGGGGCTGCTGCTGCCGCCGCCGCGCCGGGGTCGGCTGGGCCTGCGGGGCTGCTGCTGCCGCCGCCGCGCCGGGGTCGGCTGGGCCTGCGGGGCTGCTGCTGCCGCCGCCGCGCCGGGGTCGGCTGGGCCTGCGGGGCTGCTGCTGCCGCCGCCGCGCCGGGGTCGGCTGGGCCTGCGGGGCTGCTGCTGCCGCCGCCGCGCCGGGGTCGGCTGGGCCTGCGGGGCTGCTGCTGCCGCCGCCGCGCCGGGGTCGGCTGGGCCTGCGGGGCTGCTGCCGCCGCCGCCGCTGCGCCGGGGTCGGCTGGGCCTGCGGGGCTGCTGCCGCCGCCGCCGCTGCGCCGGGGTCGGCTGGGCCTGCGGGGCTGCTGCCGCCGCCGCTGCTGCGCCGGGGTCGGCTGGGCCTGCGGGGCTGCTGCCGCTGCGTCAGGGTCGGCTGGGCCTGCGGGGCTGCTGCCGCCATTCTGTCCGCTTCCCACTGAGAAAAACTCAGCAATTTCCCCTCTTTCATTTTAGTTCTTCTCCACCAAAAGTGGCGCAGAGAGATGGAAGCCCTGAACTGCCCCCAGCGCCACGGCGGCCCCCTAGACTTAAATGCCCCCCAGGGAAGCGGCGGCCCCCTAGGCTCAAGCGCCCCCGGCGCTGGAAGTAAACAGAAAGCTCCCCGTTTGCTGCCGTTCAGCATGTTGTGCCACCCGCACAGCGGGACAGTCAGACAACACGCATGTGAACGGACCCCCGGCGCCCCCTACACCAACTGGTAATCCTGCAGGGGAATCTACATAATTATCACGTGACTCACGCAGGATCACCGCCCCGCATGTCAGGGCTACGGTACGCGTCTCACACGCCGCCACGCGTCTTCCTGTGCTTTCACTTTGGTACGACAGGTATAGATGCGGCCCGTACGCAGGGCGGGGGGCACACGGGGCGCGATGTACACGCGGAGCAGCGTACGGCCTCCTGCCCACGGTGGGTCCTTCCTGCAGAATCCCGCGTGGAGTCCGGACGTGACCGCGGCGAGTGACCCTGCGTACCCGTGTCCAGTCAGCGGCGTCCGTGCGGACCTGTCTACGTCTCCGCACTGCGGACGGTCCGCACGTCTCGCCGTCGCACTACAGAGGTTTTTTTTTTAACTCCTGCTTTTCATGTGGAATCTTCGACCTTTCAGCAATGTCAAGGCGGAGCGGCGGCTTCCTGGCGGCCCGTAACTTCCGCCCGCCGCTCTCTACACCGGCATGTACCCCCCGCTCTCTACAGCGGCCCGTACCCCCCGCCCGCCGCTCTCTACACCGGCATGTACCCCCCGCTCTCTACAGCAGCCCGTACCCCCCGCCCGCCGCTCTCTACACCGGCATGTAACCCCCGCTCTCTACAGCGGCCCGTACCCCCTGCCCGCCACTCTCTACACCGGCATGTAACCCCCGCTCTCTACAGCGGCCCGTACCCCCCGCCCGCCGCTCTCTACACCGGCATGTACCCCCCGCTCTCTACAGCGGCCCGTACCCCCCGCCCGCCGCTCTCTACACCGGCATGTACCCCCCGCTCTCTACAGCGGCCCGTACCCCCCGCCCGCCGCTCTCTACACCGGCATGTACCCCCCGCCCGCCGCTCTCTACACCGGCATGTACCCTCCCGCTCTCTACAGCGGCCCGTTGCCCCTGTCTGCCGCTCTCTACACCGGCATGTACCCCCCGCTCTCTACACCGGCATGTACCCCCCGCCCGCCGCTCTCTACACCGGCATGTACCCCCCCGCCCGCCGCTCTCTACACCGGCATGTACCCCCCGCCTGCCGCTCTCTACACCGGCATGTACCCTCCGCTCTCTGCAGCGGCCCGTACCCCCCACCCGCCGCTCTCTACACCAGCATATACCCCCCGCCCGCCGCTCCCTACACCAGCATGTACCCCCCGCCCGCCGCTCTCTACACCAGCATGTACCCCCCGCCCGTCGCTCTCTACACCAGCAGGTACTCCCCGCTCTCTACAGCGGCCCGTACAACCCCCGCCCGCAGCTCTCTACACCAGCATGTACCCCCCGCACGCTGCTCTCTACACCAGCATGTACCCCCCGCACGCTGCTCTCTACACCAGCATGTACCCCCCGCACGCTGCTCTCTACACCAGCATGTACCCCCCGCACGCTGCTCTCTACACCAGCATGTACCCCCCGCCGCTGTCGTCATCCTCTCGCTTTCACACGTCATCTGCTGCGATGACGTCACTACTAAGGAGCGCTTACCACGTGACGGATTCTCCAAGCGGGGTTGGTTGTTCTGCTGAGCCTGAATTAGTGCCGTGTGGTTGAGCCGACAGACCTGACAGCCGGCTACTGCAGGGAGAAGGACCTTCCGTGATGTCATGACCATGTGATCGGTCACATGATGGGGAGGAGGCAGACTGTGCTGCTTTGGCTGCCTTTCAGGGTCTGCTTTTTGAGAACGTCCGCCGTCACATCTGCTCTAGAACGTCCGCCGTCACATCTGCTCTAGAACGTCCGCCGTCACATCTGCTCTAGAACGTCCGCCGGCACATCTGCTCTAGAACGTCCGCCGTCACATCTGCTCTAGAACGTCCGCCGTCACATCTGCTCTAGAACGTCCACCGGCACATCTGCTCTAGAACGTCCGCCGTCACATCAGCTCTAGAACGTCCGCCGTCACATCTGCTCTAGAACGTCCGCCGTCACATCTGCTCCAGAACGTCCGCCGTCACATCTGCTCCACAACGTCCGCCGTCACATCTGCTCCACAACGTCCGCCGTCACATCTGCTCCACAACGTCCGCCGTCACATCTGCTCCACAACGTCCGCCGTCACATCTGCTCTACAACGTCCGCCGTCACATCTGCTCTAGAACGTCCGCCGTCACATCTGCTCTAGAACGTCCGCCGGCACATCTGCTCTAGAACGTCCGCCGGCACATCTGCTCTAGAACGTCCGCCGGCACATCTGCTCTAGAACGTCCGCCGTCACATCTGCTCTACAACGTCCGCCGTCACATCTGCTCTACAACGTCCGCCGTCACATCTGCTCCACAACGTCCGCCGTCACATCTGCTCCACAACGGCCGCCGTCACATCTGCTCCACAACGGCCGCCGTCACATCTGCTCCAGAACGTCCACCGTCACATCAGCTCTAGAACGTCCACCGTCACATCTGCTCTACAATGTCCGCCGTCACATCAGCTCTAGAACGTCCACCGTCACATCTGCTCTACAACGTCCGCCGTCACATCTGCTCTAGAACGTCCGCCGTCACATCTGCTCTAGAACGTCCGCCGTCACATCTGCTCTACAACGTCCGCCGTCACATCTGCTCTACAACGTCCGCCGTCACATCAGCTCTAGAACGTCCGTCGGCACATCAGCTCTAGAACGTCCGCCGTCACATCTGCTCTAGAACGTCCGCCGTCACATCTGCTCTAGATCGTCCGCCTTCACATCAACTCTAGAACGTCCGCCGTCACATCTGCTCTACAACGTCCGCCGTCACATCTGCTCCACAACGTCCGCCGTCACATCTGCTCCACAACGTCCGCCGTCACATCTGCTCCACAACGGCCGCCGTCACATCTGCTCTACAACGGCCGCCGTCACATCTGCTCTACAACGGCCGCCGTCACATCTGCTCTAGAACGTCCACCGTCACATCAGCTCTAGAACGTCCACCGTCACATCTGCTCTACAATGTCCGCCGTCACATCAGCTCTAGAACGTCCGCCGTCACATCTGCTCTACAACGTCCGCCGTCACATCTGCTCTAGAACGTCCGCCGTCACATCTGCTCTAGAACGTCCGCCGTCACATCTGCTCTACAACGTCCGCCGTCACATCTGCTCTACAACGTCCGCCGTCACATCAGCTCTAGAACGTCCGTCGGCACATCAGCTCTAGAACGTCCGCCGTCACATCTGCTCTAGAACGTCCGCCGTCACATCTGCTCTAGATCGTCCGCCTTCACATCAACTCTAGAACGTCCGGCATCACTTAAACTCTAGAACGTCTGCCGTCACATCTGCTCTAGAACGTCCGGTGTCACTTAAACTCTAGAGCGTCCGCCGTCACATCTGCTCTAGAACGTCCGTCGTCACATCAACTCTAGGACGTCCGCCGTCACATCTGCTCTAGAACGTCCGCCGTCACATCTGCTCTAGAACGTCCGCCGTCACATCTGCTCCAGAACGTCCGCCGTCACATCAGCTCTAGAACGTCCACCGTCACATCAGCTCTACAACGTCCGCCGTCACATCTGCTCTACAACGTCCGCCGTCACATCTGCTCTACAACGTCCGCCGTCACATCAGCTCCACAACGTCCGCCGTCACATCTGCTCCACAACGTCCGCCGTCACATCTGCTCCAGAACGTCCGCCGTCACATCAGCTCTAGAACGTCCGCCGTCACATCAGCTCTAGAACGTCCGCCGTCACATCTGCTCTACAACGGCCGCCGTCACATCTGCTCTACAACGGCCGCCGTCACATCTGCTCTAGAACGTCCACCGTCACATCAGCTCTAGAACGTCCACCGTCACATCTGCTCTACAACGTCCGCCGTCACATCTGCTCTAGAACGTCCGTCGGCACATCAGCTCTAGAACGTCCGCCGTCACATCTGCTCTAGAACGTCCGCCGTCACATCTGCTCTAGATCGTCCGCCTTCACATCAACTCTAGAACGTCCGGCATCACTTAAACTCTAGAACGTCTGCCGTCACATCTGCTCTAGATTGTCCGGTGTCACTTAAACTCTAGAGCGTCCGCCGTCACATCTGCTCTAGAACGTCCGTCGTCACATCTGCTCTAGAATGTCCGGTGTCACTTAAACTCTAGAGCGTCCGCCGTCACATCTGCTCTAGAACGTCCGTCGTCACATCAACTCTAGAACATCCGCCATCACATCTGCTCTAGAACGTCCGCCGTCACAACTGCTCTAGAACGTCCGCCGTCACATCTGCTCTAGAACGTCCGCCGTCACATCTGCTCTACAACGCTGCCGTCACATCTGCTCTAGAACGTCCAGTGTCATATCTGTGCTAAAATATCTGTCAGGAGGCTCCAGCACAAAATACCGGAAGAATAGCGCAGCACAAAGGAAGATGCCGGCATCTGAGTGGAAACCGAACGGACCACAATGCAGTCAGCGATAAGACAGAACCAGACATCTGCTCTAGAACGACCAGGGCGGGGAGACCAGTCAGGGTGGATGGAAACCAGGCACCGCTCATCCCCAGCCCAATACCATCCCTATACTGAAGGCTGGTGGTGGAGCATCATGTCGGGGAGGGGAGACCGGTCAGGGTGGATGGAAACCAGGCGCCACTCATCACCTGCACAATACCATCCCTACAGTGATGCCTGGTGGTGGAGCATCCTGGTGGCGGAGGGTAGATCGGTAAGCATGGATGGAAAACCAGGCGCCGCTCATCACCTGCCCAATACCATCCCTACAGTGAAGCCTGGTGGTGGAGCATCATGTGGGGGAGGGGAAACCGGTCAGGGTGGATGGAAACCAGGCGCCGCTCATCACCAGCCTAATACGATCTTTACAGTGATGCTTGTTGGTGGAGCATCATACTAGGGGAGGGGAGACCGGTCAGGGTGGATGGAAACCAGGCACCACTCATCCCCAGCCCAATACCATCCCTACAGTGAAGCCTGGTGGTGGAGCATCATGTGGGGGAGGGGAAACCGGTCAGGGTGGATGGAAACCAGGCACCGCTCATCACCTGCACAATACCATCCCTACAGTGATGCCTGGTGGTGGAGCATCATCCTGGTGGAGGGAAGACCGGTCAGGGTGGATGGAAACCTGGCACCGCTCATCCCCAGCCCAATACCATCCCTACAGTGAAGCCTGGTGGTGGACCATCATGTGGGGGAGGGGAAACCGGTCAGGGTGGATGGAAACCAGGCACCGCTCATCACCTGCACAATACCATCCCTACAGTGATGCCTGGTGGTGCAGCATCATGGTGGGGGAGGGGAGACCGGTAAGCGTGGATGGAAAACCAGGTGCCGCTCGACACCTGGTTGTGGAGCATCATGCTGGGGGAGGGGAGACCAGTCAGGGGGGGATGGAAACCAGGCGCCGCTCATCACTTACCCAATATCATCCCTACAGTGAAACCTGGTGGTGGAGCATCATGCTGGGGGAGGGGAGACCGGTCAGGGGGTTTAAAACCGGGCGCCGTTCATCACCTGCCCAATACCATCCCTACAGTGAAGCCTGTTGGGGGAGCATCATGCTGGGGAAGGAGAGACCGGTCAGGGTGGATGGAAATCAGGCGCCGCTAATCACCTGCCCAATACCATCCCTACAGTGAAGCCTGTTGAGGGAGCATCATGCTGGGAGGGTAGAGACTGGTCAGAGTGGATGTAAATCAGGCGCCGCTAATCACCTGCCCAATACAATACCTACAGTGAAGCCTGGTGGTGGAGCATCATGCTGGGGGAGGAGAGACCGGTCAGGGTGGATGGAAACCAGGCGCCGCTCATCACCAGTCTAATACCATCCCTACAGTGAAACCTGGTGGTAGAGCATCATGCTGGGGGAGGGGAGAATGGTCAGGGTAGATGGAAATCAGGCGCCGCTCATCACCAGCCTAATACCATCCCTACAGTGAAGCATCATGCTGCAGGAGAGGAGACCGGTCAGGGTGGATGGAAATCAGGCGCCGCTCATCAGCTGCCCAAAGTATCCCTACAGTGAAGCCTGGTGGTAAAGCATCATATTGTGGGAGGGGAAACCAGTCAGGGTGGATGGAAACCAGGCACCGCTCATCAACTACCCAATACCATCCTTACAGTGAAGCTTGGTGGTGGAGCGAGACCGGTCAGGGTGGATGGAAACCAGGCGCCGCTCATCAACTACCCAATACCCTCCCTACAGTGAAGCCTGGTGGTGGAGCGAGACCGGTCAGGGTGGATGGAAATCAGGTGCCGCTCATCACCTGCCCAAAGTATCCTGACAGTGAAGCCTGGTGGTAAAGCATTATGTTGTGGGAGGGGAAACCAGTGAGGGTGGATGGAAACTAGGCGCCGCTCATCACCAGCCTAATACCATCCCTACAGTGAAGCTTGGTGATGGAGCATCATACTGGGGGGAGGGGAGACCGGTCAGGGTGGGTGGAAACCAGGCGCCGTTCATCACCTGCCCAAAGTATCCTGACAGTGAAGACTGGTGGTGGAGCGAGACTGATCACGGTGGATGGAAATCAGGCGCCGCTCATCACCTGCCCAATACCATCCCTACAGTGAAGCCTGGTGGTGGAGCGAGACCGATCACGGTGGATGTAAATCAGGCACCGCTCATCACCTGCCCAATACCATCCCTACAGTGAAGCCTAGTAGTGGAGCATCATGCTGGGAGGGAAGACCGGCCAGGGTGGGAGGAAACCAGGCGCCGCTCATCACCAGCCTTATACCATCCCTACAGTGAAGCCTGGTGGTAAAGCATCATATTGTGGGAGGGGAAACAAGTCAGGGTGGATGGAAACCAGGCGCCGCTCATCACCTCCCCAATACTATCCCTACAGTGAAGCCTGGTGGTGGAGCATCATACTGGGGAGGGGAGACCGGTCAGGGTGGATGGAAACCAGGCGCCGCTCATCCCCTATCCAATACCATCCCTACAGTGAAGCCTGGTGGGGGAGCATCATACTGGGGGAAGGAAGACCGGTCAGGGTGGATGGAAATCAGGCGCCGCTCATCAGCTGCCCAAAGTATCCCTGTGGTGGAAGTCCAGTATTCCTATATTATGGATCGGTGGGCTTTGGCAGTAGACAGTTGTCAATTGAACATTCTGTATACATATTTCTGTCTTGATACAAATATAATGTCTTGCTACAAGTTATGCAATAGGTACTTCCGCTTATATGAAATATCTGTTTTATAAAACTCTGCTGACAAAGATTGAATTTAGCAATTTAGCCCGTAACCAACATGTATAAATATATGTGACTGTCCAGCTGCATGCACTAATACGGAACTAGGAATCAGACATGGACAACCGCAGAAATTTCCCCAGCGACTTTACTGGAAACGTATGCAAATAACATGGGAGGTTTGTGCAATTTATAGTTCATGATGTAACATCCAATCATATCGAAGGAACCCCACGTGGCTCCAAGACAACCCACTCATTTCATCCACCACCTGATGGCCAATCACAGATGACCGGAGGATGGAAGAATTGCAAGATGCTTATCCAATAATTAAACAATACGTTGTATGCATGTAATTTTTGACCTGCCCAGATGGGCGGATTTGTTAAACTCTTAAAATAGGCTACACGCCGATCATTAAAGTTAGAATTGAGGAAGCTATGCATGCTGAACAGCCTGTCAGTGTGGGAACTTCTTATGCGCATTATCAATTCAGAATTAATATGGAGGGCTGTAAACATTCCAAATGGAGTAAGGCGTGGTTCCGCAAAGGAAGGTTCCTCGTCAATTGGTGGCCCGTACGGGGAGTGATCGATAGGTTCCATAGAATTCGGACAGAAGACACGGACATATGCGACCTTGGACTTGGTGGGCCCAAAATATCATCAGAACACGGTGAGATAAATTAATTATCTATACCTGTGTGGCTAAGTTCAGGCTCGCCTATGTGCCGTGCCAGGCCGAATTATTTGGATCCGCACGACGACAGGTACTTCTTTAAGTCTCGATCACTCGATAAGAACCTGTCATAAGATATAAAGGAATGTTTACATGCCTGTCGTTTTGAGAGTACTGGTCGGTTGGCAAGGTCAGTGAATTGCTTTAAGGGAGAGGAAGTCCCCGCAGGGGCCCCCTGCTCGGTTCAGGTTTGGAGTGTAAAACCTTAGAGTCAGGGGGACCTGACAGGGTAGTTTGACTAGGAGGTCTTGCTCGGTTCAGGTTTGGTGTCTAAAACCTTAGAGTCAGGAAACGGTCAAACGTCTGGACAGGCACCTCTGCTCCGGTAAAGTCTGGTAAAAGATCTAGGACAGGGGGGCTACCAGACAGTATCCCGAGGGGCAGTTTAGACTAAGCCAGCCGTACTGGTGCTCCGTCTAATTGTCTGTCTATTTGTGTGTGTCCACAAATATTTGTTTATTGCTTAAATGTCCACGAGTAGATCCCTCCGTCTGAGGGTAGATTGATAAACTGTGTAGCGACAGAAATGCTAGAGACTCTAGGGCGGGGCATACTGTGTCCGGCGTCTGAGGAGACTTCTATAATCATAAATCTGGCAGCCATGATTGAAATTGAAAGGCAGCAAACAATACCAAGGTTAATTCTTACACCCTCCAGGAAAGTGTGAAAAGGGTGGAGAGTCAAGTTATCATTGATTAATCAAGCAATCTTTCTGTGTGTCCTATCTGTCTTTGTGTATAAAGTTAGTGTGCTTGTTTGTTGTGTAGAGCTAATCCTGCTGAGTTGTTGTATAGAAATAGTCTGTTGGTTTGTCTGTCATACAGAATTAGTATCAGTAACTGTAGCAATTGGTTATAGCCAAGATAATGCACCGTACACAGCGGCGCGCTGTGGGTTTGGACTTTATAGGTTAGGTTGCATTATTGGATCCCTTCTAGTAAAAGACAGACTACTAAACTATATTGCTTCCGAATTGTTAAACGTTAATAATAGCATAGAAGCATAGGCTTGTGCCCGTAAGTGTGTTTGGAAAAAGGAAAAAAAAGAGCTGCTAACTACATTTAAAAAGAGGAAGTGGAACTCTCAATAGAAGCGGAGCAATTCCTGTGCTGTAATAAATAACTACTGTTGGATGTTAAAACTACTGCGGATGGCTTGTTATGTAACCTAATCCTTCAGACAAATACATCCGTCATACAAATGTAAAAAGTTGTATGCCACGCACATCCTGAGGGGGCTTTTAAGAATACAGACTGCGTAGCCCACCAAATCCCAATACACCGTGCCCACAAGAAAATACGTCTATGTTTGCCAAGTCCCCAATAGGTGTTTAGTCCCCAATTCAATTGTAACCACCGCTGTGACAGAAGTTACAACATAATATATGTGATTTATGCATTAGACGTTAGAATTTCTCTAAGTGTCAGAAAAGAGGAAGTGAAGGTGGGCTGCAATGGCGTCTGTATTAATATACAAAGACACGAGCTTAGTGAATAGAGAGAATTGCAGTACATTACCAATCAGATGGAGATGCCCGGCATCTAATACTGCATCTGCCCGGTCGCCGGAAGTCTGACAAAAATTGTTGTAAAAGTGAAAATTAGCCACGTACTCCCGTTATCTCCCTTATAATCCTGTCGCTGGGCTGTCACATGAGTAAGAGACCTAAAAAGAGGAAGTTACTTGCCCGGTAGTCCCAGCACAAGTAACGTATATTCACAGACAATATAAAATAAATAAACTACAGGGAGAAAGAGAGACGGTAGGGAAGCCAAGGAATAGGAAACAAGCAGGTAACGATAAGGCCAGGTATCCACAGGAGGAACGGGGCAGATTGACCCGTAATTTGTAAAATGTAAATTGTGTGATGCATAAGACTTTATCTTTATTGAGTTGTGATGTGTACCCAAGGACTGCCAAACATTGAATGAGGGAATAAGGAAGTAAGGGATTAGCCACACTCGGAGGGGTGGAGCTTGATGATGCAAGAACACGTCTCTTATCCAAGGAGGGGGTAAGAATCATAGATAGCCAGAAGAAAAAGTTTTGTTTTTTCTCCTGTCCCAAACTCAGCTTTCCACGGATCCTGACAAATTATGGGACACCTACAAGACAGGCATAGGGAAATTGAATGTATCGACCATGATAATATATACGAGACCCAGATACACACCCCTGGGTCAAACAGTATCCCCCTAGATAAAAAAAAAAAAAAAAAAGAAGGGTCAGCCACACATATTAGGTGCTGTGTGCTGATGCTTTGGAAAAAACTGCCAACCGGCCACAATTTCACTGTTAAATTCTCTTGCAGAAGGCTGTAAGGCCTGGAGGCCTCCAAGGACTAACCAAGTTCTGCAGGCTATACCTGTACTTACACCCGTTGCCAAATTCCGCACCTTTCTGGACCTTGTTTCATACTGCCACCTATACGACAGTATTGACACAAAAGCACGGAGGACAACCACAGCCATGAGGGTGGATCCAGTGACTTGAGGAGCTCCCTCATCTGCTTTTGCGATGGCAGCAGTACAGGCAATGGTTGACAAATCTTCTAAGTTGGTATTGGACTACCCCCTAGTGGTCCACACCCCAAATGACACCCAGAACATACTCATGCAAGTGCAACCCAAGCACTTATCTCTGGCCTATTAGATCCGACTACAATGTGCTCTTTCCTATGCCTCCCCCAATATTGCTCTGGGCTTCCCAATGTTGTAATACCTTGAATCCGGCCACTCTTCTTTTAATCAGGTATTCAGGTTCAAACGGGGGAGGGGAGGCATAGGTGATCTGAGTATGGCAGATCAGCTATTTTTTTTAAATAGCATTATTGTAGTGATGTACACACTGTTAATGATGCATATTTTGAGTTTTCTTTTGTAGATGGTATCAGGGTGAGGATTGATGATTCCGAACCAGATATGCAGAGGTGACACAACAAGATGTCCTAAACGCAGAAGCTCTGCCTCCGCATGTCTCAGGGCAAGAAGCGGAACCGGAGGCCCTCACTGAGGCGTGTGGAGTGGTAGAAGGTAAGTCGGCAACTTTTTACACTGACTCCTGGAATGCATTTGGCATAGCTCATGATTATGGCCCAATATGGAAGGCCAGACAGCTTGTTATCTCAGTAGGACAGCCAATTAAGAATGGTGCAGCGGTGCAGAGTCTCATGGAAACCCTACCACTACTACCTGGCAATGGAGAATCCACACCGATTTCTACAACGGAGAAGCGAGAGATGACACCCTCGCCGACAACACAGCAAAGGCAGCGGCCCTCAAGCCGTGGAAGAAAGAAGAATAGATACTGACAGCATGAGTCAGTGATAAGACTTTAGACTTTGATAAAACCTTTGGACTTTGATAAAACCTTTGGACTTTGATAAGACTTTGATATGTCAAGGACTTTACAGTTACAAGTCAACGAGGAAAGAAAGCAGATGGGCTAAAATACGGGAGCGACAGCACAGGACGGCGTATGGCGAACAATCAACAGAACTTGCCTACAGAGGTCCCTGTTCCCCATGATGGCCCAGCTGGTATACAGAATCAAAAGCAGCGATGACGGCGACACTGAACAAGAATGGGTGACACCTGGGTTCTCTGTAGCTGCTGCATCATTTGTCCAGTTAGCATGATCTTTGCCATATGCGAGTCCGGACAGAAGTAAGGTGGCCATATAACACTTGCCTTGACCACTCTACCCATTTCAGAGATTGCCAATTTGACCACATTCAGCTCACACCTGTTGGGGAGTATGAATATGTGCTTGTTGTTGCTCGAGTCTTTTTCAGGTTGGAGGCCCACCCGGATACTAAGGTAAATGAGCAGATAACCACACAGAAATACATGAATGAGGTAATCTGCAGATATGGGGTACCAGAAGTGATTGAGTCGAACAAAGGTACACACTTCACAGGTGAAATAATGCAACACATCATGTCTGTTTTGGGTATATTTCAGGCTTTTCACACACCCTACCATCCACGGAGTAGGGGGAAAGTAGATACGAAAGGCAATAGAGAAAATGGGTAAATTTTGAATTGAGTGTCTCTCATTAGTTTTTCTTTTTCTTAGGAGGATACATGCCACAGTAGCTGAATTTGGGGAATGATTTTCTTGTTAATTTTGTCATAGGCCTCTCCAAGGAATTGTTAGTAATGCATTCTGCAGTCTCTGCTTTTCCCCAGGTCCTACAGATGAGTGTCACAATCTAAAACCAGGTGACAGGGTCTATGTGGAAAAGTTTAAGAGAGAAACCCTGTTTGAATGTCCCTACCAGATGTTGCTCACCACCCCAACTGCAGTCAAGCTCAAAGGAAAGCCCACTTGGACCCACATGTTGGCGTTGAAAAAACTAATGATCCTGCATATCCTTTACATGCTATAATGTGGTACACTGAGGGTGAGAATCTAACACTGCATCGTGCTAAGAGAGACGTTGACGCTCCAGGTGGTAACTTTGATCCACATGTACACATAGATGTAATAGGAGTGTAAAGGGGGGAGCGAGATTAATTTAATTCTAGAGATCAGGTTAAAGCAGGTTTTGATTCCTCATTTGCTTTTGTCACTGTTAATAATAATGTAGATTGGATGAATTATATCTATTACAATCAGCAGAGGTTTGTAAACTACACCAGGGATACTTTGCAAGGGTTAGCTAACCAGTTAGGGCCCACTGCATTCATGGCGTTCCAAAATAGAGTGGCCGTGGATATGATTTTCGCAGAAAGAGGTGGGGTATGTAATTTCCTGTACGTGTATTCTCCCTTTAATGTGACCAATGTTTCCCTTGTTTGAAAAAGATGAAGAGCCAGTTCCGATAATGCCAACCAGGTACGTTAGCAGAAGAATGGAGAAATGTACCAGTACTGCGCCTGCCTCAGTCTCATAAGATGGACTGTCAGTGGACTTCCCATTTGCCTAGGGAAAGTGCAGAAGACCTTAGGTTCCGGCGAGGGCACACCCTGTGGGGTGTTAACTCGTACAGATAGAGGGTATGGATGCCCGGAAATAAGCCCAGGGAATCCATGGCCTCCTTCTGAGGTGAGGTAGGGATCCCTCCCCTTTTAGGAGTAGGGACTTACGGGCAGTGGGAAAACCCTGACGCAAGGGTTAGGCGACCTGGACGTGTTCACCATGAGGACTATCTCCAGGAGGGACAATGGTGTGGGTGAAGATTAGGGAGTCCCACGCCGTGCGTACCTGTGCGCACTACTAGTATGTACTTCTAGTACAGCACATTAGAGTGAGAAGAGAGGCTCCTGGTGATAGTTTTGATCTACACGTATACATTGACATCATAGGATAGCCAAGGGGGGTACCTGACAAGTTTTAAAAATTAGAGACCAAGTTAAAACTAGATGGCTCGAGTCCATTTTTCCGATTATTAGGGTAAATAAATGTTGACTGGATTAATTATGTTTATTATAATTAACAGCGGTTTATAAATTATACTAGAGACGCCTTATAGGGACTAGTCGACCAATAGAACCTACCTCGACTATGACTTTTCAAAATAGAATGGCACTAGGTACGATTTTAGCCAAAAAAGGGAGTGTCTGTAAGATGATAGGGGAGACATGTACCTACATTCCAGACAAAACGTGACCCACAGGTAAAAACGCAGTTGCCATTAAGAAGCTGACCGCACTAACTAAAAAGAGCAACCTTAGTCTGTTTTCCTCAGTTAGGTACCTAACAGGAGAAGGAAAAAATATAGAAAAATAAGTTTTGGAACATTGTGTATTTAGAACACTGTGATAGGGTTTTGCTAAGACTTTGCTTTATTTTATCTGCAGTGCACTCTGCTTATGTCCACGCAACATGCCGGTGTTACAACGCCCCTGGTCCTGTTACCTTGCCGCCTCTGGAAAAGGGAAGTGGGAATAATCACCTTGTAGCTCTTTCCTTCCAGACTAATATATATGATAATGCACTTACTAATGAGACAGGGGTTCAGTTATATTGATCAGTAATTAGATAGTCCTGATTTTGCACTCTTGTTGATGAATCGAGGTAACGTCAAGAAGGCGGGGTTCTATACAAGTTATGCAGTGTTTACCTGAGATAGTAAAAGTCGCACCTCTCCTAACCTGATTATATTTGTCACCTTTATAGTCATTCTAATTTCTGTTTGTTGTTGCATACAGTGTATTCCGACCCTGATGACTGCCTGGTCCACCTGTCCCACTACGATGTCCAACAAAAAGCCCACTGTCAGCGCAACCGTCGTCATCATGGATCCAGAATGTGATGATGTCAAACCATCCTATACCCCCATGGCAGTAGTAGGCCTAGTCGTCTACAACGCAATGCGAGTCTAGGGTCAGCGGTGGGGGATTGGGGTGGGACGGAGCAGGGCGAGTTTAGTGAAACAGATAGTTTCAAGGGGGGTCTGTGGTGGAAGTCCAGTATTCCTATATTATGGATCGGTGGGCTTTGGCAGTAGACAGTTGTCAATTGAACATTCTGTATACATATTTCTGTCTTGATACAAATATAATGTCTTGCTACAAGTTATGCAATAGGTACTTCCGCTTATATGAAATATCTGTTTTATAAAACTCTGCTGACAAAGATTGAATTTAGCAATTTAGCCCGTAACCAACATGTATAAATATATGTGACTGTCCAGCTGCATGCACTAATACGGAACTAGGAATCAGACATGGACAACCGCAGAAATTTCCCCAGCGACTTTACTGGAAACGTATGCAAATAACATGGGAGGTTTGTGCAATTTATAGTTCATGATGTAACATCCAATCATATCGAAGGAACCCCACGTGGCTCCAAGACAACCCACTCATTTCATCCACCACCTGATGGCCAATCACAGATGACCGGAGGATGGAAGAATTGCAAGATGCTTATCCAATAATTAAACAATACGTTGTATGCATGTAATTTTTGACCTGCCCAGATGGGCGGATTTGTTAAACTCTTAAAATAGGCTACACGCCGATCATTAAAGTAGAATTGAGGAAGCTATGCTGAACATCGTGTCAGTGTGGGAACTTCTTATGCGCATTATCAATTCAGAATTAATATGGAGGGCTGTAAACATTCCAAATTGAGTAAGGCGTGGTTCCGCAAAGGAAGGTTCCTCGTCATCCCTACAGTGAAGCCTGGTGGTAAAGCATCATATTGTGGGAGGGGAAACCAGTCAGGGTGGATGGAAACCAGGCACCGCTCATCAACTACCCAATACCATCCTTACAGTGAAGCTTGGTGGTGGAGCGAGACCGGTCAGGGTGGATGGAAACCAGGCGCCGCTCATCAACTACCCAATACCATCCTTACAGTGAAGCTTGGTGGTGGAGCGAGACCGGTCAGGGTGGATGGAAATCAGGTGCCGCTCATCACCTGCCCAAAGTATCCTGACAGTGAAGCCTGGTGGTAAAGCATTATGTTGTGGGAGGGGAAACCAGTGAGGGTGGATGGAAACTAGGCGCCGCTCATCACCAGCCTAATACCATCCCTACAGTGAAGCCTGGTGGTGGAGCATCATACTGGGGGGAGGGGAGACCGGTCAGGGTGGATGGAAACCAGGCGCCGTTCATCACCTGCCCAAAGTATCCCGACAGTGAAGACTGGTGGTGGAGCGAGACCGATCACGGTGGATGTAAATCAGGCACCGCTCATCACCAGCCCAATACCATCCCTACAGTGAAGCCTAGTAGTGGAGCATCATGCTGGGAGGGAAGACCGGCCAGGGTGGGAGGAAACCAGGCGCCGCTCATCACCTGCCCAATACCATCCCTACAGTGAAGCCTGGTGGTGGAGCGAGACCGATCACGGTGGATGTAAATCAGGCACCGCTCATCACCTGCCCAATACCATCCCTACAGTGAAGCCTAGTAGTGGAGCATCATGCTGGGAGGGAAGACCGGCCAGGGTGGGAGGAAACCAGGCGCCGCTCATCACCAGCCTTATACCATCCCTACAGTGAAGCCTGGTGGTAAAGCATCATATTGTGGGAGGGGAAACAAGTCAGGGTGGATGGAAACCAGGCGCCGCTCATCACCTCCCCAATACTATCCCTACAGTGAAGCCTGGTGGCGGAGCATCATACTGGGGAGGGGAGACCGGTCAGGGTGGATGGAAACCAGGCGCCGCTCATCCCCTATCCAATACCATCCCTACAGTGAAGCCTGGTGGGGGAGCGAGACCAGTCAGGGTGGAGGGAAACCAGGCGCCGTTTATCACCTGCCCAAAGTATCCCTACAGTGAAGTCTGGTGGTAAAGCATCATATTGTGGGAGGGGAAACCAGTGAGGCTGGATGGAAACCAGGCGCCGCTCATCACCAGCCTAATACCATCCCTACAGTGAAGCATGGCGGGGGAGCGTCATGCTGGGGGAGGAGAGACCAGTCAGGGGGGGATGGAAGCCAGGCGCCGCTCACCACCTATCCAATACCATCCCTACAGTGAAGCTTGGTGGTGGAGCGAGACCAGTCAGGGTGGAGGGAAATCAGGCGCTGCTCATCACCTGCCCAAAGTATCCCTACAGTGAAGCCTGGTAGTAAGGCATCGTATTGTGGGAGAGGAAACCAGTTAGGGTGGATGGAAACCAGGAGCCGCTCATCACCAGCCCAATGCCATCCCTACAGTGAAGCCTGTTGGTTGAGCATCATGCTGGGAGGGAAGACCGGTCAGGGTGGATGGAAAGATGAATAGAGCAAAGTACAGAGATATTTTGTAAGTAAAATCTGATCCAGAACACAAGGGACCTCTGAGCAGAAGGTTGACCTTCCAAGACAATGACCCTAAGACCCCAGCTAAGACCACCCAGGAGGGGGGACAACTGTGAATGTCCTTGAGGGACTGTCCAGAGCCCTGAAGCCAATGGGACATCTCAGGAGACCTGACAATGGCTGTCCACAGACGGCCCCCATCCAACCTGACAGAGGGCAGAACAACCCAAACCCAGGGGGTAAAGCTTGTGGCATCATCCTCAAGAAGACTGGAGGCAGGGTGGGAATACTTCTGGCACTGCGGGGGTTATTTTACAGAGATTTCTCGGGTTCTGGTGTCACTGTGTCATTATGGGGTCCGGAGTGCAGAATGAGGGGAAACTTGAACTTTATCTTCAAATAGAAAAGGCCACAATGTAACAAAACGTAAAATGGAATGAGAGGGTCTGAAGACTTCCCGATGCAGTGTAGGCCTAAGGCGGAGCTCACACCAGCCGATTTCGTCCGGCGCCCCGGCTGTGACTGCGCTGGCTCGCTGGCGGTCAGGCACAATACAGTCATACCTCTACTTTTGTCAGTTTCCAGTTTTGCCGATTCTTCACTGCAGGATTTTGCTCCACTTTCGTCGCCTGCTTCCAGTTTTGCTGACCAATCAGGCATTCATGGATGAATGGCTGTGACTGGAGCATCCAGCGCTGCTTGCGATTGGCTGAGCAGGCTGTCACTCAGCCAATCAGAGCAATCTCTTGCTGGAGGCGGGGAATTTCAATCCCTGTCACTAGCAAGATGCTCTTCTGGATTGACCAGTGCCCAGCGGGCGGCCCGGAGAGCGCCCCCCAGGACCCCGACGGCACCTGCAAGGTATTGATTTTTATTCTCGCAGTAGTGTAGCTCGGGCATTTAGCGCTGCCAAGTTGTGTCGTGTTTTCGGACATTCGTTTTAATGGCTGAAGCCGCCTGTGTGAGCAGCGCCACTGACAGAAGGGGAGCGTCGCGCAGTAATTAGCGCTGAACAATAATGCGGTTTGGGGTTTTTCAGAACGTCTAGAACACATTCAGTGGATTTATATGGATGTTACAGATGGGGTTACCACTAGGGGCGCCGGTGTCCGGGTGAGGCGGAACGCTCGTCCTGGAGCTGTGGGGCCCCCTGCTCTGGCGGTTGGTGGGGCGTCCGCTGGCCCAGTGTTTGGTTCTGACTCCGTCTGCCTACACCCGCATTGTTGACCTAATTGTGCTCGGACTTCGGCTTCTACTGACTCCGTTTTTAGTTTGCCCCCTGTACTGCGCCCGTGTCTTCAGGTTGGACCTCGTCTCCCCACTTCTCTCTGGCTGTTTGTGTCTTGTCAGCTACGTGGTGCCCACCTGTCGTTCTCCCAGTCCCTCCCAGTTGTCGCCCTGGGGCCTAGTAGGTAGGGACACGGGAGAGGGCTGGCGTAGGGACTCCCTGTCCACCCGTAACAATGGATTCCTATGGAAGTAATGGCCTCCAGTTTCTGGTTTAGCGGATGGCTTTCGGACGGGTTACCAACGACACGAGAGGTTTGACTGTAGCTTATGTTTTTCGTGTGCCGTTGCCTAGTGATGACGCGGGGTTCGCAGCCCGTACGCAATGGAGGCCGTCCGCACGGATTCAGCTGCAAAATAGAGCATGCTGCGCGTTTTCTTCCACTCGCGAAATACGCAATTCATATCTGTGACTGTGAATGAAAAAGTGAAAATGCATTCCCTCAACCGCCCACATTTTACTGCAGATCGCCCGTGTGGACGGCGACTGCACAATCCACATCCTCCCGTGTCGAGTGCGATATCAGGCTGCGCCAACATGCCACTTCCCCGCAGATCTGAGGCGTTATCTCCAAACCTCTTGGAGCGGTGGAGGGCAGAGGTTCGCCCAGTGGGTGCAGCAGGATGCTGCCGCCGGCCCCGCTGAGGACAGCGGGCGGTGTGAGAGCGCGCCCACAGAGAACGTGCTGCAGGGTGATGGGGGTGATAATAAGGTGCTCGTATGTGTGACTACATTCACAAGAACGGGGGTCACAGTTGTGCATCTTGCAACGCATAAACCTTGCGCAGTTTTCTCCTCCCTGCGCAGCCGGCCTCCTGCGCAGACTGAACCGTGTCCGCAGTTATTGCGCAGCTCATGTGCTGCTTGGATCGCACTTTTAGCCACGGATCTCCATTTTATGCATCTGTATTTGAAAAACTGCTCTCCCAGACAATTGCCTTAAGGCGCCCGTGTGCGGGCCCCTGGTGATGGGAGCCGGAGAGGACTGCTCCCCACGGGGGAGCCCAGCCATAGGCACCCACACTACTGGTTTCAGGGCAGCCGCAGTCCCGTCACCGTATTACCCTACTGACATAACAGTATATAGAGACAGCTCCCCCGCCCGTCAGTGACGCTCTGCAGGACCCCTCGTTGCCATGTAGAGGGTCTTGCGGTTTATCGCTGGGGCCGCAGTAGCACAGAGTTTGAGGGTCTCCTGTTTGCATACGGGACTTCTGTTCACCTCCTGCCGCTCCGTCCGTTGGGGCTCCGGCTTAGGGCCCATGTAGATGGAACGATCCTTCAATAAACCCTTCGGACAAGCGAAACATAACCGCTTGCTTTCCGTGGGCCGTTCTATCATGCAGACATGAAGGCCAGCGCTGGTTGGTTCACCCATTGTTCGGTTTAAGGATCGTTCCGTCCTTAAGGCCTCATGTCCACGGGGAAAATCAGGCCCGCTCCGGATTGGGCTGCTGCTGCCCCGCGGACATGAGGCATAAAAATAAGAATTAACTTACCTTTCGCCCGCTCCGGATCTTCCCTTCGCCGCAGCGTCATCTTCTCTGCGTTGCGGCCGGATCTTCTTTCTTCGGGCCGGCGGATGCGCAGGGCACGTCGGTGACGTGCCCCGCGCATGCGCCGGCCCGAAGAAAGAAGATCCGGCCGCAACGGAGAGAAGATGACGCCGCGGCGAAGGGAAGATCCAGAGCGGGTGAGTAAATTCCCATTTTTGTCTCCCGCGGATCCGAACGGCTTCCATAGGCTTCAATAGAAGCCCGCGGGAGCCGTCCCCGCGGGAGACCCGCACGAAAATTGAGCATGGTCCAGATTTTTTCATGCTCCATTTTTTTTTAAATCACTTTTATTGACGATCCGCGGGTATTTATCTACCCGCGGGTGGTCAATGCATCCCTATGGGGTGCGGATCCGCGCGCGGGAGAAGAGTTAAAATCCGCTGCGGGTTTTAATTCTTCTTTTGCCTGTGGACATGAGGCCTCATGTCCATGGGTGGGAGCCTGCAGCAAAATGCCACCCCATCCCGTGGCACGGCAGATGTGGGAGGGCGCTCTGCAGCACGGGCGCAGTGGAGGGTTTTTGTTAATCTCCTGCTTTCTCGCAGGATCCGCGGTCTGTCTGCAGTGTCAGCGCCGGCGGGCCGTGGATCAGACGGCTTCCATAGGGGTTATGTGCGCGGGCGCGGGGTTAGGTTTTATTTGTACATTTCAAATGTGTGACGCTTGCCCCGGCTACCAGAGCAGCAAAATGGCGCAAAACTCATGGCAGTGAAAGGGTGAAGTGGTCATATTTACCGCAGTTATATATATTTTTTTTACCGTCTATCAATTTGATTCAAACTTTAATTACAAAAACACAATTCCAAAAAGACTCCTGAGTTGATAAATCAGCAGATTACATTGTAGAAAATGTATTTAATGCACTTCCAGCAGAGCGACTGTAAGAGGGTAACGCCATCCCCACTGCCACGCCCGGTAACACTGACTAGACTGTGTGCCCTCTATGGAGGAGTCCATGCGGCACACTAGGTGATGGAGTAGGGCCGCTGCCCCGCGTGGATCATCTGATGCTTTAGAAGCTGCGAGTTTCGGGTAAAGCACTTGCCGCACTCAGAACATAAGAATGGTTTCTCTCCCGTGTGCGTCCTCTGATGTCTCACCAGGACGGAGCTGTTGGTGAAGAACTTGCCACATTCTGTACATGAGTATGGCTTCTCCCCCGTGTGGATTCTCTGGTGGGATATAAGATTGGGGCTACTTCTAAAGCACTTGCCGCAGACAGAGCAGGCGTAGGGCTTCTCCCCGGTGTGCACCCGCTGGTGCAGCGTCAGGTTGGTGCTGCTGGTGAAGCATTTGCCACAATCGGCACAAACAAACGGCTTCTCTCCCGTATGAGTCCTGCGATGCTTGATGAGGGAAGCCTTCTGGCTGAATGACTTGCCACAGTCGGAACACATGAAGGGCTTCTCCCCTGTGTGAATTCTCTGGTGTGTGATGAGGTGGGCGCTGACCGAGAAACTCTTCCCACAGTCGGAACAAGAGAAGGGCTTCTCCCCTGTGTGAATGCGCTGGTGCCTTATATACATGGAGTTCTTGGCGAAGGTCTTCCCGCAGTCCGAACATATAATGGACTGCGATTGTCTGTGAGCCTTCTGATGTTTCAGCAAATCTGCATTTCTTGTAAAACATTTTTGGCACTCGGGGCATTTGTAACTTCTCTCGGTGGTGTTTTTTGACTGCCTGGGTATGTTGTAGCATTTGCCAGCCCTTCCCACAGTCGTAGCGTCTGAACTTGGGGAATCGCTATCTTCATCAGTATAAGGTACCAGATAGTCTATCTGTATGTAGGCGTCCGTGGAATCCACCTCCTGCTTAATGGGGGCAGGTAGACCTTGTTGGGTTTGCCCTAAAGTAGGCAGTTCTGTGACCGCGGCACGCCCTTCCTGAAATAAGCCGGACTCCTCCTTAACCCGAGGGGCCGACCGCTGGCCGCTACACAGTTTAGAGGCTCCAAGACCCCCATCTTTCTGGGGGGTAATGCTGTTTGGTGCATCCTGCGGCTGAGCGATGGGGGGAACCAGCTCCTCTTTAATATTAAGAGCACTTGAGTTGTACTTGAGGTCTGTGGGCTCGCAGCCATCACCACCAGCCATGACCGCTTCTTCTAATGAAGCTGTGCCTTCCTCAATATGGCCATTTGTATCTGGAGTCTGCGGGTATAATTGTGCGTGAATGGCGACATCATTGGCTTCTTGATGCGTCACGGATTCTTCATTACCGTCTGTAGGGACGGGGGGAGCTTGGGAACGTTCTGGAGAGTAAAAAACACAAATTATTGATACACCAGGCGAGGTCAACGAGAAAGGGAAAAACATGCGGAGCAGAAGAGGATCAGACTGGTGGGCTGTGAGGAAGGCGAAGGGCAAGAGAGCGTTATCTAGAGGGGTGTTGGCACCTGCTACGCTGGACCACCGCTGGTCCACTAAGCGTTCTGGTGCGGCCTAGAAGTAATAACCGGTCTTGGGTGTCGGTGCCAATGAAGTGCGGTCGCAGAGGACCCAAAAGGGCTTTCTTTTTTAAATTAATACCAGCAATGTAACACGCTTCGAGGTTTGCAGACCCCTTCATCAGACAGCTGGGGATGTGTAACTCATGCGGATAACATCTGTTTCCCGCAGTCGGCCACGTGCCGGACATAGTGACCCCTGGTCTTTCAGCTCTACTATATTGAGGCCAAGATGTTATCCACGTGACTTAAACGTTCCCAAGTTGTCTGATGAAGGGGTCTGAGGACGTCCAATGACTTACTAGAAAAATAAAGCACCTCTGGATCCTAAACGACTGTTTACTGGCAACGATCTGATCGCTCATCACTTATGGGCTTCACCAGAGTCCAAGCCTTTTATTTTCCCACTACTTGGTATCACTGCAAGTACAAATATAGTAAGAGGTACAAGCATCCTAGTACATTTGTCGCAGCGGGCGGCACTGCTGTGCACGAGTCTGAAACCTATGCCAATCACCAGCCCAGACCCAGAAAGTCGTAATTTTGCCATTTGCATCAAAGCAGCAACTCTGGTGCAAGAGGTTTAATACAAGGTCTATCTGCAGATAAGGACGTCTCCGGGGTCTGAGTGGGAAATCCCTCTGTGCCCCAAAGAGTGACAGGCAGAAAGGGTTAATGCTCATGGCTGTACGCGAGGGCAGGCTGCAGCGTTGGCATAGATTCTGTTCAAAAACGGGTACTGAACCCATCAGAGAAGAGTGGCAAAGCATCTGGTGTTGGGAAAGTCCTTCTACTCTTGGCAGGCGCTGCGCTCGTCCTACAAAGATCACGTCGGCTGCCAGCAGCCCAATGAATCAGAGTCTAAAGAGAGATATATATAGCTATACCTAGATAGCTAGCCATAGTACAGGCAGTAGAGCTTCGCCCGTGGGGGCATCTCATGGGCTATACTGAGCCATTTCTGATGACCAGTTCTGTTCTGTCCCTGATGAGTCCTACATGACGAAACGCGTGGAACTTCTTATATAGAACGATATATTCACAGAACAGAGCGGCGTGTACAACAGCCGTGTGCTGAGAGTATACACGGCTTTACCCGAAGATCAGTACTCTATGTGGCAGCATCATAGAGAACGACCACTGATGGGTACTAGTCCGGGCGCTCTATAGGGACTGACACTAATCCACATACACAGGACCGCTCTGCCCGGGCGGCTCCGCTGTGTATGTCTGGACAGCTCTTCATACTGGCTTGTAGCCTAGATTGGAGAAGTATATTTGTTTGTGGTCTTTTCATGTTGGTCCCAGATATAGGACCGGTTCATCATTAATTAAATCAGTCCAGGTTATGTTTTAGGGGTCCCACCCAGAGATTCTAAAGTTTAGTTCAAGTTGAAGGAAGAGTTTCCTGAAGGTCGTCTAATAAGGATGACGCTCTCTGGTGCCTCTACACGTTAGACAGAAATAGGCTGATAGTTGTACAACTCTTGTACCGAGGACGGTCTGCTGAGTGATCGCCAACGCCGACAGCTGTAAACATTGTAGTCCACATGGGCCAAGTCATTCAACTTGGCCATATGTGCGCCGGCCCCCGGCTGTAGTTGGCCGTACTGCTGATTACGGATGACAGCTGTACGCAGGGGACGGCTGCCCGGGGAGGGCGGCTTCTCATCGCTACAACAATTGTTTATTGTTACATTTCCAATGGTCTTGGTTGAAATCATCCATTCTGACAGACTTTAGACTAATGTATGGCCAAGACTTCTCCCCGCTCTTTAAGAAGGTCCTCTTACCGGGATGTGTGATCTGCTGGTGGTGCTCACCGTGGACAGCCGACTGCCCCAAATACTTCCAGACCTGCAGAGAGAGAGCTTGCAGTAACCCTGAGGCAGCATTAGTGGTCCCGCAGACCCCGCATGTGCTCACCTCCCCAGTCAGAAGATGGATAATCCGGTTGGTGAGCTCCAGGATCTTCCGCTCGTTGGCTCCTTCTGGGATCAGAGGAGGACATGAGGGCATCATGATGGAGGTCTGGTGTTCTCTGGTGTCACCGGGCGTCACATGATCTCCGGGCCTCTTCACAACCATATAATCCTGCCAATGTGTTACAGTAATTCACTACAGAAGAAATGGCAGTCTTGGCTGAATCAGAAAAAACACCCTAAAATTAACCCTTTTGCACAAAAGGGCATAAATGTACACACTTTGGTACCAGGGGGAGTGGAGCGGGCCCGGGGGACGAGCCTGCTCCATACCCAGCGGGTGACAGTAGACATGGGCTGACCAATAGCCTAACATCACGCTGACCATGGCATCTAAGGGCCCTTCTACACGGGGCGGCCTGATCGGCCCGGGGCTTTTACACAGGAAGGATCACAGCTAGTGAGTGGGGGTGCAGCAGCGGGGGATGGTTCCGCTCGCCTCCAATCACAGTAAACAGGCAGTTGTTCATAGATGATCTGCCTGTTCACACGAGCCGATCCGTCATTTGGTTTTTTTGCAAGCAGAAACTGAAAAAGTGGATTAATTGTTTGTGCATCTAGACTGAATGATGACGGCGGTCGCTGACAGCGGGGATCGGAGCGGGCTCTGGGCCCCTGTGACCCCACGCTCCTGTGGCATGGCAGCCAGGGCTAGTGAAGGCTACCGGGCCTGCCATGGAATCAGGCCTATTCACAACACAGAAGCATTTTCAGTATATTCTACAAGCAACCAAACAGTCACAGGTTCAAATCCCCAGAGAACAAGAGCTTTAATACACGGAATATTGGTTATGGTGAAAAATGCTTAGATTTGACCCCCCCCCTCCCCACACACACAAACACACACACACACACCCCCTCCCCCCACCCCCACCTAACCCCCTCCTCCCCCCTTAATGACACCCCCGCCCCCTCCCCATTTTCAGTTTTTCCTCCCCCTGTTAAACAAGTCGTAGCTCCTCTATTCGTCCGCCGCGGTCGCCGTCTGCAGGTTGTATTTTCCAGCGGCGCCATTTATTGTACCGTATAAAATGTACTGAAAAAACATTAAAACTCTAAGTGGAGTAAAATGAAAAAAGACCAACTGAGGCGCCATGTTTGTGCGTCTTGTCTACGGCGCACACTGCCCCAAGAACAAGCAAACACAACCCTTCCTAATTTATAATAAAGGCCTGGCCGCGCCGTGAGGGTCCGCTCTGTGTGAGCAATGCCTTATTACCGCGTGCGGTGAACGTCTTCAGAGAACGCACAACACAACACCTGCGCTTTATGGTCCCCGTCTCCAAGAACAAAACTGAAATCAAAAAGTCGTGTTTCCTCCAATATGGCACCAAACTAAAGGCCGCGCAGAACCGGGGCGCCGAAAAGAGGAGCTACACGTGTTTACACCTGGTATCAGTCAGAAGGGTCAGCGGGTACTTGTGCGGCAGCGATCACAATAAGACCCGCCGCAAGATGGCAGAATGGGGTTTTTCCATTTCCCTCCACTTAAGGCCCCCTGTCCGCGGGTGCTGCGGAGCCGCCGCCGGGGCGCAGGAGTCAGCAGACAGATCTCCGCAGTGAGCCTATCTGACAGACAGGCTGACCGCGGAGAATGGCTGCGATCTGCCGGTCTCTGTAGTAACGCTCTGGAGAGCGTGCACTGCGTTCCCCGCAGCCGGATTATCGCCACAAGTAACACAATGAGGATTCGCCCGTGGACAGCAGCCCGGAATGTTTGTCAAGTAGCATATAACATCGTGAATCCAGCGAATACTACGAACCCCCCGCAGAGCGAGCCTCCCCGCAGAGCGAGCCCCCCCGCAGAGCGAGCCCCCCGGCAGAGCGAGCCCCCCCCGCAGAGCGAGCCCCCCCCGCAGAGCGAGCCCCCCCCCGCAGAGCGAGCCCCCCCCCCCGCAGAGCGAGCCCCCCCCGCAGAGCGAGCCCCCCGGCAGCAGCGGATCACCAATGGTTAGCAGTGGGGGAAAAAAAATGGGTGTTCTTGTGTAACCCCACAAGCCCTTTAATGACTGGGAAGACATATGGTGGGGTGCAGAGCCACGCCTCTAACCACGCCCATCCCTGCCCTAGAGGTATACTGCTATACAATGGCGTACATCCGCAGCGCCTACTACATGATAGGGCTCGCCCCGGGCTCGCCCATCTCAGCGCCTCCATGCGCCAGGCCTGATCGTTTCTGCCATTAACATAAATGTGTTTATCCGCGGCAGCCCCTCCCCCTTCCCCTCCCCCTCCCCATAAAAGTGGTCTGAGCGGCACTAAACACTTAAGTCGTACATTTTTTGCCAATTCCCACTTTTTATGCCAGAAGGTAATGCAAGAGGCTGAAGGCCATGGTGTGTGGGCGCAGGGCAGAGGTTGGGCTCTTACCTCTCCGGTCAGCAGGTGCACCACCTCCAAGGTGATGGTGATGATGCTCTCGCTCGTGGGCCCCTGCTCCATCATCAGCCATGCAGGTAGGGAGGCGTCCAGCTCCAGTTATCACACGCAGAGGGCGGCTGGGCCGGAGACACTACACCGAGAGAGAAGACCCCGCATCAGGGAATGTATGCACAAACCGCAGAGAGCTCAGGATGAGGGGGGCGGGCAACGCCGCGGCGCCGCTAGGGGATGATAGCGGGAGGGCCGCGGGGCGGACGGCTTACACCGACTTCAATGGAAGGCGTCCGCGCAGAATCCATGATAGGATCCCCCCGCGAGCGGAACAATCGCAGGAAAAAGGGCTTCTCTATTAAATGCCATGGAAGGTATGTGGAGGCCGACGCCCACTCCGGGGTCCATAATGCAACGGGGGGGGGGGTGCAGCCGGCCGCACTGTCCTGTTACATTATACACGAGGCTATTATAACCTATACAGTCATACAGCAGGCTGATGTGTAATGCCGCACCGCTCTACTCTACATACCGTGTAACGCCGCACCGCTTTACTCTACACACCGTGTAACGCCGCACCGCTCTACTCTACACACCGTGTAACGCCGCACCGCTCTACTATACACACCGTGTAACGCCGCACCGCTCTACTATACACACCGTGTAACGCCGCACCGCTCCACTATACACACCGTGTAACGCCGCACCGCTCTACTATACACACCGTGTAACGCCGCACCGCTCTACTATACATACCGTGTAACGCCGCACCGCTCTACTATACACACCGTGTAACGCCGCACCGCTCTACTATACACACCGTGTAACGCCGCACCGCTCTACTATACACACCGTGTAACGCCGCACCGCTCTACTATACACACCGTGTAACGCCGCGCCGCTCTACTCTACATACCGTGTAACGCCGCACCGCTCTACTATACATAGCGTGTAACGCTGCGCCGCTCTACTCTACATACCGTGTAACGCCGCACCGCTCTACTCTACATACCGTGTAACGCCGCACCGCTCTACTATACATACCGTGTAACGCCGCACCGCTCTACTCTACACACCGTGTAACACCGCACCGCTCTACTCTACATACAGTGTAACGCCGCACCGCTCTACTCTACATACCGTGTAACGCCACACCGCTCTACTATACATACCGTGTAACGCCGCACGGCTCTACTATACATACCGTGTAACGCCGCGCCGCTCTACTATACATACCGTGTAACGCCGCGCCGCTCTACTATACACACCGTGTAACGCCGCACCGCTCTACTATACATACCGTGTAACGCCGCACCGCTCTACTATACATAGCGTGTAACACCGCACCGCTCTACTATACATAGCGTGTAACACCGCACCGCTCTACTATACACACCGTGTAACGCCGCACCGCTCTACTATACACACCGTGTAACGCCGCACCGCTCTACTATACACAGCGTGTAACGCCGCACCGCTCTACTATACATACCGTGTAACGCCGCACCGCTCTACTATACATACCGTGTAACGCCGCACCGCTCTACTCTACACACCGTGTAACGCCGCACCGCTCTACTATACATACCGTGTAACGCCGCACCGCTCTACTCTACACACCGTGTAACACCGCACCGCTCTACTCTACACACCGTGTAACGCCGCACCGCTCTACTCTACATACCGTGTAACGCCGCACCGCTCTACTATACATACCGTGTAACGCCGCACCGCTCTACTCTACACACCGTGTAACACCGCACCGCTCTACTCTACACACCGTGTAACGCCGCACCGCTCTACTATACATACCGTGTAACGCCGCACCGCTCTACTATACAAACCGTGTAACGCCGCACGGCTCTATTATACATAGCGTGTAACGCCGCACCGCTCTACTATACACACCGTGTAACGCCGCACCGCTCCACTATACATACCGTGTAACGCCGCACCGCTCTACTCTACACACCGTGTAACACCGCACCGCTCTACTCTACATACCGTGTAACGCCGCACCGCTCTACTCTACATACCGTGTAACGCCGCACCGCTCTACTATACATACCGTGTAACGCCGCACCGCTCTACTATACATACCGTGTAACGCCGCGCCGCTCTACTATACATAGCGTGTAACGCCGCACCGCTCTACTATACACACCGTGTAACGCCGCACCGCTCCACTATACACACCGTGTAACGCCGCACCGCTCTACTATACATAGCGTGTAACGCCGCACCGCTCTACTATACATAGCGTGTAACGCCGCACCGCTCTACTATACATAGCGTGTAACGCCGCACCGCTCTACTCTACATACCGTGTAACGCCGCACCGCTCTACTCTACATACCGCATCGCTCTACTATATATAGCGTGTAACGCCGCACCGCTCTACTATACACACCGTGTAACGCCGCACCGCTCTACTATACACACCGTGTAACGCCGCACCGCTCTACTCTACATACCGTGTAACGCCGCACCGCTCTACTCTACATACCGCGTAACGCCGCGCGGCTCTACTCTACATACCGCGTAACGCCGCACCGCTCTACTATACACACCGTGTAACGCCGCACCGCTCTACTCTACATACCGCGTAACGCCGCACCGCTCTACTCTACATACCGCGTAACGCCGCGCGGCTCTACTCTACATACCGCGTAACGCCGCACCGCTCTACTATACACACCGTGTAACGCCGCACCGCTCTACTATACATACCGTGTAACGCCGCACCGCTCTACTATACACACCGTGTAACGCCGCACCGCTCTACTATACATACCGTGTAACGCCGCACCGCTCTACAATACATACCGTGTAACGCCGCACCGCTCCACTATACACACCGTGTAACGCCGCACCGCTCTACTCTACATACCGCGTAACGCCGCACCGCTCTACTATACACACCGTGTAACGCCGCACCGCTCTACTCTACATACCGTGTAACGCCGCACCGCTCTACTATACACAGCGTGTAACGCCGCACCGCTCTACTCTACATACCGTGTAACGCCGCACCGCTCTACTCTACATACCGTGTAACGCCGCGCCGCTCTACTATACATAGCGTGTAACGCCGCACCGCTCTACTATACATACCGTGTAACGCCGCACCGCTCTACTATACACACCGTGTAACGCCGCACCGCTCTACTATACACAGCGTGTAACGCCGCACCGCTCTACTATACAAACCGTGTAACGCCGCACGGCTCTATTATACATAGCGTGTAACGCTGCACCGCACATATTCGACTCTGATCTCTCCTTTACCCCCTACATCTAATCTCTGGCCCGAACATGTCAGCTGCACCTCAAGAACATCGCAAGAACCCGCTCTTTTCTCACGGTGGACGCGGTAAAAACAGTCACTTCACAGAGGTCTGATTTTCAAATCCCGTATCCAAAAATTTCAGTTATGTGTAAATAATCTTTTGGGAAATCCCGCGATTTTATAGGAGTTCTGAAGAAAACTCATTGCTCAAAGCTCTAGAAACCATATGTACAAAGTTCTCACTGATTTAGTAATATCATTTTTGGAAGTTAGCACCGCAGAGACACATTTGTTGATTTTTTTGCTTAATTCGCTAGAACTATTTTTAAAAAGAATTGGGAACTCTAGAGCTCTTTGGGGGCATCCAGAACTTATAAAAAAATTAACTTTTTTAAAAGATGGGGTGCTGACTTCACAGAGGTATCACAACAGCTTCATAGGAGAAGAGTCCGGGGTGAACCAGCCGCCTGCAGTCCAGACCTTCCACCATATACTACATCCATCACAACAGCATGTCTTCACAGGAGAAGAGTCCGGGGTGAACCGGCCGCCTGCAGTCCAGACCTTCCATCATATACTACATCCATCACAACAGCTTCACAGGAGAAGAGTCCGGGGTGAACCGGCCGCCTGCAGTCCAGACCTTCCACCATATACTACATCCATCCCAGCAGCTTCACAGGAGAAGAGTCCGGGGTGAACCAGCCGCCTGCAGTCCAGACCTTCCATCATATACTACATCCATCACAACAGCATGGCTTCATAGGAGAAGAGTCCGGGGTGAACCGGCCACCTGCAGTCCAGACCTTCCATCATATACTACATCCATAAGAACAGCTTCACAGGAGAAGAGTCCGGGGAGAACCGGCCACCTGCAGTCCAGACCTTCCACCACATACTACATCCATCACAACAGCATGGCTTAACAGGAGAAGAGTCCGGGGTGAACCGGCCACCTGCAGTCCAGACCTTCCACCATATACTACATCCATCACATCAGCTTCACAGGAGAAGAGTCCGGGGTGAACCGGCCGCCTGCAGTCCAGACCTTCCACCATATACTACATCCATCACAACAGCTTCACAGGAGAAGAGTCCGGGGTGAACCGGCCGCCTGCAGTCCAGACTTTCCACCATACTACATCCATCACAACAGCATGGCTTCATAGGAGAAGAGTCCAGGGTGAACAGACAGCCTGCAGTCCAGACCTTCCACCATATACTACATCCATCACTACAGCATGGCTTCATAGGAGAAGAGTCCGGGGTGAACTGGCCGCCTGCAGTCCAGACCTTCCACCATATACTACATCCATCACAATAGCTTCACAGGAAAAGAGTCCGGGGTGAACCGGCCGCCTGCAGTCCAGACCTTCCACCATATACTACATCCATCACAACAGCATGGCTTCACAGAAGAGTCCGGGGTGAACCGGCTGCCTGCAGTCCAGACCTTCCATCATATACTACATCCATCACAACAGCATGTCTTCACAGGAGAAGAGTCCGGGGTGAACCGGCCGCCTGCAGTCCAGACCTTCCACCATATACTACATCCATCCCAGCAGCTTCACAGGAGAAGAGTCCGGGGTGAACCAGCCGCCTGCAGTCCAGACCTTCCATCATATACTACATCCATAAGAACAGCTTCACAGGAGAAGAGTCCGGGGAGAACCGGCCACCTGCAGTCCAGACCTTCCACCACATACTACATCCATCACAACAGCATGGCTTCATAGGAGAAAGGTCCGGGGTGAACTGGCCGCCTGCAGTCCAGACCTTCCACCATATACTACATCCATCACAATAGCTTCACAGGAAAAGAGTCCGGGGTGTACCGGCCGCCTGCAGTCCAGACCTTCCACCATATATTACATACATCACAACAGCATGGCTTCACAGGAGAAGAGTCCGGGGTGAACCAACCGCCTGCAGTCCAGACCTTCCACCACATATTACATCCATCACAACAGCTTCACAGGAGAAGAGTCCGGGGTGAACCAGCCACCTGCAGTCCAGACCTTCCACCATATACTACATCCATCACAACAGCATGGCTTCACAGGAGAAGAGTCCGGGGTGAACCAACCGCCTGCAGTCCAGAGCTTCCACCATATACTACATCCATCAGAACAGCATGGCTTCACAGAAGAAGAGTCCGGAGTGATGAACCGGCCACCTGCAGTCCAGATCTTCCACCATATACTACATCCATCACAACAGCTTCACAGGAGAGTCCGGGGGGGAACCGACCCGTCTACAGTCCAGACCTTCCACCATATACTGCATCCATCACTACAGCTTCACAGAAGAAGAGTCCGGGGTGAACCGACCGCCTGCAGTCCAGACCTTCCATCATATACTACATCCATCGCTACAGCTTCACAGGAGAAGAGTCCGGGGTGAACCGACCGCCTGCAGTCCAGACCTTCCATCATATACTACATCCATCACAACAGCATGGCTTCACAGGAGAGGAGGCCGGGGTGAACCAGCCACCTGCAGTCCAGACCTTCCACCATATACTACATCCATCACAACAGCTTCACAGGAGAAGAGTCCGGGGTGAACCAACCACCTGCAGTCCAGACCTTCCACCATATACTACATCCATCACAACAGCATAGCTTCACAGGAGAAGAGTCCGGGGTGAACCGACCGCCTGCAGTCCAGACCTTCCACCATATACTACATCCATCACAACAGCTTCACAGGAGAAGAGTCCGGGGTGAACCGGCCGCCTGCAGTCCAGACCTTCCACCATATACTACATCCACCACAACAGCTTCACAGGAGAAGAGTCCGGGGTGAACCGGCCGCCTGCAGTCCAGACCTTCCACCATATACTACATCCATCACAACAGCATGGCTTAACAGGAGAAGAGTCCGGGGTGAACCGGCCACCTGCAGTCCAGACCTTCCACCATATACTACATCCATCACATCAGCTTCACAGGAGAAGAGTCCGGGGTGAACCGGCCGCCTGCAGTCCAGACCTTCCACCATATACTACATCCATCACAACAGCTTCACAGGAGAAGAGTCCGGGGTGAACCGGCCGCCTGCAGTCCAGACTTTCCACCATACTACATCCATCACAACAGCATGGCTTCATAGGAGAAGAGTCCAGGGTGAACAGACAGCCTGCAGTCCAGACCTTCCACCATATACTACATCCACCACAACAGCTTCACAGGAGAAGAGTCCGGGGTGAACCGGCCGCCTGCAGTCCAGACCTTCCACCATATACTGCATCTATCACAACAGCTTCACAGGAGAACAGTCCGGGGTGAACCGGCCGCCTGCAGTCCAGACCTTCCACCATATACCACATCCATCACAACAGCATGGCTTCACAGGAGAAGAGTCCGGGGTGAACTGACCACCTGCAGTCCAGACCTTCCACCACATACTACATCCATCACAACAGCATGGCTTCACAGGAGAAGAGTCCGGGGTGAACCAACCACCTGCAGTCCAGACCTTCCACCATATACTACATCCACCACTACAGCATGGCTTCACAGGAGAAGAGTCCGGGGTGAACCAACCACCTGCAGTCCAGACCTTCCACCATATACTACATCCATCACAACAGCTGCACAGGAGAAGAGTCCGGGGTGAACCGGCCGCCTGCAGTCCAGACCTTCCACCATATACTACATCCATCACAACAGCTGCACAGGAGAAGAGTCCGGGGTGAACCGACCACCTGCAGTCCAGACCTTCCACCATATACTACATCCATCACAACAGCTTCACAGGAGAAGAGTCCGGGGTGAACCGGCCGCCTGCAGTCCAGACCTTCCACCATATACTACATCCATCACAACAGCATGGCTTCACAGGAGAAGAGTCCGGGGTGAACCGGCCACCTGCAGTCCAGACCTTCCACCATATACTACATCCATCACATCAGCTTCACAGGAGAAGAGTCCGGGGTGAACCGGCCGCCTGCAGTCCAGACCTTCCACCATATACTACATCCATCACTACAGCATGGCTTCATAGGAGAAGAGTCCGGGGTGAACTGGCCGCCTGCAGTCCAGACCTTCCACCATATACTACATCCATCACAATAGCTTCACAGGAAAAGAGTCCGGGGTGAACCGGCCGCCTGCAGTCCAGACCTTCCACCATATATTACATGCATCACAACAGCATGGCTTCACAGGAGAAGAGTCCGGGGTGAACCAACCGCCTGCAGTCCAGACCTTCCACCACATACTACATCCATCACAACAGCTTCACAGGAGAAGAGTCCGGGGTGAACCAGCCACCTGCAGTCCAGACCTTCCACCATATACTACATCCATCACAACAGCATGGCTTCACAGGAGAAGAGTCCGGGGTGAACCAACCGCCTGCAGTCCAGAGCTTCCACCATATACTACATCCATCAGAACAGCATGGCTTCACAGAAGAAGAGTCCGGAGTGATGAACCGGCCACCTGCAGTCCAGATCTTCCACCATATACTACATCCATCACATCAGCTTCACAGGAGAGTCCGGGGGGGAACCGACCCGTCTACAGTCCAGACCTTCCACCATATACTGCATCCATCACTACAGCTTCACAGAAGAAGAGTCCGGGGTGAACCGACCGCCTGCAGTCCAGACCTTCCATCATATACTACATCCATCGCTACAGCATGGCTTCACAGGAGAGGAGGCCGGGGTGAACCAGCCACCTGCAGTCCAGACCTTCCACCATATACTACATCCATCACAACAGCTTCACAGGAGAAGAGTCCGGGGTGAACCAACCACCTGCAGTCCAGACCTTCCACCATATACTACATCCATCACAACAGCATAGCTTCACAGGAGAGGAGGCCGGGGTGAACCGGCCGCCTGCAGTCCAGACCTTCCACCATATACTACATCCATCACAACAGCTTCACAGGAGAAGAGTCCGGGGTGAACCAACCACCTGCAGTCCAGACCTTCCACCATATACTACATCCATCACAACAGCTTCACAGGAGAAGAGTCCGGGGTGAACCGGCCGCCTGCAGTCCAGACCTTCCACCATATACTACATCCACCACAACAGCTTCACAGGAGAAGAGTCCGGGGTGAACCGGCCGCCTGCAGTCCAGACCTTCCACCATATACCACATCCATCACAACAGCATGGCTTCACAGGAGAAGAGTCCGGGGTGAACTGACCACCTGCAGTCCAGACCTTCCACCACATACTACATCCATCACAACAGCATGGCTTCACAGGAGAAGAGTCCGGGGTGAACCAACCACCTGCAGTCCAGACCTTCCACCATATACTACATCCATCACAACAGCATGGCTTCACAGGAGAAGAGTCCGGGGTGAACCAACCACCTGCAGTCCAGACCTTCCACCATATACTACATCCACCACTACAGCATGGCTTCACAGGAGAAGAGTCCGGGGTGAACCAACCACCTGCAGTCCAGACCTTCCACCATATACTACATCCATCACAACAGCTGAACAGGAGAAGAGTCCGGGGTGAACCGGCCGCCTGCAGTCCAGACCTTCCACCATATACTACATCCATCACAACAGCTGCACAGGAGAAGAGTCCGGGGTGAACCGACCACCTGCAGTCCAGACCTTCCACCATATACTACATCCATCACAACAGCTTCACAGGAGAAGAGTCCGGGGTGAACCGGCCGCCTGCAGTCCAGACCTTCCACCATATACTACATCCATCACAACAGCTTCACAGGAGAAGAGTCCGGGGTGAACCGGCCGCCTGCAGTCCAGACCTTCCACCATATACTACATGCATCACAACAGCTTCACAGGAGAAGAGTCTGGGGTGAACCGACCACCTGCAGTCCAGACCTTCCACCATATACTACATCCATCACAGCAGCTTCACAGGAGAAGAGTCCGGGGTGAATCGGCCGCCAGCAGTCCAGACCTTCCACCATATACTACATCCATCACAACAGCTTCACAGGAGAAGAGTCCGGGGTGAACCGGCCGCCTGCAGTCCAGACCTTCCACCATATACTACATCCATCACAGCACCCCCTCCCCCCACCACACTGCGATTATATTTTCCCCGCATGTCTTCAGAGGATCGGGCTGCATATCTGGGCGCCTCGTAACACAACCTGCACAATTTTCTAATTGAAAGCGGCCTGAAGGTCTTCACTTATTTATGTTACATGATCCAGCCCCGCCCCCAGCCCCGCCGAGCGGATATAATATATGGAGAGGAGAGCGCCGAATTCATGTACTTTACATTCACTGACTTTACACAGCGACCGACTGCGCGACACCGGCTATCCATCTACCGCCCCGCTGGGGGTGGGTGTGTGTGTGTGTGTGTGTCTCGCCTCCCTCCGACGCCCCGCTGGGGGGTGTGTGTGTGTGTCTCGCCTCCCTCCGACTCCCCGCTAGGGGGGAATGTGTGGTGTTTCGCCTCCCTCCGACGCCCCGCTGGGGGAGGGGGGTGTGTCTCGCCTCCCTCCGACGCCCCGCTGGGGGTGTGCGTGTGTGTCTCGCCTCCCTCCGACGCCCCGCTGGGGGGATGGGGAGTCTCACCTCCCTCCGACGCCCCGCTGGGGGGGGGGGGGGGTGTGTGTCTCGCCTCCCTCCGACGCCCCGCTGGGGGTGGGTGGGTGTCTCACCTCCCTCCGACGCCCCGCTGGGGGGGTGTGTGTGTGTCTCGCCTCCCTCCGACGCCCCGCTTGGGGATGTGTGTGTGTCTCGCCTCCCTCCGACGCCCCGCTGGGGTGTGTGTGTGTGTCTCGCCTCCCTCCGCCGCCCCGCTGGGGGGGGGTGTGTCTCGCCTCCCTCTGACGCCCCGCTGGGGGGGGTGTGTGTGTGTGTGTCTCGCCTCCCTCCGCCGCCCCGCTGGGGGGGGGGGTGTGTCTCGCCTCCCTACGACGCCCCGCTGGGGGGGGGTGTGTGTGTCTCGCCTCCCTCCGACGCCCCGCTGGGGGGGGGTGTGTGTGTGTGTCTCACCTCCCTCCGACGCCCCGCTGGGGGGGTGTGTGTGTGTGTGTGTGTCTCACCTCCCTCCGACGCCCCGCTGGGGGTGTGTGTGTGTGTGTGTCTCACCTCCCTCCGACGCCCCGCTGGGGGTGTGTGTGTGTGTGTGTCTCACCTCCCTCCGCCGCCCCGCTGGGGGTGTGTGTGTGTGTGTCTCGCCTCCCTCCGCCGCCCCGCTGGGGGTGTGTGTGTGTGTGTGTCTCGCCTCCCTCCGCCGCCCCGCTGGGGGTGTGTGTGTGTGTGTCTCGCCTCCCTCCGCCGCCCCGCTGGGGGGGTGTGTGTGTGTCTCGCCTCCCTCCGACGCCCCGCTTGGGGATGTGTGTGTGTCTCGCCTCCCTCCGACGCCCCGCTGGGGTGTGTGTGTGTGTGTGTCTCGCCTCCCTCCGCCGCCCCGCTGGGGGGGGTGTGTCTCGCCTCCCTCTGACGCCCCGCTGGGGGGTGTGTGTGTGTGTGTGTCTCGCCTCCCTCCGCCGCCCCGCTGGGGGGGGGTGTGTCTCGCCTCCCTACGACGCCCCGCTGGGGGGGGGTGTGTCTCGCCTCCCTCCGCCGCCCCGCTGGGGGGTGTGTGTGTGTGTCTCTCGTCTCCCTCCGACGCCCCGCTGGGGGGGGGGGGGGGGGGGGGGGGGGTGTGTGTGTCTCGCCTTCCTCCGCCGCCCCGCTGGGGGGTGTGTGTGTGTGTGTCTCGCCTCTCTCCGACGCCCCGCTGGGTGTGTGTGTCTCGCCTCCCTCCGACGCCCCGCTGGGTGTGTGTGTGTGTGTGTGTCTCGCCTCCCTCCGCCGCCCCACTGGGGTGTGTGTGTGTGTGTGTGTCTCGCCTCCCTCCGCCGCCCCGCTGGGGTGTGTGTGTGTCTCGCCTCCCTCCGCCGCCCCGCTGGGGGTGTGTGTGTGTGTCTCGCCTCCCTCCGACGCCCCGCTGGGGGTGTGTGTGTCTCGCCTCCCTCCGACGCCCCGCTGGTCGCTGGGGGTGTGTGTGTCTCGCCTCCCTCCGACGCCCCGCTGGGGGGTGTGTGTGTGTGTGTGTCTCGCCTCCCTCCGACGCCCCGCTGGGGGTGTGTGTGTGTGTGTGTCTCGCCTCCCTCCGACGCCCCGCTAGGGGGCTGGTGTGTGTGTGTGTCTCGCCTCCCTCCGACGCCCCGCTGGGGGTGTGTGTGTGTGTGTCTCGCCTCCCTCCGACGCCCCGCTGGGGGTGTGTGTGTGTGTGTCTCGCCTCCCTCCGCCGCCCCGCTGGGGGTGTGTGTGTGTGTGTCTCGCCTCCCTCCGCCGCCCCGTGGGGGCTGGGGTGTGTGTGTCTCGCCTCCCTCCGCCGCCCCCGCTGGGGGTTGTGTGTGTCTCGCCTCCCTCCGCCGCCCCGCTGGGGTGTGTGTGTCTCGCCTCCCTCCGCCGCCCCGCTGGGGGTGTGTGTGTGTCTCGCCTCCCTCCGCCGCCCCGCTGGGGTGTGTGTGTCTCGCCTCCCTCCGCCGCCCCGCTGGGGTGTGTGTGTCTCGCCTCCCTCCGCCGCCCCGCTGGGGTGTGTGTGTGTGTCTCGCCTCCCTCCGCCGCCCCGCTGGGGGTGTGTGTGATCTCGCCTCCCCTCCGCCGCCCCGCTGGGGTGTGTGGGTCTCGCCTCCCTCCGCCGCCCCGCTGGGGTGTGTGTGTCTCGCCTCCCTCCGCCGCCCCGCTGGGGTGTGTGTCTCGCCTCCCTCCGCCGCCCCGCTGGGGTGTGTGTGTCTCGCCTCCCTTCGACGCCCCGCTGGGGTGTGTGTGTCTCGCCTCCCTCCGACGCCCCGCTGGGGGGTGTGTGTCTCGCCTTCCTCCGCCGCCCGCTGGGGGGGGGGGTGGGGTGTCTCGCCTCCCTCCGCCGCCCCGCTGGGGTGTGTGTGTCTCGCCTCCCTCCGCCGCCCCGCTGGGGGGGGGGGGGGGGGGGGGTGTCTCGCCTCCCTCCGACGCCCCGCTGGGGTGTGTGTCTCGCCTCCCTCCGCCGCCCCCGCTGGGGGGGGGGGGGGGGGGGGGTGTCTCGCTCCGACGCCCCGCTGGGGTGTGTGTGTCTCGCCTCCCTCCGACGCCCCGCTGGGGGGTGTGTGTCTCGCCTCCCTCCGCCGCCCCGCTGGGGGGGGGGGGGGGGTGTCTCGCCTCCCTCCGACGCCCCGCTGGGGGGTGTGTGTCTCGCCTCCCTCCGCCGCCCCGCTGGGGGGGGGGGGGGGGTGTCTCGCCTCCCTCCGCCACCCCGCTGGGGGGTGTGGGTGTCTCGCCTCCCTCCGCCGCCCCGCTGGGAGGTCTCGCTTCCATTTACCACCCCTCTTGGAGGTCTTGCCCCCGTCCACAGCCCCGCCGCGGGTTCCACACTCTTCCTGGCCCCCAGCACTGTCACAGCCCCTCCATCACACATGGTCCCAGTGCCGGCATGCAGCGTTATATCCCCCGGCTGCTCACCTCTGTGGACGGAGGGGGCGCTGCCGACTGCTCTCCTCTCCGGACCACATGGACCCGTCCTCACATAATACACAATCACTTCCGGATGACGGACAGCTCATTTCCGGCCGTGCGCGCCCAATCGCGTCCGGGTTCAGCTTGATTTGGGTTCCGCCCTCTGCAGGTCACGTGGAGGCTGACGGACAGCATGACTGGCGTTCCCGCGAGGGGGCGTCAGAGGGCAATGCGACCCTGCAGGAGCCTCTATGGTGGCTGTTCGTCCAGAGAGTAGCTGCGGGGGCCCCTTACAAAGTACCCCATAACAGTGCAGCCCCGGGGCCCCCGCAGCCTTATCACCCCCTGCAGGGGCCCCTAACAGAGTACTCCATAACAGTGCAGCCCCCGGGGCCCCTCAGAGTTACCCCATAACAGTGCAGCCCCCGGGGCCCCTCAGAGTTACCCCATAACAGTGCAGCCCCCGGGGCCCCTCAGAGTTACCCCATAACAGTGCAGCCCCCGGGGCCCCTCAGAGTTACCCCATAACAGTGCAGCCCCCGGGGCCCCCGCAGCTTTGTCACCCCACCTTTGAAAATTGGGTTAATTTTCCACAGACAAGCGTGACATGGGCATTAAGAGCGGCGCTCGCCAGCCTGCGATGCCCCCCAGATCTTAGCCGTTTCCGCCGTGGCTCCCTTGGGGGATGCAGCGGCTGCAGCTTTTAGTCGCTGCAGTGGGTGAACCCCCCGCCGCCCCCCCCCCCCGTCTACTGGAGATGCCGCGGTGTTCCCTGCGCTGCAGTTCAGAATCCCTTGTGTGTGCGCCGTTCACCGCAGCCGCATTATGTGAGATGCGTCGCACCGCACAAACCGCGCGCAATGTTCTCAGCCGCATGAAAGGGGCCTAAAAGAAGCATTCTCCACATCTAACGGAATGAATGGAGACCTCATGCCGCCAGCCAGTGGTTGCCATGACGTTTGTGGCTGCAGCACTGTGGGAGCGCACGAGGGGCTCAGTCACATGGCGGTTCTATGACGTCACCCAGGACTCGCCCGCTTCTTGTGATCAACGACCTTTAAGGGAGATGGCGGGACCGCGCCCCACACTGCGCGCCCCACACTGCCCGCCTCACACTGCGCGCCCGACACTGCGCGCCCCACACTGCCCGCCCCACACTGCTTTCCATGACGTGGGGCCAGCAAGCTTACTAACATTATTTCTTGTTGGGGGCGACCTCTAACGTTCCTGAACCTCCCGCTGACGTTCCCTGCCCAGACCGGCTGCCGGTTTTGAGCGTCCCGAGGGCAGACCGTCCGCCGGTTTTGGGCGTCCCGAGGGCAGACCGTCCGCCGGTTTTGGGCGTCCCGAGGGCAGACCGTCCGCCGGTTTTGGGCGTCCCGAGGGCAGACCGTCCGCCGGTTTTGGGCGTCCCGAGGGCAGACCGTCCGCCGGTTTTGGGCGTCCCGAGGGCAGACCGTCCGCCGGTTTTGGGCGTCCCGAGGGCAGACCGTCCGCCGGTTTTGGGCGTCCCGAGGGCAGACCGTCCGCCGGTTTTGGGCGTCCCGAGGGCAGACCGTCCGCCGGTTTTGGGCGTCCCGAGGGCAGACCGTCCGCCGGTTTTGGGCGTCCCGAGGGCAGACCGTCCGCCGGTTTTGGGCGTCCCGAGGGCAGACCGTCCGCCGGTTTTGGGCGTCCCGAGGGCAGACCGTCCGCCGGTTTTGGGCGTCCCGAGGGCAGACCGTCCGCCGGTTTTGGGCGTCCCGAGGGCAGACCGTCCGCCGGTTTTGGGCGTCCCGAGGGCAGACCGTCCGCCGGTTTTGGGCGTCCCGAGGGCAGACCGTCCGCCGGTTTTGGGCGTCCCGAGGGCAGACCGTCCGCCGGTTTTGGGCGTCCCGAGGGCAGACCGTCCGCCGGTTTTGGGCGTCCCGAGGGCAGACCGTCCGCCGGTTTTGGGCGTCCCGAGGGCAGACCGTCCGCCGGTTTTGGGCGTCCCGAGGGCAGACCGTCCGCCGGTTTTGGGCGTCCCGAGGGCAGACCGTCCGCCGGTTTTGGGCGTCCCGAGGGCAGACCGTCCGCCGGTTTTGGGCGTCCCGAGGGCAGACCGTCCGCCGGTTTTGGGCGTCCCGAGGGCAGACCGTCCGCCGGTTTTGGGCGTCCCGAGGGCAGACCGTCCGCCGGTTTTGGGCGTCCCGAGGGCAGACTCAGACCGTCCGCCGGTTTTGGGCGTCCCGAGGGCAGACCGTCCGCACGGTTTTGAGGCGTCCCGAGGGCAGACCGTCCCGCCGGTTTTTGGGCGTCCCGAGGGCAGACCGGTCCGCCGGTTTTGGGCGTCCCGAGGGCAGACCGTCGCCCGGTTTTGGGCGTCCCGAGGGCAGACCGTCCGCCGGTTTTTGGGCGTCCCACGAGGGCAGACCGTCCGCCGGTTTTGGGCGTCCCCGAGGGCAGACCGTCCGCCGGTTTTGGGCGTCCCCGAGGGCAGACCGTCCGCCGGTTTTGGGCGTCCCGAGGGCAGACCGTCCGCCGGCTTTTGGGCGTCCCGAGGGCAGACCGTCCGCCGGCTTTGGGCGTCCCGAGGGCAGACCGTCCCGCCGGCTTTGGGCGTCCCGAGGGCAGACCGTCCGCCGGCTTTGGGCGTCCCAGAGGGCAGACCGTCCGCCGGTTTTGGGCGTCCCCGAGGGCAGACCGCTCCGCCGGTTTTGGGCGTCCCGAGGGCAGACCGTCCGCCGGTTTTGGGCGTCCCGAGGGCAGACCGTCCGCCGGTTTTGGGCGTCCGAGGGCAGACCGTCCGCCGGTTTTGGGCGTCCCGAGGGCAGACCCGTCCGCCGGTTTTGGGCGTCCCGAGGGCAGACCGTCCGCCGGTTTTGGGCGTCCCGAGGGCAGACCGTCCCGCCGGTTTTGGGCGTCCCGAGGGGCAGAACCGTCCGCCGGTTTTGGGCGTCCCGAGGGCAGACCGTCCGCCGGTTTTTGGGCGTCCCGAGGGCAGACCGTCCGCCGGTTTTTGGGCGTCCCGAGGGGCAGGACCGTCCGCCCGGTTTTGGGCGTCCCGAGGGCAGACCGTCCGCGCGGTTTTGGGCGTCCCCGAGGGCAGACCGTCCGCCGGTTTTGGGCGTCCCGAGGGCAGACCGTCCCGCCGGTTTTGGGCGTCCCGTAGGGCAGACCGTCCGCCGGTTGAACCGGGGGCGTCCCGTGGGCAGACCGTCCGCACGGTCCGGGCGTCCCGTGGGCAGACCGTCCGCCGGTCCGGGCGTCCCGTGGGCAGACCGTACCGCCGGTCCGGGCGTCCCGTGGGCAGACCGTCCGCCGGTCCGGGCGTCCCGTGGGCAGACCGTCCCGCCGGTCCGGGCGTCCGCCGTGGGCAGACCGTCCGCCGGATCCGGGCGTCCCGTGGGCAGACCGTTCCGCCGGTCCGGGCGTCCCGTTGGGCAGACCGTCCGCCGGGTCCCGGGCGTCCCCGTGGGCAGACCTGAGAACAGACTGGCCGCCATCTTTTTTTGGGGGGGTGGGGAGGAGTATTTTTTCCCTGTAATGGCATGTATTCTGAGCTGCTGCTGCTGGCGGCAGTGACTTCTACATATCACGGGGGTAGGGGCAGTACAACGTTACAAAGTTACAAAGTTAGTGAGTGATTGGATGACAGTTGCTTCGGGTGAAGGGACCATACGTCTCCCCAAGGCCCGCTGTCCACGGCCCGCACCGGGATCTTGCAGGGGTATCCAGCCGCAGACGTGGGCAGGAAGATACATTAACTTACCTGTCTAGCTCCAGCCGGATCGTCTTTCTTCAGCACGGTGAGTGCGCTCTGGACGCTCCAGCGGGGGGCCACAAACATGCACAGTGCATACGGCGGTCACAGAGACGAGAGCGCGCGGGGGCCGCCACAGAGACGAGAGCGCGCGGGGGCCGCCACAGAGACGAGAGCGCGCGGGGGCCGCCACAGAGACGAGAGCGCGCGGGGGGCCGCCACAGAGACGAGAGCGCGCGGGGGCCGCCACAGAGACGAGAGCGCGCGGGGGCCGCCACAGAGACGAGAGCGCGCGGGGGCCCCGCCACAGAGACGAGAGCGCGCGGGGGGCCGCCACAGAGACGAGAGCGCGCGGGGGGCCGCCACAGAGACGAGTTGCGCGCGGGGGCCGCCACAGAGACGAGTGCGCGCGGGGGCCGCCACAGAGACGAGTGCGCGCGGGGGCCGCCACAGAGACGAGTGCGCGCGGGGGGCCCGCCACAGAGACGAGTGCGCGCGGGGGCCGCCACAGAGACGAGTGCGCGCGGGAGGCCGCCACAGAGACGAGAGCGCGCGGGGGCCGCCACAGAGACGAGAGCGCGCGGGGGCCGCCACAGAGACGAGAGCGCGCGGGGGCCGCCACAGAGACGAGAGCGCGCGGGGGGCCGCCACAGAGACGAGAGCGCGCGGGGGGGCCGCCACAGAGACGAGAGCGCGCGGGGGCCGCCACAGAGACGAGAGCGCGCGGGGGCCGCCACAGAGACGAGAGCGCGCGGGGGCCGCCACAGAGACGAGAGCGCGCGGGGGCCGCCACAGAGACGAGAGCGCGCGGGGGCCGCCACAGAGACGAGAGCGCGCGGGGGCCGCCACAGAGACGAGTGCGCGCGGGGGCCGCCACAGAGACGAGAGCGCGCGGGGGCCGCCACAGAGACGAGTGCGCGCGGGGGCCGCCACAGAGACGAGTGCGCGCGGGGGCCGCCACAGAGACGAGTGCGCGCGGGGGCCGCCACAGAGACGAGTGCGCGCGGGGGCCGCCACAGAGACGAGTGCGCGCGGGGGCCGCCACAGAGACGAGTGCGCGCGGGGGCCGCCACAGAGACGAGTGCGCGCGGGGGCCGCCACAGAGACGAGTGGCGCGCGGGGGCCGCCACAGAGACGAGTGCGCGCGGGGGCCGCCACAGAGACGAGTGCGCGCGGGGGCCGCCACAGAGACGAGTGCGCGCGGGGGCCGCCACAGAGACGAGTGCGCGCGGGGGCCGCCACAGAGACGAGAGCGCGCGGGGGCCGCCACAGAGACGAGAGCGCGCGGGGGCCGCCACAGAGACGAGAGCGCGCGGGGGCCGCCACAGAGACGAGTGCGCGCGGGGGCCGCCACAGAGACGAGTGCGCGCGGGGGGCCGCCACAGAGACGAGTGCGCGCGGGGGCCGCCACAGAGACGAGTGCGCGCGGGGGCCGCCACAGAGACGAGTGCGCGCGGGGGCCGCCACAGAGACGAGTGCGCGCGGGGGCCGCCACAGAGACGAGAGCGCGCGGGGGCCGCCACAGAGACGAGAGCGCGCGGGGGGCCGCCACAGAGACGAGAGCGCGCGGGGGGCCGCCACAGAGACGAGAGCGCGCGGGGGCCGCCACAGAGACGAGAGCGCGCGGGGGCCGCCACAGAGACGAGAGCGCGCGGGGGCCGCCACAGAGACGAGAGCGCGCGGGGGCCGCCACAGAGACGAGTGCGCGCGGGGGCCGCGTCAGAGACGAGTGCGCGCGGGGGCCGCCACAGAGACGAGTGCGCGCGGGGGCCGCCACAGAGACGAGTGCGCGCGGGGGCCGCCACAGAGACGAGTGCGCGCGGGGGCCGCCACAGAGACGAGTGCGCGCGGGGGCCGCCACAGAGACGAGTGCGCGCGGGGGCCGCCACAGAGACGAGTGCGCGCGGGGGCCGCCACAGAGACGAGTGCGCGCGGGGGCCGCCACAGAGACGAGTGCGCGCGGGGGCCGCCACAGAGACGAGTGCGCGCGGGGGCCGCCACAGAGACGAGAGCGCGCGGGGGGCCGCCACAGAGACGAGAGCGCGCGGGGGCCGCCACAGAGACGAGAGCGCGCGGGGGCCGCCACAGAGACGAGAGCGCGCGGGGGCCGCCACAGAGACGAGAGCGCGCGGGGGCCGCCACAGAGACGAGAGCGCGCGGGGGCCGCCACAGAGACGAGAGCGCGCGGGGGCCGCCACAGAGACGAGAGCGCGCGGGGGCCGCCACAGAGACGAGAGCGCGCGGGGGCCGCCACAGAGACGAGTGCGCGCGGGGGCCGCCACAGAGACGAGAGCGCGCGGGGGCCGCCACAGAGACGAGTGCGCGCGGGGGCCGCCACAGAGACGAGTGCGCGCGGGGGCCGCCACAGAGACGAGTGCGCGCGGGGGGCCGCCACAGAGACGAGTGCGCGCGGGGGCCGCCACAGAGACGAGTGCGCGCGGGGGCCGCCACAGAGACGAGTGCGCGCGGGGGCCGCCACAGAGACGAGTGCGCGCGGGGGCCGCCACAGAGACGAGTGCGCGCGGGGGCCGCCACAGAGACGAGTGCGCGCGGGGGCCGCCACAGAGACGAGTGCGCGCGGGGGCCGCCACAGAGACGAGTGCGCGCGGGGGCCGCCACAGAGACGAGTGCGCGCGGGGGCCGCCACAGAGACGAGAGCGCGCGGGGGCCGCCACAGAGACGAGAGCGCGCGGGGGCCGCCACAGAGACGAGAGCGCGCGGGGGCCGCCACAGAGACGAGTGCGCGCGGGGGCCGCCACAGAGACGAGTGCGCGCGGGGGCCGCCACAGAGACGAGTGCGCGCGGGGGCCGCCACAGAGACGAGTGCGCGCGGGGGCCGCCACAGAGACGAGTGCGCGCGGGGGCCGCCACAGAGACGAGTGCGCGCGGGGGCCGCCACAGAGACGAGAGCGCGCGGGGGCCGCCACAGAGACGAGAGCGCGCGGGGGCCGCCACAGAGACGAGAGCGCGCGGGGGCCGCCACAGAGACGAGAGCGCGCGGGGGCCGCCACAGAGACGAGAGCGCGCGGGGGCCGCCACAGAGACGAGAGCGCGCGGGGGCCGCCACAGAGACGAGAGCGCGCGGGGGCCGCCACAGAGACGAGTGCGCGCGGGGGCCGCGTCAGAGACGAGTGCGCGCGGGGGCCGCCACAGAGACGAGTGCGCGCGGGGGCCGCCACAGAGACGAGTGCGCGCGGGGGCCGCCACAGAGACGAGTGCGCGCGGGGGCCGCCACAGAGACGAGTGCGCGCGGGGGCCGCCACAGAGACGAGTGCGCGCGGGGGCCGCCACAGAGACGAGTGCGCGCGGGGGCCGCCACAGAGACGAGTGCGCGCGGGGGCCGCCACAGAGACGAGTGCGCGCGGGGGCCGCCACAGAGACGAGTGCGCGCGGGGGCCGCCACAGAGACGAGAGCGCGCGGGGGCCGCCACAGAGACGAGAGCGCGCGGGGGCCGCCACAGAGACGAGAGCGCGCGGGGGCCGCCACAGAGACGAGAGCGCGCGGGGGCCGCCACAGAGACGAGAGCGCGCGGGGGCCGCCACAGAGACGAGAGCGCGCGGGGGCCGCCACAGAGACGAGAGCGCGCGGCGGCGGCCACAGGGAGGCAAGAATATAAAGAAGTCAGGGGCGTTTTAACTGAATCTAATAAAAATTTTATGCAGAGAAAAATGTGGAAATGTTCCTGAATGCCCCCGAGGCCCCCGATGGAACATTCTTGTGTTATAAAGGATATTAGCGCCCCCTCAGATCCTGAGGCCATGACTAATACTGCTCTGACGGAGGCAGAGGCCTGCAGATGTGGGAGAAGAAGGATCGGGGCCTCCAAACATCTCATACAGCAGGAGGCGCCCGGCTGCATGCGTGGCACAAGAGGTGCCCTGGGGGGCACTGCCAATCATGGAGCTCATTCCACAAAAAGTGATACATGGAAAAATTAAAGCAGATGTGCCGTAACAAAGTACAAGCGCCTCTTTCCAGGTCCCACACTTAACCCCTTAGTGCCCAAGCCTGTTTGCGCCTTAATGACCAGGCCAAATTTAGCAAATCTGACGTGTCACTTTAACATGGAAAAACACCAGAAAGGTTTTGCATATCCAAGCGGTTCTGACTGTTTTTTCGCCACATGTTGTACTTCATCTAGGCGGAAAAAATAGACCGATAGAAATTGTGTTTATTTATTAAAAGCGCCAAAATTGGGAAAATTTTGAAAAAATCGTCATTTTTTCACATTTCCAACTGCAATATCTCAACTATGTGCAAACATAATATAGAAATTTTTGCTAAGATTTATATTTCCACCCGTTTACTTTATTTTGGACGCACATTGGAAAAACTTTCGTTTTTTTTTTAACCATTTGGGAGACGTACAAATTTAAGATTACTTTTCAGCATTTTGAGGAACACTTTGTTTTCCTGCAGCAAGCCAAGATTGGAAAGGCTCATGAGTGTCAGAATAATAGATACCCCCACAAATGACCCCATTTTAAACACTACACCCCTTAGTGTATTCACTGAGGGGTGTCAGGAGGATTTTAACCCCATAGTTTTTGAATGATTCTAAGCAAAGCAGAAGGAAAAAATTACGATTTTCATTTTTTTGGCAATTTTGTCAAATTAAAAAAACTGTTTTTTTTGTACAGTATACATAGGAATGAAGACTTTCACCCCAACATGGATCCCCCCATTTGTCCCGTGTTCAGAAACATACCCATTGTGGCCCTAATCTACTTACAGGAAACATGGCTAGGCCCATAATGGAGGGAATGCCCGCTGGATTTCAGGGCACAACTGAATAAATTCCAGGCCCCATTGCCCACTTGTACGGAAAAAACTTGACTTCCTAAAAATAATCCCCCCCCCCCCCCCCCGCCATCCCCATTTTTTGGCATTCCCTAAATATTAGATAAAGGTAATAATATAAACTGCGTTTTATGTCCGAAGACAGGGGTAATTACGGAGGCTGCTTGGGATGGGCACATGGGACAAGAAAACCGGGTATCCCCCCTCCTCTCATGCTTTTTGGGGGTATTTCTTGACCTCAGCGGCAGGGATGGGGTGTAAAGTGGCGCTCTTTGAGTCTCCGTAATCTCGCTAAGGTGCGGCGGTCTCACACAGAAGACGCTCAACAAGCTGCTCCTGGAACTGCATGAAGGCGAGCGTTCCCGGGGCTTCTTGTAAAATACGTATCACAGGTAGCGGTCTGAATAACGCCGGGCTCACACGGCCGGATGTGGGATCTGCTTGTGGAGACCCGCGGATCCCAGCTGTGAGCCCGGCTGTGACCCTGCGTACGGCCACGTAATGTACTGCGCATAACTGCCTACTCACACAGGCGGTCAGGCGCAGTACACCTTTTTTTTTGTTTGCATTTCCCGCACCGTCGCTTAGCGATGAGGCGGGTACCCGCAGCCCGTATACAATGTAGTTGCGTATGGGCAGCGGGTATATCCATGACCATGGAGCACAATGGGCTCTACGTTGCGGATATCCGCGGTAAAATGCTGCGTTCTCTTTTCTGCGAGTGGATTACGTAATTCCAACCCGCTAATGTGAGCGCAATTGTGTAATCCAATGCGATTGATCTGCGTATTACCGCGGATCAGATGCATGCGGAATCTGTAATTCCTATCCGGTCATGTGAGACCGACCTATGTTAGAGCGCTACCTTTTTATTACGTGATCGGGGACCACTCAACGAGGCCACCCGTCACTGCTCCAGGCTCTCGGCGACCGTTGGTCGCTGGGAGTAAGGGGATTTTAAGTTTCCTGGGCTCCCCGACTCCTGCGCATGTGTCCGGTGTTTTGCCAGCGGTCGCATTCGCAGAATCCGGGTAAATTCACGGATGAGGATCGCGTCGGGGTGCAAATACGGAGGCCTCCGGTAAAAAGTTTCATCTCCTCTCACCGATCGCATCAGTGAGGGGAGATGAACCTTAACTTTTTTTTTTTACTTTAACGTGATCGCCATTATCCATTGGATGACTGCGACCACGTGATCAGGAACCGCTTACCGCGGCTCTCCGTGAAATCTCCAGACTCTTGTAGCCAAGAGCAGGGAAATTTTAAGTTATCCTGGCAATTCACGGCTTTTGCGCATGCGTCTGCTGCTTTGGCGACGGCCGCGTGCACAGAAGCTGGGGTAAGGTCCGCGGATAAATCCAGGGGCCTTAGGTACGTAAGTTCATCCTCCCTCACAGATATGATCCGTGAGGGGAGATGAAATGTAAGTGTTTTAAACTTTTTTACACTTTTTTTTACATTAAATGATCCCTGTTATCCATTGGATAACAGTGATCATCTCTGCAGTGACATCCCTCTGCTCCTGGCTACACATGGCAGCCAGGAGCAGAGGGATTTTAAATTTCCCGGGTTTATGTCACTCATTGGGCGCGCATGCGCAGAAGGGGACTCCCGTTCCGGAAGACCCGGACACCGCTGAGGAGCGGGGGTGAGTATTTTCACCTCCCCTCATGGATCCGATCCATGAAGGGAGGTGAAATTAACCTTATTTTTACTTTTTAAAAAAAACTTTTCCGCGATCGCGGGCCTGGGGACCACTCGCCGCAGTCCTCGGGGACATCCCCTGGTTGCTGGCTACCTTCAGGAGCCGGGAACCAGGAGATTTTAAACTCCCCGGGGTTCCCATTCTCCTGCGCATGCGCGTGACGTCATTCATCTGGCACGCATGCAAAGAAGAGCTGCGCCGTGTCCCGGAGGACCCTTTCACTGCAGCAGACATCAGGGAAGCCGGGTGAGTAATTTTAGCTGCCCTGATGGATCCGATCCATCCGGGGAAGCTAACTTTTTTTTAAAACTTTATTGCGATCGGCGCTATCCATTGGATAGGGCCGATCGCAATGCCGGGGGGGGACTGCCCGCAGCCCAGGATGACAGCTCCATGCTGTCAGCTACCTGTGGGCACCGACAGCATGGAGCTGTCACGTCCCGAGCCCACGGGGCTTTATTCTCTGTAGGACGCATGTTTTTACGTCCTCAGAGAATAAAGCCCACTTGGGCAGGACGTAAAAACACTATGGGCTGGTCGTTAAGGGGTTAAGGAACAGCACACTTGGACTGCGGCTCGCTCACTCAGGAGTGCTTCATGTGGCTCTCATCTGTAATGCTCCTCCTCTGCTGGGAACGGCTGCCCTTGAGTGTAAGAGCAGCCATGCAGGGAAACCATCAACAAGCATAGATCCATCATCTCGCTCAGCTTCTTCCCACTGGCAGACCCAATGTCCACAGGGGGAGCTGGACTACAGAACCTGCGGCCAATCCACAGTTCAAGCCGCTCATAGACCATCATGGGCGCCCGCAGCTGAGTTTAGGCGCGCAGACCTTTTGGTCCGGAAAACAAATCACAGCATACTCGACTTTGCTGGGGGTCCCACACGGATGGTTTCCATTGAAGTCAACGGGAGCGGTCCGAGCCGCAGCCGACGCTGCTGATGGGCCGCAGATCCAGCCGGAAAGCAGATTAAAAAAAGAAAACTTCACTGCACACGTGCGGCAGCACGCCCTCCCACATCCGCAAGATGGAAGACCCGCACTGCCACGCGGGTAAGTAATGTCCTCTCGACGCGGGGCAGGGTGGTCTTTCAGTGCAGGCTCAGGCCCATGGCATCTGCCCCACCCGTGGACATGAGGCCCACAGCTTCAACTCTGTTCCTCTGTGAACCTGAATAACGGCGGTTCGTTCCCCCGCTGCGCTCAATGGGGTTTAGAAGCAGAAGGCATTCCATTTGGTTCTGTTCTCTAACTGGAACAAACGGCGCGGCCGGACACGGAGAAGAGAGAGACGTCATGGAACAGAAACAAACGGAACGCTCTCAGTTGGTTCTTTTTATAAATCCCGGCTGAAACCAATATGGAGGAACCGGTCCATTTATTCTGATTTCACGTCAGTTTCTTTCTTCCCTGGGTGGAAGGTGAGATTTTTTTATAGTTTCAACACTCCAACCAATGGCCGGCTGCCATCACACATGAGCCTGGAGTTTATGTGCCCGACGCCATGGTTGGCCTCATACAATCTCACTATTGTCTGCCCAGCCTCAACTTGGCCTCCTGTTTCTGGGAGAGGGGGCTCAGATTGGACCATTTAGGCGCCGCTGCTCTCGTGGAGGTCCGGGCTCATTGGTGTGTGTGACCTACCTGCACTGATTGATTTATTCTACTTCGTATTTGGCCATTGATCATGCGTCCGGCCGTATTCTCTGTCCTGTTGGAGTATTCAGATATCGTTACGTTATGCTATACTTAGTAATTTACGTAATTGTATTGATATTTTTACTCACCATCCACTGTAATACAACCGCTCTCCCCCGCCTGTCTGACACGGTCCGGCTCCGTCTGCTAAATCCAGGTTTTAAAGGAAAACTACATTGTAGCCGAGCGTCCCCGGGAGTGTTGTCACCCCTCTGATGGGGAGAAGCTGGCGGTCTGAGCGGGGATCATACAGAAACCACTAGAAGACTGATCCAATGAAAAAAGGATATAACTACTGTAATGCCGACCAATATATCCAATAATATGACACCCGCCCACACACACACACACAATATAAAACATAGCTACAAATGAAACCCCCCTCCGTACAAGAATATAACTACTATAATACCGCCCCCTATGTACAAGAATATAACTACTATAATACTGCCCCCTGTGTACAAGAATATAACTACTATAATACGGCTCCTGTGTACAAGAATATAACTACTATAATACTGCTCCCTATGTACAAGAATATAACTACTATAATACTGCTCCCTATGTACAAGAATATAACTACTATAATACTGCTCCTATATACAAGAATATAACTACTATAATACTGCCCCCTGTGTACAAGAATATAACTACTATAATACTGCCTCCTATGAACAAGAATATAACTACTATAATACTGCCCCCTATGTACAAGAATATAACTACTATAATACTGCTCCCTATGTACAAGAATATAACTACTATAATACTGCTCCCTATGTACAAGAATATAACTACTATAATACTGCCCCCTATGTACAAGAATATAACTACTATAATACTGCTCCTATATACAAGAATATAACTACTATAATACTGCCCCCTGTGTACAAGAATATAACTACTATAATACTGCCCCCTATGTACAAGAATATAACTACTATAATACTGCCCCCTATGTACAAGAATATAACTACTATAATACTGCCCCCTATGTACAAGAATATAACTACTATAATACTGCCCCTATGTACAAGAATATAACTACTATAATACTGCCCACTATGTACAAGAATATAACTACTATAATACTGCCCCCTATGTACAAGTATATAACTACTATAATACTGCCCGCTATGTACAAGAATATAACTACTATAATACTGCCCGCTATGTACAAGAATATAACTACTATAATACTGCCCCCTATGTACAAGAATATAACTACTATTATACTGCCCCCTATGTACAAGAATATAACTACTATAATACTGCCCCTATGTACAAGAATATAACTACTATAATACTGCCCACTATGTACAAGAATATAACTACTATAATACTGCCCCCTATGTACAAGAATATAACTACTATAATACTGCCCCCTATGTACAAGAATATAACTACTATAATACTGCCCGCTATGTACAAGAATATAACTACTATAATACTGCCCGCTATGTACAAGAATATAACTACTATAATACTGCCCCCTATGTACAAGAATATAACTACTATAATACTGCCTCCTATGTACAAGAATATAACTACTATAATACTGCTCCCCTATGTACAAGAATATAACTACTATAATACTGCTCCCCTATGTACAAGAATATAACTACTATAATACTGCCCCCCTATGTACAAGAATATAACTACTATAATACTGCCTCCTATGTACAAGAATATAACTACTATAATACCGCCCCCTATGTACATGAATATAACTACTATAATACCGCCCCCTATGTACAAGAATATAACTACTATAATACCGCCCCCTATGTACAAGAATATAACTACTATAATACCGCCCCCTATGTACAAGAATATAACTACTATAATACCGCCTCCTATGTACAAGAATATAACTACTATAATACCGCCCCCTATGTACAAGAATATAACTACTATAATACCGCCCCCTATGTACAAGAATATAACTACTATAATACTGCCTCCTATGTACAAGAATATAACTACTATAATACTGCTCCCTATGTACAAGAATATATCTACTAAAATACTGCCCCCTATGTACAAGAACATAACTACTATAATACTGCACCCTATGTACAAGAACATATCTACTATAATACTGCCCCACATGTACAAGAATATAACTACTATAATACTGCCCCCTATGCACAAGAATATAACTACAATAATACTGCCCCCTATGTACAAGAATATAACTACTATAATACTGCTCCCCATGTACAAGAATATAACTACTATAATACTGCTCCCCATGTACAAGAATATAACTACTATAATACTGCCCCCTATGTACAAGAAAATAACTACTATAGTACTGCCCCCTATGTACAAGAATATAACTACTATAATACTGCCCCCTATGTACAAGAATATAACTACTATAATACTGCTCCTATGTACAAGAATATAACTACGATAATACTGCCCCCTATGTACAAGAATATAACTACTATAATACTGCCCCCTATGTACAAGAATATAACTACTATAATACTGCCTCCTATGTACAAGAATATAACTACTATAATACTGCCCCTATGTACAAGAATATAACTACTATAATACTGCCCCTATGTACAAGAATATAACTACGATAATACTGCCCCCTATGTACAAGAATATAACTACTATAATACTGCCTCGTATGTACAAGAATATAACTACTATAATACTGCCCCCTATGTACAAGAATATAACTACTATAATACTGCCCCCTATGTACAAGAATATAACTACTATAATACTGCCCCCTATGTACAAGAATATAACTACTATAATACTGCCCCCTATGTACAAGAATATAACTACTATAATACTGCCCCCTATGTACAAGAATATAACTACTATAATACTGCCCCCTATGTACAAGAATATAACTACTATAATACTGCCCGCTATGTACAGGAATATAATTACTATAATACTGCCTCCTATGTACAAGAATATAACTACTATAATACTGCCTCGTATGTACAAGAATATAACTACTATAATACTGCCCCCTATGTACAAGAATATAACTACTATAATACTGCCCCCTATGTACAAGAATATAACTACTATAATACTGCCCCCTATGTACAAGAATATAACTACTATAATACTGCCCGCTATGTACAGGAATATAATTACTATAATACTGCCTCCTATGTACAAGAATATAACTACTATAATACTGCCCCCTATGTGCAAGAATATAACTACTATAATACTGCCCCTATGTACAAGAATATAACTACTATAATACTGCCCCCTATGTACAAGAATATAACTACTATAATACTGCCCCCTATGTACAAGAATATAGCTACTATAATACTACCACCTTTGTACAAGAATATAACCACTATAATACTGCCCCCTATGTACAAGAATATAACTACTATAATACTGCCTCCTATGATCAAGAATATAAATACTATAATACTGCCCCTATGTACAAGAATATAACTACTATAATACTGCCCCCTATGTACAAGAATATAACTACTATAATACTGCCCCTATGTACAAGAATATAACTACTATAATACTGCCCCCTATGTACATGAATATAACTACTATAATACTGCCTCCTATGTACAAGAATATAACTACTATAATACTGCCCCCTATGTACAAGAATATAACTACTATAATACTGCCTCCTATGAACAAGAATATAACTACTATAATACTGCCCCTATGTACAAGAATATAACTACTATAATACTGCTCCCTATGTACAAGAAAATAACTACTATAATACTGCCCCCTATGTACAAGAATATAACTATTATAATACTGCCTCGTATGTACAAGAATATAACTACTATAATACTGCCCCCTATGTACAAGAATATAGCTACTATAATACTGCCCCCTATGTACAAGAATATAACTACTATAATACTGCCCCCTATGTACAAGAATATAACTACTATAATACTGCCCCCTATGTACAAGAATATAACTACTATAATACTGCCCGCTATGTACAGGAATATAATTACTATAATACTGCCTCCTATGTGCAAGAATATAACTACTATAATACTGCCCCTATGTACAAGAATATAACTACTATAATACTGCCCCCTATGTACAAGAATATAACGACTATAATACTGCCCTCTATGTACAAGAATATAACTACGATATATTCTTGTACATAGGGGGCAGTATTATCGTAGTTATATTCTTGTACATAGAGGGCAGTATTATAGTCGTTATATTCTTGTACATAGGGCGCAGTATTATAGTAGTTATATTCTTGTACATAGGGGCAGTATTATCGTAGTTATATTCTTGTACATAGAGGGCAGTATTATAGTAGTTATATTCTTGTACATAGGGGGCAGTATTAACTACTATAATACTGCCCCCTATGTACATGAATATAACTACTATAATACTGCCTCCTATGTACAAGAATATAACTACTATAATACTGCCCCCTATGTACAAGAATATAACTACTATAATACTGCCCCCTATGTACAAGAATATAACTACTATAATACTGCCCCCTATGTACAAGAATATAACTACTATAATACTGCCCCCTATGTACATGAATATAACTACTATAATACTGCCCCCTATGTACAAGAATATAACTACTATAATACTGCCCCCTATGTACAAGAATATAACTACTATAATACTGCCCCCTATGTACAAGAATATAACTACTATAATACTGCCCCCTATGTACAAGAATATAACTACTATAATACTGCCCCCTATGTACAAGAATATAACTACTATAATACTGCCCCCTATGTACAAGAACATAACTACTATAATACTGCCCCCTTTGTACAAGAATATAACTACTATAATACTGCCCCCTATGTACATGAATATAACTACTATAATACTGCCCCCTATGTACATGAATATAACTACTATAATACTGCCTCCTATGTACAAGAATATAACTACTATAATACTGCCCCCTATGTACAAGAATATAACTACTATAATACTGCCCCCTATGTACAAGAATATAACTACTATAATACTGCCCCGTGTACAAGAATATAACTACTATAATACTGCCCCGTGTACAAGAATATAACTACTATAATACTGCCCCCTGTGTACAAGAATATAACTACTATAATACTGCCCCCTATGTACAAGAATATAACTACTATAATACTGCCCCCTATGCACAAGAATATAACTACTATAATACTGCCCCTATGTACAAGAATATAACTACAATACTGCCCCCTATGTACAAGAATATAACTACTATAATACTGCCCCCTATGTACAAGAATATAACTACTATAGTACTGCCCCCTATGTACATGAATATAACTACTATAATACTGCCTCCTATGTACAAGAATATAACTACTATAATACTGCCCCCTATGTACATGAATATAACTACTATAATACTGCCTCCTATGTACAAGAATATAACTACTATAATACTGCCCCCTATGTACAAGAATATAACTACTATAATACTGCCCCCTATATACAAGAATATAACTACTATAATACTGCCCCCTATGTACAAGAATATAACTACTATAATACTGCCTCCTAAGTACAAGAATATAACTACTATAATACTGCCCCACATGTACAAGAATATAACTACTATAATACTGCCCCCTATGTACAAGAATATAACTACTATAATACTGCCCCCTATGCACAAGAATATAACTACTATAATACTGCCCCTATGTACAAGAATATAACTACTATAATACTGCTCCCCATGTACAAGAATATAACTACTATAATACTGCTCCCCATGTACAAGAATATAACTACTATAATACTGCCCCCTATGTACAAGAAAATAACTACTATAGTACTGCCCCCTATGTACAAGAATATAACTACTATAATACTGCCCCTATGTACAAGAATATAACTACTATAATACTGCCCCCTATATACCAGAATATAACTACTATAATACTGCCCCCTATGTACAAGAATATAACTACTGTAATACTGCCCCCTATGTACAAGAATATAACTACTATAATACTGCTCCCTATGTACAAGAATATAACTACTATAATACTGCCCCCTATGTACAAGAATATAACTACTATAATACTGCCCCCCTATGTACAAGAATATAACTACTACAATACTGCTCCCTATGTACAAGAATATAACTACTATAATACTGCCCCCTATGTACAAGAATATAACTACTATAATACTGCTCCCCATGTACAAGAATATAACTACTATAATACTGCCCCCTATGTACAAGAAAATAACTACTATAGTACTGCCCCCTATGTACAAGAATATAACTACTATAATACTGCCCCTATGTACAAGAATATAACTACTATAATACTGCCCCCTATATACCAGAATATAACTACTATAATACTGCCCCCTATGTACAAGAATATAACTACTGTAATACTGCCCCCTATGTACAAGAATATAACTACTATAATACTGCTCCCTATGTACAAGAATATAACTACTATAATACTGCCCCCTATGTACAAGAATATAACTACTATAATACTGCCCCCCTATGTACAAGAATATAACTACTACAATACTGCTCCCTATGTACAAGAATATAACTACTATAATACTGCTCCCTATGTACAAGAATATAACTACTATAATACTGCTCCCTATGTACAAGAATATAACTACTATAATACTGCCCCTATGTACAAGAATATAACTACTATAATACTGCCCCTATGTACAAGAATATAACTACGATAATACTGCCCCCTATGTACAAGAATATAACTACTATAATACTGCCCCCTATGTACAAGAATATAACTACTATAATACTGCCCCCTATGTACAAGAATATAACTACTATAATACTGCCCCCTATGTACAAGAATATAACTACTATAATACTGCCCGCTATGTACAGGAATATAATTACTATAATACTGCCTCCTATGTGCAAGAATATAACTACTATAATACTGCCCCTATGTACAAGAATATAACTACTATAATACTGCCCCCTATGTACAAGAATATAACTACTATAATACTGCCCCCTATGTACAAGAATATAGCTACTATAATACTACCACCTTTGTACAAGAATATAACCACTATAATACTGCCCCCTATGTACAAGAATATAACTACTATAATACTGCCTCCTATGATCAAGAATATAAATACTATAATACTGCCCCTATGTACAAGAATATAACTACTATAATACTGCCCCCTATGTACAAGAATATAACTACTATAATACTGCCCCCTATGTACAAGAATATAACTACTATAATACTGCCCCCTATGTACAAGAATATAACTACTATAATACTGCCCCCTATGTACAAGAATATAACTACTATAATACTGCCCCCTATGCACAAGAATATAACTACTATAATACTGCCCCTATGTACAAGAATATAACTACTATAATACTGCTCCCCATGTACAAGAATATAACTACTATAATACTGCTCCCCATGTACAAGAATATAACTACTATAATACTGCCCCCTATGTACAAGAAAATAACTACTATAGTACTGCCCCCTATGTACAAGAATATAACTACTATAATACTGCCCCTATGTACAAGAATATAACTACTATAATACTGCCCCTATGTACAAGAATATAACTACTATAATACTGCCCCTATGTACAAGAATATAACTACGATAATACTGCCCGCTATGTACAAGAATATAACTACTATAATACTGCCCGCTATGTACAAGAATATAACTACTATAATACTGCCCCCTATGTACAAGAATATAACTACTATAATACTGCTCCTATGTACAAGAATATAACTACTATAATACTGCCCCCTATGTACAAGAATATAACTACTATAATACTGCCCCTATGTACAAGAATATAACTACGATAATACTGCCCCCTATGTACAAGAATATAACTACTATAATGATCTTTTTATTTAAAACTTGCAACAAAATTATTACAATATACTAACTATAAACACATAAGAGTCAACAACGAAAACAGAACAACAGAACAGAAAAACAGAACAAAATAAACTTCAGACCAACCGCACAGAAGTTGGTACCCGGATTCTCCTCCAGTTTATACTATGTACATTGTTTCTGTTCTTAGTCTTGACACTGTTCCCATTTATAGAGCAGACTCTCAAAACTCGTTTAAGTCACTGGTCTTTCTTGCTTTTCCTCCTCCGTCCGCTGCTGTCACCTGCAGAGCCCCATCTTTTGGTGGACACTGATGGTTGAGGTTCCTCTTCCTGAAGGTCATCATCAGAGTTATGTAAAGAGACACAATCTTTCTCTGACTTCTCCTCTGATTCTTCTCCCAGCACTCCATACTGTCCGGAGGTTATGGCCGGCACCGGCTGATCCGGGGTTTTCTTTGCTGCGGTGACTTTTCTAGCAGGATCTGCAGTTTTATTCTTTCTTTTCACCGCCTGGAACCCCTCTTCATCCACAGAGGGGCGTCTGGGCCTTGCGGCTCGGTCGGAGGGTTCTGTAGCCATACATGGCTGCTGTTTTGGTGATTTAGCAAGAGGTTTACTGGATATTTTCTTCTTTTCATGAGGTTTCTCTTCAATAGCTGGTGCTTGTAGTACAACAGGGGATTTTTCACTTCTTACAGCAAGGATTTTTCTTTTTCCATCAGATGCATTCTCGGTGGCTGGTACTTGTGCTGTAGTGGGAGGACCATCCATCTCTCCCTTTGCTGGTACTTGTAGTGCAGCAGGTGAGTTATCAGTCTCTAAAGCAGGGTCACTGGTACTTTGCACTACATTAGTATTAGGACTGTTGGATTCTGGGGCTGTATCTGCTCTTGCGGCGACATCCTCTTTACCTTCCTCCATGGGCTCTATGCCGATATCATCACCTCCTTTATTATGCTCTGCATGTGGACACTCCCGGAATGTATGACCTGCTCCTAAGCACAGGTTACAGATGACGGGTCCTCTACAATCGCTTTTTGAATGTCCAAACTGTCCACATAATGAACACTTGACTCGAGAGCAGTTGAAAGCGAGGTGTCTGCCCCCACACCTATGACACAGACGAGGCTGACCAGGGTAATAGCATATTCCTCTCTCTGAGCCTAGATAGAAGGAGTGCGGTAGATGTCTGGTCACACCATTGGCTCGCTCTAATTGGATCTTTACGGTGTATCCACCATTCCAGATTCCCTCCTCATCATAGATTTTTTCTGGATAGTTCATGATCATACATTGCCTACTCAGCCAGTGCTCCAGATCTGCCAGCGCCACCACCTCAGACTGGAACAATATGGTGGCCCTCACCACCTGAGGCTTGGACAGCTGGATCACCTGGAGATACTCCCAGATTGACTGTCCCCTTGTGTCATTATATATACTCCAGAATGCATCCAAGTCATATTGCAGCTTAAAGCTGATGTCGTAGATTCTGCTGGAGGGGATATGGATCAGAGCGTACACCTCAGAGGCTTTAAACTTCATAAAGTCCTTTAGGAGACTCTTCCCGATGTACAGTCTGGAGGGAATGTTCTCCTCAGGCCCCGTGTACTTAATCCTGACAGCGTTTCTCCTCTGTGGTGGAGGGGGAGCTGGCTTTGTGACATTGGAGAATAGTCTGTTGAATTGTGGACGGTCTGCAGAGGGATGAGTGCCTGACCTTTCCTCATCAGCAGGCTTACTGACTCCTGATTGATCTGCAGACACACCTGCGGTGGTTTCACACTGTCCTGCAGACACACCTGCGGTGGTATGAGACTGTCCTGCAGACACACCTGCGGTGGTATGAGACTGTCCTGCAGATTGCTGTATACGCTCCTCTGCAGATGCCTGAGAACCTTCACAAATCTCCACCATATCTACTCCGGACAATGCAGTTGTCTCTTCACTCATGACACTGCACAGTGTTTCATTTACAATGTCAGTACCTGAAGCATACACCAGTTTACTACTTGCATTCATTTCATCAGCACTGCAAACAGAGTCCTTTGCAATTAACCCCTTATTGGCTGTCACATTTTGCTCCTCAGTATTAGCAGCATTTTCAGAGTCTGATAGCTCAGCTCCCATACTCAGTGACCCTCCAGGCGCTGCACCCGCACATCTCAGAGGGGTTCCCTGCTCCACCATACCATACACAACATTATAATCAGTACCTTTTTTCTCAATGACTTCTTTAATCTTCATGTTTTGCACTCTGGCCTCCCTCTTCATGTTTTGCACTCTGGCCTCCCTCTTTTTCTCCATTGCCCAGTTTTCTACTTTAGGTATTGCATTTGCTTCTTTGTCTAGTCGCTCCTTTAGTATAGCGAGCTCACGTGTGCAATTATCCAGGCACTCACACTTCATCAGCTTTGTCTTTGCATCCGTCTCTATCTTAATCTCTTCTCTTAACTTCAAAATTTGTCTTTCCAGTTTAAATAAACTTTTCTTAGTCACTTTCATACTCAATCCAAATGCTTTACATGATTCAGTAATCTCACCAGCCACCATTTCCTGGTTACCACTTTCTTGATCTCCATGCTGCAAGCCACACTCCAGGCTCTGGGCTCTCCCAGGATCGTCAGCCCAGCTGCACTCACTTCCTCCTGGGTCAGAGGCCATGCCTCCTCCCTACTGGGAGCTCACAAGCACACGTCTATCCTCTCCTATGGACAAGAATATAACTACTATAATACTGCCCCCTATGTACAAGAATATAACTACTATAATACTGCCCCCTATGTACAAGAATATAACTACTATAATACTGCCCCCTATGTACAAGAATATAACTACTATAATACTGCCCGCTATGTACAGGAATATAATTACTATAATACTGCCTCCTATGTGCAAGAATATAACTACTATAATACTGCCCCTATGTACAAGAATATAACTACTATAATACTGCCCCCTATGTACAAGAATATAACTACTATAATACTGCCCCCTATGTACAAGAATATAGCTACTATAATACTACCACCTTTGTACAAGAATATAACCACTATAATACTGCCCCCTATGTACAAGAATATAACTACTATAATACTGCCTCCTATGATCAAGAATATAAATACTATAATACTGCCCCTATGTACAAGAATATAACTACTATAATACTGCCCCCTATGTACAAGAATATAACTACTATAATACTGCCCCCTATGTACAAGAATATAACTACTATAATACTGCCCCCTATGTACAAGAATATAACTACTATAATACTGCCCCCTATGTACAAGAATATAACTACTATAATACTGCCCCCTATGCACAAGAATATAACTACTATAATACTGCCCCTATGTACAAGAATATAACTACTATAATACTGCTCCCCATGTACAAGAATATAACTACTATAATACTGCTCCCCATGTACAAGAATATAACTACTATAATACTGCCCCCTATGTACAAGAAAATAACTACTATAGTACTGCCCCCTATGTACAAGAATATAACTACTATAATACTGCCCCTATGTACAAGAATATAACTACTATAATACTGCCCCTATGTACAAGAATATAACTACTATAATACTGCCCCTATGTACAAGAATATAACTACGATAATACTGCCCCCTATGTACAAGAATATAACTACTATAATACTGCCCCTATGTACAAGAATATAACTACTATAATACTGCCCCCTATGTACAGGAATATAACTACTATAATACTGCCCCTATGTACAAGAATATAACTACTATAATACTGCCCCTATGTACAAGAATATAACTACTATAATACTGCCCCTATGTACAAGAGTATAACTACTATAATACTGCCCGCTATGTACAGGAATATAATTACTATAATACTGCCTCCTATGTGCAAGAATATAACTACTATAATACTGCCCCTATGTACAAGAATATAACTACTATAATACTGCCCCCTATGTACAAGAATATAACTACTATAATACTGCCCCCTATGTACAAGAATATAGCTACTATAATACTACCACCTTTGTACAAGAATATAACCACTATAATACTGCCCCCTATGTACAAGAATATAACTACTATAATACTGCCTCCTATGATCAAGAATATAAATACTATAATACTGCCCCTATGTACAAGAATATAACTACTATAATACTGCCCCCTATGTACAAGAATATAACTACTATAATACTGCCCCTATGTACAAGAATATAACTACTATAATACTGCCCCCTATGTACATGAATATAACTACTATAATACTGCCTCCTATGTACAAGAATATAACTACTATAATACTGCCCCCTATGTACAAGAATATAACTACTATAATACTGCCCCTATGTACAAGAATATAACTACTATAATACTGCCCGCTATGTACAGGAATATAATTACTATAATACTGCCTCCTATGTGCAAGAATATAACTACTATAATACTGCCCCTATGTACAAGAATATAACTACTATAATACTGCCCCCTATGTACAAGAATATAACTACTATAATACTGCCCCCTATGTACAAGAATATAGCTACTATAATACTACCACCTTTGTACAAGAATATAACCACTATAATACTGCCCCCTATGTACAAGAATATAACTACTATAATACTGCCTCCTATGATCAAGAATATAAATACTATAATACTGCCCCTATGTACAAGAATATAACTACTATAATACTGCCCCCTATGTACAAGAATATAACTACTATAATACTGCCCCTATGTACAAGAATATAACTACTATAATACTGCCCCCTATGTACATGAATATAACTACTATAATACTGCCTCCTATGTACAAGAATATAACTACTATAATACTGCCCCCTATGTACAAGAATATAACTACTATAATACTGCCCCCTATGTACAAGAATATAACTACTATAATACTGTCCCCTATGTACAAGAAAATAACTACTATAATACTGTCCCCTATGTACAAGAATATAACTACTATAATACTGCTCCTATGTACAAGAATATAACTACTATAATACTGCCTCCTATGTACAAGAATATTACTACTATAATACTGCTCCTATGTACAAGAATATAACTACTATAATACTGCTCCCTATGTACAAGAATATAACTACTATAATACTGCCCCCTATGTACAAGAATATAACTACTATAATACTGCCTCCTATGTACAAGAATATTACTACTATAATACTGCTCCTATGTACAAGAATATAACTACTATAATACTGCTCCCTATGTACAAGAATATAACTACTATAATACTGCCCCCTATGTACAAGAATATAACTACTATAATACTGCCTCCTATGAACAAGAATATAACTACTATAATACTGCCCCCTATGTACAAGAATATAACTACTATAATACTGCCTCCTATGTACAAGAATATTACTACTATAATACTGCTCCTATGTACAAGAATATAACTACTATAATACTGCTCCCTATGTACAAGAATATAACTACTATAATACTGCCCCCTATGTACAAGAATATAACTACTATAATACTGCCTCCTATGTACAAGAATATTACTACTATAATACTGCTCCTATGTACAAGAATATAACTACTATAATACTGCTCCCTATGTACAAGAATATAACTACTATAATACTGTCCCCAATGTACAAGAATATAACTACTATAATACTGCTCCCTATGTACAAGAAAATAACTACTATAATACTGCCCCCTATGTACAAGAATATAACTATTATAATACTGCCTCGTATGTACAAGAATATAACTACTATAATACTGCCCCCTATGTACAAGAATATAACTACTATAATACTGCCCCCTATGTACAAGAATATAACTACTATAATACTGCCCCCTATGAACAAGAATATAACTACTATAATACTGCCCCCTATGTACAAGAATATAACTACTATAATACTGCCCCCTATGTACAAGAATATAACTACTATAATACTGCCCCCAATGTACAAGAATATAGCTACTATAATACTACCACCTTTGTACAAGAATATAACCACTATAATACTGCCCCCTATGTACAAGAATATAACGACTATAATACTGCCCTCTATGTACAAGAATATAACTACGATATATTCTTGTACATAGGGGGCAGTATTATCGTAGTTATATTCTTGTACATAGAGGGCAGTATTATAGTAGTTATATTCTTGTACATAGGGGGCAGTATTATAGTAGTTATATTCTTGTACATAGGGGCAGTATTATAGTAGTTATATTCTTGTACATAGTGGGCAGTATTATAGTAGTTATATTCTTGTACATAGGGGCAGTATTATCGTAGTTATATTCTTGTACATAGAGGGCAGTATTATAGTAGTTATATTCTTGTACATAGGGGGCAGTATTAACTACTATAATACTGCCCCCTATGTACAAGAATATAACTACTATAATACTGCCCCCTATGTACAAGAATATAGCTACTATAATACTACCACCTTTGTACAAGAATATAACCACTATAATAGTGCCTCCTATGTACAAGAATATAACTACTATAATACTGCCTCGTCTGTACAAGAATATAACTACTATAATACTGCTCCTATGTACAAGAATATAACTACTATAATACTGCTCCTATGTACAAGAATATAACTACTATAATACTGCCCCCTATGTACAAGAATATAACTACTATAATACTGCCTCCTATGTACAAGAATATAACTACTATAATACTGCCTCCTATGTACAAGAATATAACTACTATAATACTGCTCCTATGTACAAGAATATAACTACTATAATACTGCTCCTATGTACAAGAATATAACTACTATAATACTGCCCCCTATGTACAAGAATATAACTACTATAATACTGCTCCCTATGTACAAGAATATAACTACTATAATACTGCTCCTATGTACAAGAATATAACTACTATAATACTGCTCCTATGTACAAGAATATAACTACTATAATACTGCCCCCTATGTACAAGAATATAACTACTATAATAGTGCCTCCTATGTACAAGAATATAACTACTATAATACTGCCCCCTATGTACAAGAATATACCTACTATAATACTGCCTCCTATGTACAAGAATATAACTACTATAATACTGTCCCCTATGTACAAGAATATAACTACTATAATACTGCTCCTATGTACAAGAATATAACTACTATAATACTGCCCCCTATGTACAAGAATATAACTACTATAATACTGCTCCCTATGTACAAGAATATAACTACTATAATACTGCTCCTATGTACAAGAATATAACTACTATAATACTGCTCCTATGTACAAGAATATAACTACTATAATACTGCCCCCTATGTACAAGAATATAACTACTATAATACTGCTCCTATGTACAAGAATATAACTACTATAATACTGCCTCCTATGTACAAGAATATAACTACTATAATACTGCCTCCTATGTACAAGTATATAACTACTATAATACTGCCCCCTATGTACAAGAATATAACTACTATAATACTGCCCCCTCTGTACAAGAATATAACTACTATAATACTGCCCCCTATGTACAAGAATATAACTACTATAATACTGCCTCCTATGTACAAGAATATAACTACTATAATACTGCTCCTATGTACAAGAATATAACTACTATAATACTGCTCCCTATGTACAAGAATATAACTACTATAATACTGTCCCCAATGTACAAGAATATAACTACTATAATACTGCTCCCTATGTACAAGAAAATAACTACTATAATACTGCCCCCTATGTACAAGAATATAACTATTATAATACTGCCTCGTATGTACAAGAATATAACTACTATAATACTGCCCCCTATGTACAAGAATATAACTACTATAATACTGCCCCCTATGTACAAGAATATAACTACTATAATACTGCCCCCTATGAACAAGAATATAACTACTATAATACTGCCCCCTATGTACAAGAATATAACTACTATAATACTGCCCCCTATGTACAAGAATATAACTACTATAATACTGCCCGCTATGTACAGGAATATAATTACTATAATACTGCCTCCTATGTGCAAGAATATAACTACTATAATACTGCCCCTATGTACAAGAATATAACTACTATAATACTGCCCCCAATGTACAAGAATATAGCTACTATAATACTACCACCTTTGTACAAGAATATAACCACTATAATACTGCCCCCTATGTACAAGAATATAACGACTATAATACTGCCCTCTATGTACAAGAATATAACTACGATATATTCTTGTACATAGGGGGCAGTATTATCGTAGTTATATTCTTGTACATAGAGGGCAGTATTATAGTAGTTATATTCTTGTACATAGGGGGCAGTATTATAGTAGTTATATTCTTGTACATAGGGGCAGTATTATAGTAGTTATATTCTTGTACATAGTGGGCAGTATTATAGTAGTTATATTCTTGTACATAGGGGCAGTATTATCGTAGTTATATTCTTGTACATAGAGGGCAGTATTATAGTAGTTATATTCTTGTACATAGGGGGCAGTATTAACTACTATAATACTGCCCCCTATGTACAAGAATATAACTACTATAATACTGCCCCCTATGTACAAGAATATAGCTACTATAATACTACCACCTTTGTACAAGAATATAACCACTATAATAGTGCCTCCTATGTACAAGAATATAACTACTATAATACTGCCTCGTCTGTACAAGAATATAACTACTATAATACTGCTCCTATGTACAAGAATATAACTACTATAATACTGCTCCTATGTACAAGAATATAACTACTATAATACTGCCCCCTATGTACAAGAATATAACTACTATAATACTGCCTCCTATGTACAAGAATATAACTACTATAATACTGCCTCCTATGTACAAGAATATAACTACTATAATACTGCTCCTATGTACAAGAATATAACTACTATAATACTGCTCCTATGTACAAGAATATAACTACTATAATACTGCCCCCTATGTACAAGAATATAACTACTATAATACTGCTCCCTATGTACAAGAATATAACTACTATAATACTGCTCCTATGTACAAGAATATAACTACTATAATACTGCTCCTATGTACAAGAATATAACTACTATAATACTGCCCCCTATGTACAAGAATATAACTACTATAATAGTGCCTCCTATGTACAAGAATATAACTACTATAATACTGCCCCCTATGTACAAGAATATACCTACTATAATACTGCCTCCTATGTACAAGAATATAACTACTATAATACTGTCCCCTATGTACAAGAATATAACTACTATAATACTGCTCCTATGTACAAGAATATAACTACTATAATACTGCCCCCTATGTACAAGAATATAACTACTATAATACTGCTCCCTATGTACAAGAATATAACTACTATAATACTGCTCCTATGTACAAGAATATAACTACTATAATACTGCTCCTATGTACAAGAATATAACTACTATAATACTGCCCCCTATGTACAAGAATATAACTACTATAATACTGCTCCTATGTACAAGAATATAACTACTATAATACTGCCTCCTATGTACAAGAATATAACTACTATAATACTGCCTCCTATGTACAAGTATATAACTACTATAATACTGCCCCCTATGTACAAGAATATAACTACTATAATACTGCCCCCTCTGTACAAGAATATAACTACTATAATACTGCCCCCTATGTACAAGAATATAACTACTATAATACTGCCTCCTATGTACAAGAATATAACTACTATAATACTGCCCCCTATGTACAAGAATATAACTACTATAATACTGCCCCTATGTACAGGAATATAATTACCATAATACTGCCTCCTATGTGCAAGAATATAACTACTATAATACTGCCCCTATGTACAGGAATATAACTACCATAATACTGCCTCCTATGTACAAGAATATAACTACTATAATACTGCCCCCTATGTACATGAATATAACTACTATAATACTGCTCCCTATGTACAAGAATATAACTACTATAATACTGCTCCCTATGTACAAGAATATAACTACTATAATACTGCTCCTATGTACAAGAATATACCTACTATAATACTGCCCCCTATGTACAAGAATATAACTACTATAATACTGCTCCCTATGTACAAGAATATAACTACTATAATACTGCTCCCTATGTACAAGAATATAACTACTATAATACTGCCCCCTATGTACAAGAATATAACTACTATAATACTGCCCCCTATGTACAAGAATATAACTACTATAATACTGCCCCCTATGTACAGGAATATAACTACTATAATACTGCCCCCTATGTACAGGAATATAACTACTATAATATTGCCCCCTATGTACAAGAATATAACTACTATAATATTGCCCTCTATGTACAAGAATATAACTACTATAATACTGCCCCCTATGTACAAGAATATAACTACTATAATACTGCCCCCTATGTACAAGAATATAACTACTATAATACTGCCCCCTATGTACATGAATATAACTACTATAATACTGCCCCTATGTACTAGAATATAACTACTATAATACTGCCCCCTATGTACAAGAACATAACTACTATAATACTGCCCCCTATGTACAAGAACATAACTACTATAATACTGCCCCTATGTACAAGAACATAACTACTATAATACTGCCTCCTATGTACAAGAATATAACTACTATAATACTGCCCCTATGTACTAGAATATATCTACTATAATACTGCCCCTATGTACAAGAATATAACTACTATAATACTGCCCCTATGTACAAGAATATAACTACGATAATACTGCCCCCTATGTACAAGAATATAACTACTATAATACTGCCCCCTATGTACAAGAATATAACTACTATAATACTGCCCCCTATGTACAAGAATATAACTACTATAATACTGCCCCCTATGTACAAGAATATAACTACTATAATACTGCCCCCTATGTACAAGAATATAACTACTATAATACTGCCCCCTATATACCAGAATATAACTACTATAATACTGCCCCCTATGTACAAGAATATAACTACTGTAATACTGCCCCCCTATGTACAAGAATTTAACTACTATAATACTGCCCGCTATGTACAGGAATATAATTACTATAATACTGCCTCCTATGTGCAAGAATATAACTACTATAATACTGCCCCTATGTACAAGAATATAACTACTATAATACTGCCCCCTATGTACAAGAATATAACTACTATAATACTGCCCCCTATGTACAAGAATATAGCTACTATAATACTACCACCTTTGTACAAGAATATAACCACTATAATACTGCCCCCTATGTACAAGAATATAACTACTATAATACTGCCTCCTATGATCAAGAATATAAATACTATAATACTGCCCCTATGTACAAGAATATAACTACTATAATACTGCCCCCTATGTACAAGAATATAACTACTATAATACTGCCCCCTATGTACAAGAATATAACTACTATAATACTGCCCCCTATGTACAAGAATATAACTACTATAATACTGCCCCCTATGTACAAGAATATAACTACTATAATACTGCCCCCTATGCACAAGAATATAACTACTATAATACTGCCCCTATGTACAAGAATATAACTACTATAATACTGCTCCCCATGTACAAGAATATAACTACTATAATACTGCTCCCCATGTACAAGAATATAACTACTATAATACTGCCCCCTATGTACAAGAAAATAACTACTATAGTACTGCCCCCTATGTACAAGAATATAACTACTATAATACTGCCCCTATGTACAAGAATATAACTACTATAATACTGCCCCTATGTACAAGAATATAACTACTATAATACTGCCCCTATGTACAAGAATATAACTACGATAATACTGCCCCCTATGTACAAGAATATAACTACTATAATACTGCCCCTATGTACAAGAATATAACTACTATAATACTGCCCCCTATGTACAGGAATATAACTACTATAATACTGCCCCTATGTACAAGAATATAACTACTATAATACTGCCCCTATGTACAAGAATATAACTACTATAATACTGCCCCTATGTACAAGAGTATAACTACTATAATACTGCCCGCTATGTACAGGAATATAATTACTATAATACTGCCTCCTATGTGCAAGAATATAACTACTATAATACTGCCCCTATGTACAAGAATATAACTACTATAATACTGCCCCCTATGTACAAGAATATAACTACTATAATACTGCCCCCTATGTACAAGAATATAGCTACTATAATACTACCACCTTTGTACAAGAATATAACCACTATAATACTGCCCCCTATGTACAAGAATATAACTACTATAATACTGCCTCCTATGATCAAGAATATAAATACTATAATACTGCCCCTATGTACAAGAATATAACTACTATAATACTGCCCCCTATGTACAAGAATATAACTACTATAATACTGCCCCTATGTACAAGAATATAACTACTATAATACTGCCCCCTATGTACATGAATATAACTACTATAATACTGCCTCCTATGTACAAGAATATAACTACTATAATACTGCCCCCTATGTACAAGAATATAACTACTATAATACTGCCCCTATGTACAAGAATATAACTACTATAATACTGCCCGCTATGTACAGGAATATAATTACTATAATACTGCCTCCTATGTGCAAGAATATAACTACTATAATACTGCCCCTATGTACAAGAATATAACTACTATAATACTGCCCCCTATGTACAAGAATATAACTACTATAATACTGCCCCCTATGTACAAGAATATAGCTACTATAATACTACCACCTTTGTACAAGAATATAACCACTATAATACTGCCCCCTATGTACAAGAATATAACTACTATAATACTGCCTCCTATGATCAAGAATATAAATACTATAATACTGCCCCTATGTACAAGAATATAACTACTATAATACTGCCCCCTATGTACAAGAATATAACTACTATAATACTGCCCCTATGTACAAGAATATAACTACTATAATACTGCCCCCTATGTACATGAATATAACTACTATAATACTGCCTCCTATGTACAAGAATATAACTACTATAATACTGCCCCCTATGTACAAGAATATAACTACTATAATACTGCCCCCTATGTACAAGAATATAACTACTATAATACTGTCCCCTATGTACAAGAAAATAACTACTATAATACTGTCCCCTATGTACAAGAATATAACTACTATAATACTGCTCCTATGTACAAGAATATAACTACTATAATACTGCCTCCTATGTACAAGAATATTACTACTATAATACTGCTCCTATGTACAAGAATATAACTACTATAATACTGCTCCCTATGTACAAGAATATAACTACTATAATACTGCCCCCTATGTACAAGAATATAACTACTATAATACTGCCTCCTATGTACAAGAATATTACTACTATAATACTGCTCCTATGTACAAGAATATAACTACTATAATACTGCTCCCTATGTACAAGAATATAACTACTATAATACTGCCCCCTATGTACAAGAATATAACTACTATAATACTGCCTCCTATGAACAAGAATATAACTACTATAATACTGCCCCCTATGTACAAGAATATAACTACTATAATACTGCCTCCTATGTACAAGAATATTACTACTATAATACTGCTCCTATGTACAAGAATATAACTACTATAATACTGCTCCCTATGTACAAGAATATAACTACTATAATACTGCCCCCTATGTACAAGAATATAACTACTATAATACTGCCTCCTATGTACAAGAATATTACTACTATAATACTGCTCCTATGTACAAGAATATAACTACTATAATACTGCTCCCTATGTACAAGAATATAACTACTATAATACTGTCCCCAATGTACAAGAATATAACTACTATAATACTGCTCCCTATGTACAAGAAAATAACTACTATAATACTGCCCCCTATGTACAAGAATATAACTATTATAATACTGCCTCGTATGTACAAGAATATAACTACTATAATACTGCCCCCTATGTACAAGAATATAACTACTATAATACTGCCCCCTATGTACAAGAATATAACTACTATAATACTGCCCCCTATGAACAAGAATATAACTACTATAATACTGCCCCCTATGTACAAGAATATAACTACTATAATACTGCCCCCTATGTACAAGAATATAACTACTATAATACTGCCCGCTATGTACAGGAATATAATTACTATAATACTGCCTCCTATGTGCAAGAATATAACTACTATAATACTGCCCCTATGTACAAGAATATAACTACTATAATACTGCCCCCTATGTACAAGAATATAACTACTATAATACTGCCCCCAATGTACAAGAATATAGCTACTATAATACTACCACCTTTGTACAAGAATATAACCACTATAATACTGCCCCCTATGTACAAGAATATAACGACTATAATACTGCCCTCTATGTACAAGAATATAACTACGATATATTCTTGTACATAGGGGGCAGTATTATCGTAGTTATATTCTTGTACATAGAGGGCAGTATTATAGTAGTTATATTCTTGTACATAGGGGGCAGTATTATAGTAGTTATATTCTTGTACATAGGGGCAGTATTATAGTAGTTATATTCTTGTACATAGTGGGCAGTATTATAGTAGTTATATTCTTGTACATAGGGGCAGTATTATCGTAGTTATATTCTTGTACATAGAGGGCAGTATTATAGTAGTTATATTCTTGTACATAGGGGGCAGTATTAACTACTATAATACTGCCCCCTATGTACAAGAATATAACTACTATAATACTGCCCCCTATGTACAAGAATATAGCTACTATAATACTACCACCTTTGTACAAGAATATAACCACTATAATAGTGCCTCCTATGTACAAGAATATAACTACTATAATACTGCCTCGTCTGTACAAGAATATAACTACTATAATACTGCTCCTATGTACAAGAATATAACTACTATAATACTGCTCCTATGTACAAGAATATAACTACTATAATACTGCCCCCTATGTACAAGAATATAACTACTATAATACTGCCTCCTATGTACAAGAATATAACTACTATAATACTGCCTCCTATGTACAAGAATATAACTACTATAATACTGCTCCTATGTACAAGAATATAACTACTATAATACTGCTCCTATGTACAAGAATATAACTACTATAATACTGCCCCCTATGTACAAAAATATAACTACTATAATACTGCTCCCTATGTACAAGAATATAACTACTATAATACTGCTCCTATGTACAAGAATATAACTACTATAATACTGCTCCTATGTACAAGAATATAACTACTATAATACTGCCCCCTATGTACAAGAATATAACTACTATAATAGTGCCTCCTATGTACAAGAATATAACTACTATAATACTGCCCCCTATGTACAAGAATATACCTACTATAATACTGCCTCCTATGTACAAGAATATAACTACTATAATACTGTCCCCTATGTACAAGAATATAACTACTATAATACTGCTCCTATGTACAAGAATATAACTACTATAATACTGCCCCCTATGTACAAGAATATAACTACTATAATACTGCTCCCTATGTACAAGAATATAACTACTATAATACTGCTCCTATGTACAAGAATATAACTACTATAATACTGCTCCTATGTACAAGAATATAACTACTATAATACTGCCCCCTATGTACAAGAATATAACTACTATAATACTGCTCCTATGTACAAGAATATAACTACTATAATACTGCCTCCTATGTACAAGAATATAACTACTATAATACTGCCTCCTATGTACAAGTATATAACTACTATAATACTGCCCCCTATGTACAAGAATATAACTACTATAATACTGCCCCCTCTGTACAAGAATATAACTACTATAATACTGCCCCCTATGTACAAGAATATAACTACTATAATACTGCCTCCTATGTACAAGAATATAACTACTATAATACTGCTCCTATGTACAAGAATATAACTACTATAATACTGCTCCCTATGTACAAGAATATAACTACTATAATACTGTCCCCAATGTACAAGAATATAACTACTATAATACTGCTCCCTATGTACAAGAAAATAACTACTATAATACTGCCCCCTATGTACAAGAATATAACTATTATAATACTGCCTCGTATGTACAAGAATATAACTACTATAATACTGCCCCCTATGTACAAGAATATAACTACTATAATACTGCCCCCTATGTACAAGAATATAACTACTATAATACTGCCCCCTATGAACAAGAATATAACTACTATAATACTGCCCCCTATGTACAAGAATATAACTACTATAATACTGCCCCCTATGTACAAGAATATAACTACTATAATACTGCCCGCTATGTACAGGAATATAATTACTATAATACTGCCTCCTATGTGCAAGAATATAACTACTATAATACTGCCCCTATGTACAAGAATATAACTACTATAATACTGCCCCCTATGTACAAGAATATAACTACTATAATACTGCCCCCAATGTACAAGAATATAGCTACTATAATACTACCACCTTTGTACAAGAATATAACCACTATAATACTGCCCCCTATGTACAAGAATATAACGACTATAATACTGCCCTCTATGTACAAGAATATAACTACGATATATTCTTGTACATAGGGGGCAGTATTATCGTAGTTATATTCTTGTACATAGAGGGCAGTATTATAGTAGTTATATTCTTGTACATAGGGGGCAGTATTATAGTAGTTATATTCTTGTACATAGGGGCAGTATTATAGTAGTTATATTCTTGTACATAGTGGGCAGTATTATAGTAGTTATATTCTTGTACATAGGGGCAGTATTATCGTAGTTATATTCTTGTACATAGAGGGCAGTATTATAGTAGTTATATTCTTGTACATAGGGGGCAGTATTAACTACTATAATACTGCCCCCTATGTACAAGAATATAACTACTATAATACTGCCCCCTATGTACAAGAATATAGCTACTATAATACTACCACCTTTGTACAAGAATATAACCACTATAATAGTGCCTCCTATGTACAAGAATATAACTACTATAATACTGCCTCGTCTGTACAAGAATATAACTACTATAATACTGCTCCTATGTACAAGAATATAACTACTATAATACTGCTCCTATGTACAAGAATATAACTACTATAATACTGCCCCCTATGTACAAGAATATAACTACTATAATACTGCCTCCTATGTACAAGAATATAACTACTATAATACTGCCTCCTATGTACAAGAATATAACTACTATAATACTGCTCCTATGTACAAGAATATAACTACTATAATACTGCTCCTATGTACAAGAATATAACTACTATAATACTGCCCCCTATGTACAAGAATATAACTACTATAATACTGCTCCCTATGTACAAGAATATAACTACTATAATACTGCTCCTATGTACAAGAATATAACTACTATAATACTGCTCCTATGTACAAGAATATAACTACTATAATACTGCCCCCTATGTACAAGAATATAACTACTATAATAGTGCCTCCTATGTACAAGAATATAACTACTATAATACTGCCCCCTATGTACAAGAATATACCTACTATAATACTGCCTCCTATGTACAAGAATATAACTACTATAATACTGTCCCCTATGTACAAGAATATAACTACTATAATACTGCTCCTATGTACAAGAATATAACTACTATAATACTGCCCCCTATGTACAAGAATATAACTACTATAATACTGCTCCCTATGTACAAGAATATAACTACTATAATACTGCTCCTATGTACAAGAATATAACTACTATAATACTGCTCCTATGTACAAGAATATAACTACTATAATACTGCCCCCTATGTACAAGAATATAACTACTATAATACTGCTCCTATGTACAAGAATATAACTACTATAATACTGCCTCCTATGTACAAGAATATAACTACTATAATACTGCCTCCTATGTACAAGTATATAACTACTATAATACTGCCCCCTATGTACAAGAATATAACTACTATAATACTGCCCCCTCTGTACAAGAATATAACTACTATAATACTGCCCCCTATGTACAAGAATATAACTACTATAATACTGCCTCCTATGTACAAGAATATAACTACTATAATACTGCCCCCTATGTACAAGAATATAACTACTATAATACTGCCCCTATGTACAGGAATATAATTACCATAATACTGCCTCCTATGTGCAAGAATATAACTACTATAATACTGCCCCTATGTACAGGAATATAACTACCATAATACTGCCTCCTATGTACAAGAATATAACTACTATAATACTGCCCCCTATGTACATGAATATAACTACTATAATACTGCTCCCTATGTACAAGAATATAACTACTATAATACTGCTCCCTATGTACAAGAATATAACTACTATAATACTGCTCCTATGTACAAGAATATACCTACTATAATACTGCCCCCTATGTACAAGAATATAACTACTATAATACTGCTCCCTATGTACAAGAATATAACTACTATAATACTGCTCCCTATGTACAAGAATATAACTACTATAATACTGCCCCCTATGTACAAGAATATAACTACTATAATACTGCCCCCTATGTACAAGAATATAACTACTATAATACTGCCCCCTATGTACAGGAATATAACTACTATAATACTGCCCCCTATGTACAGGAATATAACTACTATAATATTGCCCCCTATGTACAAGAATATAACTACTATAATATTGCCCTCTATGTACAAGAATATAACTACTATAATACTGCCCCCTATGTACAAGAATATAACTACTATAATACTGCCCCCTATGTACAAGAATATAACTACTATAATACTGCCCCCTATGTACATGAATATAACTACTATAATACTGCCCCTATGTACTAGAATATAACTACTATAATACTGCCCCCTATGTACAAGAACATAACTACTATAATACTGCCCCCTATGTACAAGAACATAACTACTATAATACTGCCCCTATGTACAAGAACATAACTACTATAATACTGCCTCCTATGTACAAGAATATAACTACTATAATACTGCCCCTATGTACTAGAATATATCTACTATAATACTGCCCCTATGTACAAGAATATAACTACTATAATACTGCCCCTATGTACAAGAATATAACTACGATAATACTGCCCCCTATGTACAAGAATATAACTACTATAATACTGCCCCCTATGTACAAGAATATAACTACTATAATACTGCCCCCTATGTACAAGAATATAACTACTATAATACTGCCCCCTATGTACAAGAATATAACTACTATAATACTGCCCCCTATGTACAAGAATATAACTACTATAATACTGCCCCCTATATACCAGAATATAACTACTATAATACTGCCCCCTATGTACAAGAATATAACTACTGTAATACTGCCCCCCTATGTACAAGAATTTAACTACTATAATACTGCCCCCTATGTACAAGAATATATCTACTATAATACTGCCTCCGTACAAGAATATAACTACTATAATACCGCTCCCTATGTACAAGAATATAACTACTATAATACTGCTCCCTATGTACAAGAATATAACTACTATAATACCGCCCCCTATGTACAAGAATATAACTACTATAATACTGCTCCCTATGTACAAGAATATAACTACTATAATACTGCTCCCTATGTACAAGAATATAACTACTATAATACTGCTCCCTATGTACAAGAATATAACTACTATAATACTGCCCCTATGTACAAGAATATAACTACTATAATACTGCCTCCTATGTGCAAGAATATAACTACTATAATACTGCCCCTATGTACAAGAATATAACTACTATAATACTGCCCCCTATGTACAAGAATATAACTACTATAATACTGCCCCCTATGTACAAGAATATAACTACTATAATACTGCCTCCTATGTACAAGAATATAACTACTATAATACTGCCCCCTATGTACAAGAATATAACTACTATAATACTGCCCCCTATGTACAAGAATATAACTACTATAATACTGCCCCCTATGTACAAGAATATAACTACTATAATACTGCCTCCTATGCACAAGAATATAACTACTATAATACCGCCCCCTATGTACAAGAATATAACTACTATAATACTGCCCCAATGTACAAGAATTTAACTACTATAATACTGCCCCCTATGTACAAGAATATTACTACTATAATACTGCCCCCTATGTACAAGAATATAACTACTGTGACACTGCTCCCTATGTACAAGAATATAACTACTATAATACTGCCCCCTATGTACAAGAATATAACTACTATAAAGAACTGTATGCTATGGTAAGAAAATCACACCAATAATACTGTCCCTATAGAAGAGAATGCAAGATAGCGGTTGTACGTGTCATACCAACACTATGCAATAAATATAATGGTCGTAATAATGCTTCCTAAGGCCAGGCATTAGGGGGAATGAGGTGGTGGCATCACAGGAGGTGGCAGTACTGCTGCAGGGGGTGTTACTGCAGGAGGAGGTGGCGGTACTGCTGCAGGGGGTGTTACTGCAGGAGGTGGCGGTACTGCTGCAGGGGGTGTTACTGCAGGAGGAGGTGGCGGTACTGCTGCAGGGGGTGTTACTGCAGGAGGAGGTGGCGGTACTGCTGCAGGGGGTGTTACTGCAGGAGGAGGTGGCGGTACTGCTGCAGGGGGTGTTACTGCAGGAGGAGGTGGCGGTACTGCTGCAGGGGGTGTTACTGCAGGAGGAGGTGGCGGTACTGCTGCAGGGGGTGTTACTGCAGGAGGAGGTGGCGGTACTGCTGCAGGGGGTGTTACTGCAGGAGGAGGTGGCGGTACTGCTGCAGGGGGTGTTACTGCAGGAGGAGGTGGCGGTACTGCTGCAGGGGGTGTTACTGCAGGAGGAGGTGGCGGTACTGCTGCAGGGGGTGTTACTGCAGGAGGAGGTGGCGGTACTGCTGCAGGGGGTGTTACTGCAGGAGGAGGTGGCGGTACTGCTGCAGGGGGTGTTACTGCAGGAGGAGGTGGCGGTACTGCTGCAGGGGGTGTTACTGCAGGAGGAGGTGGCGGTACTGCTGCAGGGGGTGTTACTGCAGGAGGAGGTGGCGGTACTGCTGCAGGGGGTGTTACTGCAGGAGGAGGTGGCGGTACTGCTGCAGGGGGTGTTACTGCAGGAGGAGGTGGCGGTACTGCTGCAGGGGGTGTTACTGCAGGAGGAGGTGGCGGTACTGCTGCAGGGGGTGTTACTGCAGGAGGAGGTGGCGGTACTGCTGCAGGGGGTGTTACTGCAGGAGGAGGTGGCGGTACTGCTGCAGGGGGTGTTACTGCAGGAGGTGGTGGCGGTACTGCTGCAGGGGGTGTTACTGCAGGAGGAGGTGGCGGTACTGCTGCAGGGGGTGTTACTGCAGGAGGAGGTGGCGGTACTGCTGCAGGGGGTGTTACTGCAGGAGGAGGTGGCGGTACTGCTGCAGGGGGTGTTACTGCAGGAGGAGGTGGCGGTACTGCTGCAGGGGGTGTTACTGCAGGAGGAGGTGGCGGTACTGCTGCAGGGGGTGTTACTGCAGGAGGAGGTGGCGGTAGTGCTGCAGGGGGTGTTACTGCAGGAGGTGGCGGTAGTGCTGCAGGGGGTGTTACTGCAGGAGGAGGTGGCGGTACTGCTGCAGGGGGTGTTACTGCAGGAGGAGGTGGCGGTACTGCTGCAGGGGGTGTTACTGCAGGAGGAGGTGGCGGTACTGCTGCAGGGGGTGTTACTGCAGGAGGAGGTGGCGGTACTGCTGCAGGGGGTGTTACTGCAGGAGGAGGTGGCGGTACTGCTGCAGGGGGTGTTACTGCAGGAGGTGGCGGTAGTGCTGCAGGGGGTGATACTGCAGGAGGAGGTGGCGGTACTGCTGCAGGGGGTGATACTGCAGGAGGAGGTGGCGGTACTGCTGCAGGGGGTGTTACTGCAGGAGGAGGTGGCGGTACTGCTGCAGGGGGTGTTACTGCAGGAGGAGGTGGCGGTACTGCTGCAGGGGGTGTTACTGCAGGAGGAGGTGGCGGTACTGCTGCAGGGGGTGTTACTGCAGGAGGAGGTGGCGGTACTGCTGCAGGGGGTGTTACTGCAGGAGGTGGCGGTAGTGCTGCAGGGGTGTTACTGCAGGAGGAGGCGGTAGTGCTGCAGGGGGTGGAGGCACTGCAGGCGATTAAAGTTTTAATAAATCCTGATGAGCAAGAGGGATGCGGCAGCGCGGCTGGAGTGCAGAGGGCGAGGTCTCCCGGACGCCGCACATTATAGGGCCGACCCTCCTACCACACTTGGGGTGTCGGTCTGGGCACTAACAGTCACTCATTCTAATAAGTGCTAATTGTTTTTCCATGCAGGCTTTGTCCACACGGACAGACAGAACTCCCCAGGAAGCTCCCCTGTGTGAATACACCCTGAATAAGATATGGGAGAGGGAGTTAACCGTTTGTTAGCTGGAGAGCGGCGTGTAGCATGGTTGAGCAGGTTCTGCCAGTAAGTCTAAGCCCGCAGCCACCCAGGTATACAATAGGTTCCTCAGGCGATTCTTCTTCGACCATCCACCTACTTCTATCCAATGTAATGTCCACTCTTAATCCAAGGCCAGTAGCGGGACCCCGGTCCGAGCAGGGTGAAGTGGAAGCGGCTTATACAGGGCGATTCAAAAGTCCAGGCCACCCAGAATACATCTGAACGAAGAGAGATACAAGTAGGAAACCTTACTTCAGTAAGGGGGGAGCCATCTGTAGTATGGGGGCGCTGCTGGCCACCTTGGGTCCAGCCCAAGACACTTCAGTGGAAAGAGGGTGGTGGAATCCAGGATGTAAGGGTAGAACGTCATCACACATTCATAGCTGCAGTCTGTGCCGGGGCTCACCAACCAGACAGTCCGGGCCATTACCCAGGTTGTATCCCTGGGCCTTCTGACACTTCTCATTGGCCCAATATTAGCCCCACCTACAAGGCTATTATTGATTTTACAGAAAATCCAAGTCATGCAGCCTTAAAGGGGTATTCCATCATGGAAATCTCATTTCAGTAGCTTCAAAAATCACAAAACAATGCCTTCACCCATACAATGCTTATTTCCAAAATCCTCTGCCCTCCGACTGTTTACAGCTCAGCACCAGGGAGACCGCCCACCTCCTCTATGGTTAGAGATAGCAGAGGAAGCCGTGGCATAATCACTTCTTTATCTAAATCTGATGGCCGGACCTGAGGGGCGCGTGTGCCTCCAGCCATCGGGGGCGCGTGTGCCTGCAGCCCGGCCTCCAGCCATCGGGGGCGCGTGTGCCTGCAGCCCGGCCTCCAGCCATCGGGGGCGCGTGTGCCTGCAGCCCGGCCTCCAGCCATCGGGGGCGCGTGTGCCTGCAGCCCGGCCTCCAGCCATCGGGGGCGCGTGTGCCTGCAGCCCGGCCTCCAGCCATCGGGGGCGCGTGTGCCTGCAGCCCGGCCTCCAGCCATCGCTGTGCTCTGCCATTTCCTTCCATAGAAGAGTCGGTTGGTTGCCATGGCAACGAGCAGTAAACAACAAGAGGAATCAATAGCTGCAGTGTCCGGAGAACGGAGCATTCAGGAAATAGACATCTTATGGGCGAGGGCATGGTTCTGTGACTTCTAACACACTGGATTCCCAAGATGAGAAATAAACCGAATGTGATTAATCACCCGGCCCTCGGGTAGGGGGTCTGGAAGCCCAAAACACAGTTCGAAAAGTAACCTATAAAAAAGGTGAGTAAAATAGAATACACACAAAAGAGCACAATAAAACCCAAACAATATAATTACACTTGAAATCGATGTGGACACAGACCAACCAACACTACAATCTGATTGTAGGCCAACAGCGTCATACAATCAAATCTGACAAAACTCTTAAGACGTGTGCAGTCCTTCTCTGCTGTAATCTTGGTGCGCGGCGAGGGCCGGAGGGCCGGTCACTTCTGAGCAGTCAGAAACTGATAGAAGGAAGTCGTCTACGCAGAAAGAAAATCTGGAAATGGCAAAGAAACTCGGATCACAGCACCCTGGGGTGGTAGAAGAGCCCCTCGTACGGAGCGCGCCGAGTCACCAGCGAGAAGACATGGGAAGATAAATAAGCGTAGGGATTAGAGAGGGCCCGGCTCTTAGCAGTGGAGTTTGGTCTTGGATCTAGCTCTCCGGGGGTTTTCTGTGATTTTCCTGATGTTTGATGAAGCGAGATCGCCTGGTAAAGCTTTTCCCACAGTCAGTGCATGCGAAGGGCTTCACGCCGGTGTGCATGGACTGGTGCTTAAGGAGATTGGATTTGCGGGTGAAAAACTTGCCACATTCGGCACAAGAGAAGGGCTTCTCCCCCGTGTGCATTATCTGATGATTGAGGAGGACCGACTTCTGGGTAAAGGATTTGCCACATTCCAAGCACACGAAAGGCTTCTCTCCTTTATGAATTCTCTGGTGGATGACAACATCAGATTTCTGGGAGAAGCACTTTCCACACTCCGAACATGAGAATGGCTTCTCCCCTGTGTGAATTCTCTCGTGTCGGACTAGATCAGATTTGAATTTGAAGTATTTGTCGCACTGACAGCATGAGAACGGTTTCTCGCTATTGTGGATGACCTGGTGGTCGTCAAGATCGGATTTTTTCACAAAAAACTGGCCACAATCAAAACAAGGGAAAGGATTCTCCCTGAAGTGGCTGCGCTGATGCTCCAGAAGAACGGACTTCCTTGTGAAGCATTTCCTGCATTCAGGACAGGAGAACGGCCGCTCCTCCGTGTGAACCTTCTGATGCTTGATAAGAATGGATTTCTGCGTGAAGCAGCGGCCGCACTCCGAGCACGAGAACGGCTTCTCACCGTTGTGAATCCGCTGGTGTTGGATCAGAACAGACTTCTGCGAAAAAGATTTTCCACATTCCAAACATGGAAATGGCCGCTCCCCCGTGTGGATTCTTTGGTGCCGGGCCACATCCGACTTGTGGGTGAAGCACTTACCACATATGGGACATGGGAAAGGCTTTTCTCCTTTGTGGATCTTCTGGTGTCTCATGAGGTTTATTCTTTGGCTGAAGCACTTGCCACACTCCATGCAGGGAAAGAAGTTATCCATCGGGTCGCCCGGCTTCAGGGCATCGGAACAAACATCGGCACGCTCAGAGTAATGGTGGGGGCTACTGGGGTATTCCACCTCGTTATCTTCCGTCTTAAAGTCTAGGATCTTCCCACTACTTTCTCCATCTGTTGAAGATAAAGGACATGGCAGCATGAAGAAGTTACAGATACACCTGAGCTGTAGAGACATTATATAATATCCATGACTGCCCTGAAACCAAGTCATAGATGAGAGCCTAGAATGGCCAACACAAACACGTTACAGCAGGCCTGTGAATCTATCCACCATTCTTCAGCAGGCTTCTACCAAGAGCGATCCCCAGAATCACGTTCACTACCAGGCGGTACATATTGTGCTTACGTTGTCTCTGTATTGGAGCAGTTGACTTCTGGGTATCCTGGTGGCTCTGGTCATGTGAGCAGTTGATGTTGGAGGGTAGCCCTGAGTTATAAAGGTCCTTTTGTGACATTTATATCATCCATGTCTGTGTGGCTAGAGTAGATCTGGGCGTATCTGATGGCCCGGCGGTAGACGGTGAACTTTTTGACGCGTTTGGGGTGGAAGCGGTCTCATCTGAGGTTTGTCAGCCGATCAATGAGCTTACGGTACAGGCAGGTTTGTATGGAGTTGTTCTGCATGTCAGGAAAGTTAGTTTCTGTATCCGAGTAGTTCATGGTGGGGTGGAACTTACTGAATGTATGAGTTCGTGTTCAGAGTAAGTCCAGATGATTACAATGTCATCAGTGTAGCAGAAGCAGGCCGATGGTGTGATGGAACAACGCAGGAAGTCACTTTCCAGTTCTGCCATGAAAGGGTTACCTACAGGACACCACTGACCCTCAACCACAGCTTCCCTCCCTGATGCCACCATCCTGGCCACTACGGATGTGGAATCCTTATATATGCCAACATCCCACACAAGGATGGTCTGAACGCCCGCCAGGCCTACCTTGGAGTCTGCTAGAACTCACTAAACTCATCCTTACACACAACTACTTCTCCTTTAGCAAAGACGTAGATCACCAACTCAGCGAGATCACAAAGAGCAGCAAAAGGGCACCAAAATACGCCAACCTTTTCATGGCAAAACCGGAATGTGACTTCCTGGCATCCTGTTCCATCCAACCGTTGGCCTACTTCCGCTGCCTTGACGACATTGTAAACTCCACCCCACTAAGGGCACAGATGAGCAGTAAGGTCGGGCACAGATGAGCAGTAAGGTCGGGCTCAGGAGGCTTTAGAGGCATCAGCACATTATTAGGTCTCATTTAGGTGGCAGTCTGGTGGCCAACATCTGTAAACCAAGACCAGGAGTGAAGCGTGAAGAGAGAGACAGGACGAAGACTTCCCCTCTTCTGTGTTCGGGGCTCACCTCGGATTGTGGCTGACACACATGGATGCAAATCCCTGACCAAGCAGCGGTGTCGGAGGCGCGGCAGGCCCACGGGTGGTATCACAGCACCAGCACACGGCACATGTAAACAGTTTCACACGCCGCAGTTTTTAAAAAACTCCACTGCAGGTTTGTTGCAGATTTTTTGAGCCAAAGCGGGAAGCAGATTGAGAGGGAAGCGTGAGGAGTTCAGACGTATCCCTCCTGCCGGATCCTTCTCACTTGGCTCAATCGAGACAACATGGGAAATTCTGCAATTTTGCGCAGTGGATTGGCTGTCGATATCCGCATCATTGTACCTAACCATCAGCGTCAGCGACACCCCAAACCTGCTGCTGAGTCTACCACTAACAATGAGGGGGCGAACCCCACATCATGTGGGTATAACCTAGGGGGTGTCCGCATGGCAGAGCAAGGCGGCAGATCTTAGCAGCAGTCAGGTGAATCGGATTTTAACCCTTAAAGGACCAAGCGCGGTTAACATACAGTGCTTGGTTCTGGGCTTTAATCCCCGCTGATAGTAAAAATACGGCGCAGGATTAAAGCTGCTGCAAGCAAGCAGGAGCAGGTTGAGTTTCCAGCCGTTAGTCACAGCTGAGGACACAGAGGAGAAGGAAGAAGTGGTTCTCAACCCCTTCTGCCTTCTCCTTTCCCAGGTACATAGCACTTAATAAGCGCCATGTACTAAAAAGTGAAAGTGGAAATAGAACTTCCGCTAGATGAGCCGGTGATCACGTGACTATGGATGCCCCAGCTACAGTGTGATGCAGCGTGTCAATCTCTGCTGTTGATCCCAATTCAATGACTTGTGGCAGTAAGATCCACTGTGACCCCGTGGCAACATAAGGATTCCGATGTCGCCATTTCCCAGTGGAGCGTTTCTTGGTGGAAGGTCAGCGATCACCTGATACAAGGCGTCGGGCAGTAAGCAGGGCTCCCGCTAGTTTTTACTGACACACACAATAAGGTGGTTGTTGTCTTCACCTTGGCTGACATCGGTGGAGTAATCCTCGTTGTAACGCATCTCAGTGGTCACATAGTCCTCGTCGCCCTCCGTATCTTCCACTTTAACGATTACCAGGTCATCAACCTACAACACAGACACGACATGACACAAGGCTTCATGGAGCGCCTCCTTCCAACTGCTCTAGTCCAGTGACGTACCTCATCGTCGTCGTCATCATCATCATCCTCCTCCGTCCAATCATCAGAATAAGAGAAGCTCTGACATCTCTGTGGTGTGTGACCGTTACTGGATCCATCTGTAGGAGACAGACAATACATTGGGGGCCGATACGTCTGAGAACGAGGGGGGGCCCCGGAGCAGCTTGGGGCTCCATATCAGCCGTCTGAGATGACAGATGTATCAAGGCAACCTTCAAGAAAACCAGCCTCGTCTTACCTGGTGAGGTGGGAGGACTGTGGACCTCCATTATGACGGTTTTGGTGAGACCCCAACGTCTGAAGGTTTAAGTTACTATGACCTTGTGTCTACAGGTTTTCATGGAAGCTCTGGACCCCGCACTACTCCACACGGACCTCCATGAGAAAGAGTCCTCTACAGAGAGAAACAATGGTCAACACAGAGCACATCCAGCCTGACAGAGGACCCCCGAGGCTACACTCATATCCCAATGCCTGGAAAAACGGAATATCGCTTCCCGCCGCAGAGGCCGCCCGCCGCTTTCAAGGGGCAGTGACAGCATATAACATGGGGATGGGGAAAGAACAGCATATAACGGGGGGGGGGGGGGGGGTCGCAGCGGCAGCATATAACAAGGGGGGGCAGTGACAGCATTTAACAGGGGGGGGGGGGGCGCTGTGGCAGCATATAACAGGGGGATGGGGGAACAGCATATAACAAGGGGGGGGGGGAGCGGCAGAGACAGTATACAACGGGGGGGGGGGGGGGGCAGCGACAGCATACAACAGAGGCGGGGGGGCAGCGACAGCATACAACAGAGGCGGGGGGGCAGCGACAGCATACAACAGAGGCGGGGGGGCAGCGACAGCATACAACAGAGCCGGGGGGGCAGCGACAGCATACAACAGAGCCGGGGGGGCAGCGACAGCATACAACAGAGCCGGGGGGGCAGCGACAGCAGATGGCGGGGGGGGGGGGGGGGGGCAGCGACAGCACATAACGGTGGGGGGGGGGGGCCAGCGACAGCACATAACGGTGGGGGGGGGGGGGCAGCGACAGCAGATAACGGGGGCGGGGGGGGCAGCGACAGCAGATGGCGGGGGGGGGCAGCGACAGCAGATGGCGGGGGGGGGGGGGGCAGCGACAGCAGATGGCGGGGGGGGGGCAGCGACAGCAGATAACGGGGGCGGGGGGGGGGCAGCGACAGCAGATAACGGGGGCGGGGGGGGGCAGCGACAGCACATAACGGGGGCGGGGGGGGGGCAGCGACAGCACATAACGGGGGCGGGGGGGGGCAGCGACAGCACATAACGGGGGCGGGGGGGGGCAGCGACAGCACATAACGGGGGCGGGGGGGGGGGCAGCGACAGCACATAACGGGGCGGGGGGGGGGGGTCGCAGTGGCAGCATATAACAGGGGGATGGGGAAAGAACAGCATATAACGGGGGGGGGGGGGTCGCAGCGGCAGCATATAACAAGGGGGGGCAGTGACAGCATTTAACAGGGGGGGGGGGGGCGCTGTGGCAGCATATAACAGGGGGATGGGGGAACAGCATATAACGGGGGGGGGGGGGGAGGAGCGGCAGAGACAGTATACAACGGGGGGGGGGGGGGCAGCGACAGCATACAACAGAGGCGGGGGGGCAGCGACAGCATACAACAGAGGCGGGGGGGCAGCGACAGCATACAACAGAGGCGGGGGGGCAGCGACAGCATACAACAGAGGCGGGGGGGCAGCGACAGCATACAACAGAGGCGGGGGGGCAGCGACAGCATACAACAGAGGCGGGGGGGGCAGCGACAGCAGATGGCGGGGGGGGGGGGGGCAGCGACAGCACATAACGGTGGGGGGGGGGGGCCAGCGACAGCACATAACGGTGGGGGGGGGGGGGCAGCGACAGCAGATAACGGGGGCGGGGGGGGGCAGCGACAGCAGATGGCGGGGGGGGGGGGGCAGCGACAGCAGATGGCGGGGGGGGGGCAGCGACAGCAGATGGCGGGGGGGGGCAGCGACAGCAGATAACGGGGGCGGGGGGGGGGCAGCGACAGCAGATAACGGGGGCGGGGGGGGGGGCAGCGACAGCACATAACGGGGGCGGGGGGGGGGCAGCGACAGCACATAACGGGGGCGGGGGGGGGGCAGCGACAGCACATAACGGGGGCGGGGGGGGGGCAGCGACAGCACATAACGGGGCAGGGGGGGGGGGCAGCGACAGCACATAACGGGGCGGGGGGGGGCAGCGACAGCACATAACGGGGCGGGGGGGGGCAGCGACAGCACATAACGGGGCGGGGGGGGGCAGCGACAGCACATAACGGGGCGGGGGGGGGTCAGCGACAGCACATAACGGGGGGGGGGGCAGCGACAGCACATAACGGGGGGGGCAGCGACAGCACATAACGGGGGGGGCAGCGACAGCACATAACGGGGGGGGGGGCAGCGACAGCACATAACGGGGGGGGGGGGCAGCGACAGCACATAACGGTGGGGGGGGGGGGGGCAGCGACAGCACATAACAGTGGGGGGGGGGCAGCGACAGCACATAACGGTGGGGGGGGGGCAGCGACAGCACATAACGGTGGGGGGGGGGGCAGCGACAGCACATAACGGTGGGGGGGGCAGCGACAGCACATAACGGTGGGGGGGGGGCAGCGACAGCACATAACGGTGGGGGGGGGGCAGCGACAGCACATAACGGTGGGGGGGGGGGCAGCGACAGCACATAACGGTGGGGGGGGGCAGCGACAGCACATAACGGTGGGGGGGGGCAGCGACAGCACATAACGGTGGGGGGGGCAGCGACAGCACATAACGGTGGGGGGGGGGGGCAGCGACAGCACATAACGGTGGGGGGGGGGCAGCGACAGCACATAACGGGGGCAGCGGGGGGGGGGGCAGCGACAGCACATAACGGGGGCAGCGGGGGGGGGGGCAGCGACAGCACATAACGGGGGCAGCGGGGGGGCAGCGACAGCACATAACGGGGGCAGCGGGGGGGGCAGCGACAGCACATAACGGGGGCAGCGGGGGGGGGCAGCGACAGCACATAACGGGGGCAGCGGGGGGGGCAGCGACAGCACATAACGGGGGCAGCGGGGGGGGGGGGGCAGCGACAGCACATAACGGGGGCAGCGGGGGGGGGCAGCGACAGCATATAACGGGGGCAGCGGGGGGGGCAGCGACAGCACATAACGGGGGCAGCGGGGGGGGGGCAGCGACAGCACATAACGGGGGCAGCGGGGGGGGCAGCGACAGCATATAACGGTGGGTGGGGGCAGCGACAGCACATAACGGTGGGGGGGGGGCAGCGACAGCACATAACGGGGGCGGGGGGGGCAGCGACAGCACATAACGGGGGTGGGGTGGGGGCAGCGACAGCACATAAGGGGGTGGGGTGGGGGCAGCGACAGCACATAACGGGGGGGGGGGGGGGGCAGCGACAGCACATAACGGGGGGGGGGGGCAGCGACAGCACATAACGGGGGGGGGGGGCAGCGACAGCACATAACGGGGGGGGGGGGGCAGCGACAGCACATAACGGGGGCGGGGGCAGCGACAGCACATAACGGGGGCGGGGGCAGCGACAGCACATAACGGGGGCGGGGGCAGCGACAGCACATAACGGGGGCGGGGGAGGGCAGCGACAGCACATAACGGGGGCGGGGGGGAGGGCAGCGACAGCATATAACGGGGGGGGGGGGGGCAGCGACAGCACATAACACGGGGGGGGGGGCAGCGACAGCACATAACACGGGGGGGGGGGGGGGGGCAGCGACAGCACATAACACGGGGGGGGGGCAGCGACAGCACATAACGGGGGGGGGGGGCAGCGACAGCACATAACGGGGGGGGGGGGCAGTGACAGCACATAACGGGGGCGGGGGGGGCGGGGCAGTGACAGCACATAACGGGGGCGGGGGAAGCAATGACATCTCGGGGTTTCCCGGCCGCCGGTATGACGCTCTCTCACCGCTCACAGCCGCCGTCGCCGCGTCCTCATCTCTGCTTTGACGGCCGCTGCACACTGATGACGTCACCGGCCCGGAAGGCCGCAGTGCATGCCGGGTGGCATATTTGCACTTTCTGCTTAGGTTAAGCAGCGCTGCTGAATAGAGCCACCTGATTGGCTCTTCGGCACCACGTGACTGCACAGCGTGCACGCGCATTGCCTTCAGCAGCCGAGTGCACTACACAATACACCTAAGCAGCATGGGGTTAGGTTTAGGGTTACCTAACCCTAACCCCGTGCTGCTTAACTGTAGTGTGTAGTGCACGGCTGCTTAACTGTAGTGTGTAGTGCACGGCTGCTGAAGGCAATGCGCGTGCACGCTGTGTAGTCACGTGGTGCGGAAGAGCCAATCAGGTGGCTCTATTCCACTCTACCTCTACACCACTCGCAACTTGATTGGTTGTTTAAGTTGGCTCATTCACGGTGATTGGCTGTTTAGGTTGGCTCATTCACGGTGATTGGTTGTTTAGGTTGGCTCATTCACGGTGATTGGCTGTTTAGGTTGGCTCATTCACGGTGATTGGTTGTTTAGGTTGGCTCATTCACGGTGATTGGCTGTTTAGGTTAGCTCATTCACGGTGATTGGCTGTTTAGGTTGGCTCCAGTAGAGGTGCTGTGGAATATAGATGTATGCCTCCCCCGCAGGGTAGTGATCCGCCCTCGGTGCCTCCTCACAGCCGACGCCGGGGGGCGCTCACTGGGAGAGTATCGGTCAGCAGTGGGTGTTTCGGCCGGGTCTGCTGGGAGATGATGGCCGGTGACTCGGTGTGTTTACCCCGTGGCTGGCGGTCCGGTCGTTCTCCTCTGCGGGTCTGCGGCAGGCGGTTGCGTCCTCAGCTGACAGTCTGCATACAGCGGTTACCTCACAGCTGACAGTCTGCATACAGGGGTTACCTCACAGCTGACAGTCTGCATACAGCGGTTACCTCAGAGCCGACAGTCTGCATACAGCGGTTACCTCACAGCTGACAGTCTGCATACAGTGGTTACCTCACAGCTGACAGTCTGCATACAGCGGTTACCTCAGAGCTGACAGTCTGCATACAGCGGTTACCTCACAGCTGACAGTCTGCATACAGTGGTTGCCTCACAGCTGACAGTCTGCATACAGCGGTTACCTCACAGCTGACAGTCTGCATACAGCGGTTACCTCACAGCTGACAGTCTGCATGCAGCGGTTACCTCACAGCTGACAGTCTGCATACAGTGGTTACCTCACAGCTGACAGTCTGCATACAGGGGTTACCTCAGAGCTGACAGTCTGCATGCAGCGGTTACCTCAGAGCTGACAGTCTGCATGCAGCGGTTACCTCACAGCTGACAGTCTGCATACAGCGGTTACCTCAGAGCTGACAGTCTGCATACAGTGGTTACCTCACAGCTGACAGTCTGCATACAGCGGTTACCTCACAGCTGACAGTCTGCATACAGTGGTTACCTCACAGCTGACAGTCTGCATACAGTGGTTACCTCACAGCTGACAGTCTGCATACAGTGGTTACCTCACAGCTGACAGTCTGCATGCAGTGGTTACCTCAGAGCTGACAGTCTGTATACAGTGGTTACCTCACAGCTGACAGTCTGCATACAGTGGTTACCTCACAGCTGACAGTCTGCATGCAGCGGTTACCTCACAGCTGACAGTCTGCATACAGCGGTTACCTCAGAGCTGACAGTCTGCATACAGCGGTTACCTCACAGCTGACAGTCTGCATATAGTGGTTACCTCACAGCTGACAGTCTGCATACAGTGGTTACCTCACAGCTGACAGTCTGCATATAGTGGTTACCTCAGAGCTGACAGTCTGCATACAGTGGTTACCTCACAGCTGACAGTCTGCATATAGTGGTTACCTCACAGCTGACTGCCTGCATACAGTGGTTACCTCACAGCTGACTGCCTGCATACAGTGGTTACCTCACAGCTGACAGTCTGCATACAGTGGTTACCGCACAGCTGACAGTCTGCATACAGTGGTTACCTCACAGCTGACTGCCTGCATACAGTGGTTACCGCACAGCTGACAGTCTGCATACAGTGGTTACCGCACAGCTGACAGTCTGCATACAGTGGTTACCTCACAGCTGACAGACTGCATACAGCGGTTACCTCACAGCTGACAGACTGCATGCAGCGGTTACCTCACAGCTGACAGTCTGCATACAGTGGTTACCTCACAGCCGACAGACTGCATACAGGGGTTACCTCACAGCTGACAGTCTGCATACAGTGGTTACCTCACAGCTGACAGTCTGCATACAGTGGTTACCTCACAGCTGACAGTCTGCATGCAGTGGTTACCTCAGAGGTGACTGTCTGCATACAGCGGTTACCTCACAGCTGACAGTCTGCATACAGCGGTTACCTCACAGCTGACAGTCTGCATACAGTGGTTACCTCAGAGCTGACAGTCTGCATACAGTGGTTACCTCACAGATGACAGTCTGCGGGCAGCGGTTACCTCACAGCTGACAGTCTGCATACAGTGGTTACCTCACAGCTGACAGTCTGCATACAGCGGTTACCTCAGAGCTGACAGTCTGCATACAGTGGTTACCTCACAGCTGACTGCCTGCATACAGTGGTTACCTCACAGCTGACAGTCTGCATACAGTGGTTACCTCACAGCTGACAGTCTGCATGCAGCGGTTACCTCAGAGCTGACAGTCTGCATACAGCGGTTACCTCACAGCTGAAAGTCTGCATACAGCGGTTACCTCACAGCTGACAGTCTGCATGCAGTGGTTACCTCAGAGGTGACTGTCTGCATACAGCGGTTACCTCACAGCTGACAGTCTGCATACAGTGGTTACCTCAGAGCTGACAGTCTGCATACAGCGGTTACCTCAGAGGTGACTGTCTGCATACAGCGGTTACCTCACAGATGACAGTCTGCGGGCAGCGGTTACCTCACAGCTGACAGTCTGCATACAGTGGTTACCTCACAGCTGACAGTCTGCATACAGTGGTTACCTCACGGCTGACAGTCTGCATACAGTGGTTACCTCAGATCTGACAGTCTGCATACAGTGGTTACCTCAGAGCTGACAGTCTGCATGCAGCGGTTACCTCAGAGCTGACAGTCTGCATACAGCGGTTACCTCACAGCTGACAGTCTGCATACAGTGGTTACCTCACAGCTGACTGCCTGCATACAGTGGTTACCTCACAGCTGACAGTCTGCATACAGTGGTTACCGCACAGCTGACAGTCTGCATACAGTGGTTACCTCACAGCTGACAGTCTGCATACAGTGGTTACCTCAGAGCTGACAGTCTGCATACAGTGGTTACCTCACAGCTGACAGACTGCATACAGCGGTTACCTCACAGCTGACAGACTGCATGCAGCGGTTACCTCACAGCTGACAGTCTGCATACAGTGGTTACCTCACAGCCGACAGTCTGCATACAGCGGTTACCTCACAGCTGACAGTCTGCATACAGTGGTTACCTCACAGCCGACAGACTGCATACAGGGGTTACCTCACAGCTGACAGTCTGCATACAGTGGTTACCTCACAGCTGACAGTCTGCATACAGTGGTTACCTCACAGCTGACAGTCTGCATACAGTGGTTACCTCACAGCTGACAGTCTGCATGCAGTGGTTACCTCAGAGGTGACTGTCTGCATACAGCGGTTACCTCACAGCTGACAGTCTGCATACAGCGGTTACCTCACAGCTGACAGTCTGCATACAGTGGTTACCTCAGAGCTGACAGTCTGCATACAGTGGTTACCTCAGAGGTGACTGTCTGCATACAGCGGTTACCTCACAGATGACAGTCTGCGGGCAGCGGTTACCTCACAGCTGACAGTCTGCATACAGTGGTTACCTCACAGCTGACAGTCTGCATACAGTAGTTACCTCACGGCTGACAGTCTGCATACAGTGGTTACCTCAGATCTGACAGTCTGCATACAGTGGTTACCTCAGAGCTGACAGTCTGCATGCAGCGGTTACCTCAGAGCTGACAGTCTGCATACAGCGGTTACCTCACAGCTGACAGTCTGCATACAGTGGTTACCTCACAGCTGACTGCCTGCATACAGTGGTTACCTCACAGCTGACAGTCTGCATACAGTGGTTACCGCACAGCTGACAGTCTGCATACAGTGGTTACCTCACAGCTGACAGTCTGCATACAGTGGTTACCTCACAGCTGACAGACTGCATACAGCGGTTACCTCACAGCTGACAGACTGCATGCAGCGGTTACCTCACAGCTGACAGTCTGCATACAGTGGTTACCTCACAGCCGACAGTCTGCATACAGCGGTTACCTCACAGCCGACAGACTGCATACAGGGGTTACCTCACAGCTGACAGTCTGCATACAGTGGTTACCTCACAGCTGACAGTCTGCATACAGTGGTTACCTCACAGCTGACAGACTGCATACAGTGGTTACCTCACAGCTGACAGTCTGCATACAGGGGTTACCTCAGAGCTGACAGTCTGCATACAGGGGTTACCTCAGAGCTGACAGTCTGCATACAGTGGTTACCTCACAGCTGACAGTCTGCATACAGTGGTTACCTCACAGCCGACAGACTGCATACAGCGGTTACCTCAGAGCTGACAGTCTGCATACAGCGGTTACCTCACAGCTGACAGTCTGCATACAGCGGTTACCTCACAGCTGACAGTCTGCATGCACTGGTTACCTCACAGCTGACTGCCTGCATACAGTGGTTGCCTCACAGCTGACAGTCTGCATACAGTGGTTACCTAACAGCTGACAGTCTGCATACAGTGGTTACCTCACAGCTGACAGACTGCATACAGTGGTTACCTCACAGCTGACAGTCTGCATACAGCGGTTACCTCACAGCTTACAGTCTGCAAACAGTGGTTACCTAACAGCTGACTGTCTGTATACAGTGCTTACTTCAGAGCTGACAGTCTGCATACAGCGGTTGCCTCAGAGCTGACAGTCTGCATACAGTGGTTGCCTCACAGCAGACAGTCTGCATACAGCGGTTACCTCACAGCTGACAGTCTGCATACAGTGGTTACCTCACAGCTGGCTGCCTGCATACAGTGGTTACCTCGGAGCTGACAGTCTCCATACAGTGGTTGCCTCAGAGCTGACAGTCTGCATACAGTGGTTGCCTCACAGCTGACAGTCTGCATACAGTAGTTACCTCACAGTCTGCCTACAGTGGTTGCCTCACAGCTGACAGTCTGCATACAGTGGTTGCCTCACAGCAGACAGTCTGCATACAGTGGTTACCTCACAGCTGACAGTCTGCATGCAGTGGTTACCTCAGAGCTGGCAGTCTGCATACAGTGGTTACCTCGGAGCTGACAGTCTCCATACAGTGGTTACCTCACAGCTGACAGTCTGCATACAGTGGTTACCTCGGAGCTGACAGTCTGCATACAGTGGTTACCTCACAGCTGACAGTCTGCATACAGTGGTTACTTCACAGCTGACAGTCTGCATGCAGTGGTTACCTCAGAGCTGACAGTCTGCATACAGTGGTTGCCTCAGAGCTGACAGTCTGCATACAGTGGTTACCTCGGAGCTGACAGTCTGCATACAGTGGTTGCCTCACAGCAGACAGTCTGCATACAGCGGTAACCTCAGAGCTGACAGTCTGCATACAGCGGTTACCTCAGAGCTGACAGTCTGCATACAGTGGTTACCTCACAGCTGACAGTCTGCATGCAGTGGTTACTTCAGAGCTGACAGTCTGCATACAGTGGTTACCTCAGAGCTGGCTGCCTGCATACAGTGGTTACCTCACAGCTGACAGTCTGCATACAGTGGTTACCTCACAGCCGACAGACTGCATACAGTGGTTACCTCACAGCTGACAGTCTGCATACAGTGGTTACCTCACAGCTGACAGTCTGCACACGGCAGTTACCTCACAGCTGACTGTCTGCATACAGCGGTTACCTCACGGCTGACTGTCTGCATACAGCGGTTGCCTCACGACTGACAGTCTGCATGCAGCGGTTACCTCAGAGCTGGCAGTCTGCATACAGTAGTTACCTCACAGTCTGCCTACAGTGGTTGCCTCAAAGCAGACAGTCTGCATACAGTGGTTACCTCAGAGCTGACAGTCTGCATACAGTGGTTACCTCACAGCTGACAGTCTGCATACAGTGGTTACCTCGGAGCTGACAGTCTGCATACAGTGGTTACCTCAGAGCTGACAGTCTGCATACAGTGGTTACCTCAGAGCTGACAGTCTGCATACAGTGGTTACCTCACAGCTGACAGTCTGCATACAGTGGTTGCCTCAGAGCTGACAGTCTGCATGCAGTGGTTGCCTCACAGCTGACAGTCTGCATGCAGCACTCCGTTACCTCAGCTCAGACATGATACCATTAATAAAACACAACTGTTAAGCAGACATACCTTCCCCCTCATCACCCTGACTCGCCCTTTCTTTACAGCCTAGTAAGGGTTAACATTAACATTTAAAACTGACAAATCTATCTTAGGGGGCGCTCACACGACGGCCCCCATGCCCAGCACCCTGTGAGCCAAAGCCAGGAGCAGAGAGAGAGAGTACAATGGACAGATTCACATGTCTTCCCTATAATGGAGCCGCTCCTGGCTCCGGCCCGCCAAAAAACGAACACAAAAACCGCCGTGCGAAATCACTCCTAACTGCTACACAAGCTAAATCCTTCTATACAGAGGTGCCAGTAACCAGGGGTGAGAGAATAGAAAGAAAAAAAATGGCAATGAAGATGGCGCAACACTCCAGATTTAAGCAATATAAGGAGTGACCAAATGTATGTGAAACTTCTCCTTTTATTTAATAAAGTACGTGGACAGCTTGTGAAAACGCGTTTCGGGGATAACCCCTTCGTCAGTTCAGCTGGTGTTTAAAATATACAGGCAATTGGTGGGTCCCAAAAGATTAGATCTGTTTGCCTGTGGAGTGTGGGTCAGCCAGGGCAGGAGCAGGAGAAGTTACCGGGGGTCTCACCAACTTGTAGAGCTTCACCCATACCCTGCAACTACAGCAGCACAGGACTTGGCAGAGCTGCCGTCGCCATCTTGTAGAGCTTCACCTGAACTCTGCAGCAGTACAGGACTTGGTGTTGGCATCTGGTGGCACTGTTCCTGCTGGTGTTGGCATCTGGTGGCACTGTTCCTGCTGGTGTTGGCATCTGCTGGGCACTGTTCCCGCTGGCAGGTTTCAGTCACCTCCGATCGGATGAAGGTAAAGGCAGCCCCTGTGTTCGCTTTGCTGGTGGTTTTCTACAGACAAGTCCTCCTCAGATACAAGCGTTCACACGATGTCCTCTGCAGCTCCTCCTGGCCGGCGCTGCTGACAAGTCCTAAGCTGAAGTGCAGGGGATTCCAGACATCTCCTCAGCTATTCCTCACCGTCCGCTTCATACACGCCGACAATCAGCCGCTGCAGAAGGTGCTCCATCTTCACAGAGGCTGTGACAGGAATTGTGAGGGGAGCTGACAGAAACAGGGAGCTGTCACCGGGATGCTGCTTCCTTTCCAGATAATGATGGCCCACATCTCTGCACCTCCATATCTCACTGTTGCTCCTCTCAGCTTGTTCCTCTGGACCAATCACCAGCCACTGTCAGGCCACCAGATTCCGCCTGACTACCACAGGCATTTCCCGCCATTTTTCTTCAGCCAATCAGCTGCTGCTGCCAACCAGTCCATCACAGGGCAGAACTCACTCTGTGCCATCTCATCTGACCCAGTAATGACCTTTGTAACATATCATGGTTAACCAAAAAACCTCCTCCATAGAAGGTGACATATCATCCATCCGTCATGTACATAAAGCTCCCAGATCCCATGAGGCTCCATAGAGGGTGACATATCATCCATCCATCATGCACATAAAGCTCCCAGATCCCATGAGGCTCCATAGAGGGTGACATATCATCCATCCATCATGTACATAAAGCTCCCAGATCCCATGAGGCTCCATAGAAGGTGACATATCATCCATCCATCCATCCATCATGTACATAAAGCTCCCAGATCCCATGAGACTCCATAGAGGGTGACATATCATCCACCCATCATGTACATAAAGCTCCCAGATCCCATGAGGCTCCATAGAGAGTGACATATCATCCATCCATCATGTACATAAAGCTCCCAGATCCCATGAGGCTCCATAGAAGGTGACATATCATCCATCCATCATGTACATAAAGCTTCCAGATCCCATGAGGCTCCATAGAGAGTGACATATCATCCATCCATCATGTACATAAAGCTCCCAGATCCCATGAGGCTCCATAGAGGGTGACATATCATCCATCCATCAAGTACATAAAGCTCCCAGATCCCATGAGGCTCCATAGAAGGTGACATATCATCCATCTATCATGTACATAGAGCTCCCAGATCCCATGAGGCTCCATTGAAGGTGACATATCATCCATCCATCATGTACATAAAGCTCCCAGATCCCATGAGGCTCCATAGAGAGTGACATATCATCCATCCATCATGTACATAAAGCTCCCAGATCCCATGAGGCTCCATAGAGGGTGACATATCATCCATCCATCATGTACATAAAGGTCCCAGATCCCATGATGCTCCATAGAGGGTGACATATCATCCATCCACCATGTACATAAAGCTCCCAGATCCCATGAGGCTCCATAGAAGGTGACATATCATCCATCCATCATGTGCATAAAGCTCCCAGATCCCAGGAGGCTCCAAAGAAGGTGACATACCATCCATCATGTACATAAAGCTAACAGATCCCATGAGGCTCCATAGAGGGTGACATATCATCCATCCATCATGTACATAAAGCTCCCAGATCCCATGAGGCTCCATAGAGAGTGACATATCATCCATCCATCATGTACATAAAGCTGCCAGATCCCATGAGGCTCCATAGAGGGTTACATATCATCCATCCATCATGTACATAAAGCTCCCAGATCCCACGAGACTCCATAGAAGGTGACATATCATCCATCCATCATGTACATAAAGCTCCCAGATCCCATGAGGCTCCATAGAAGGTGACATATCATCCATCCATCATGTACATAAAGCTCCCAGATCCCATGAGGCTCCATAGACAGTGACATATCATCCATCCATCATGTACATAAAGCTCCCAGATCCCAGGAGGCTCCATAGACAGTGACATATCATCCATCCATCATGTACATAAAGCTCCCAGATCCCATGAGGCTCCATAGAGAGTGACATATCATCCATCCATCCATCATGTACATAAAGCTCCCAGATCCCATGAGGCTCCATAGAGGGTGACATATCATCCATCCATCATGTACATAAAGCTCCCAGATCTCATGAGGCTCCATAGCAGGTGAAAAATCATCCATCATGTACATAAAGCTCCCAGATCCCATGAGGCTCCATAGAGAGTGACATATCATCCATCCATCATGTACATAAAGCTCCTAGATCCCATGAGGCTCCATAGAGGGTGACATATCATCCATCCATCATGTACATAAAGCTCCCAGATCCCATGAGGCTCCATAGAGGGTGACATATCATCCATCCATCATGTACATAAAGCTCCCAGATCCCATGAGGCTCCATAGAAGGTGACATATCATCCATCCATCATGTACATAAAGATCCCAGATCCCAGGAGGCTCCAAAGAAGGTGACATATCATCCATCCATCATGTACATAAAGCTAACAGATCCCATGAGGCTCCATAGAGGGTGACATATCATCCATCCATCATGTACATAAAGCTCCCAGATCCCATGAGGCTCCATAGAGAGTGACATATCATCCATCCATCATGTACATAAAGCTCCCAGATCCCATGAGGCTCCATAGAAGGTGACATATCATCCATCCATCATGTACATAAAGCTCCCAGATCCCATGAGGCTCCATGGAGGGTGACATATCATCCATCCATCCATCATGTACATAAAGCTCCCAGATCCCATGAGGCTCCATAGACAGCGACATATCATCCATCCATCATGTACATAAAGCTCCCAGATCCCATGAGGCTCCATAGACAGTGACATATCATCCATCCATCATGTACATAAAGCTCCCAGATCCCATGAGGCTCCATAGAGAGTGACATATCATCCATCCATCATGTACATAAAGCTCCCAGATCCCATGAGGCTCCATAGAGGGTGACATATCATCCATCCATCATGTACATAAAGCTGCCAGATCCCATGAGGCTCATCCATCCATCATGTACATAAAGCTCCCCGATCCCATGAGGCTCCATAGAGAGTGACATATCATCCATCCATCATGTACATAAAGCTCCTAGATCCCATGAGGCTCCATAGAGGGTGACATATCATCCATCCATCATGTACATAAAGCTCCCAGATCCCATGAGGCTCCATAGAAGGTGACATATCATCCATCCATCCATCATGTACATAAAGCTCCCAGATCCCAGGAGGCTCCAAAGAAGGTGACATATCATCCATCCATCATGTACATAAAGCTAACAGATCCCATGAGGCTCCATAGAGGGTGACATATCATCCATCCATCATGTACATAAAGCTCCCAGATCCCATGAGGCTCCATAGAGAGTGACATATCATCCATCCATCATGTACATAAAGCTCCCAGATCCCATGAGGCTCCATAGAGGGTGACATATCATCCATCCATCATGTACATAAAGCTCCCCGATCCCATGAGGCTCCATAGACAGTGACATATCATCCATCCATCATGTACATAAAGCTCCCAGATCCCATGAGGCTCCATACAGTGACATATCATCCATCCATCATGTACATAAAGCTCCCAGATCCCATGAGGCTCCATAGAGAGTGACATATCATCCATCCATCCATCATGTACATAAAGCTCCCAGATCCCATGAGGCTCCATAGAGGGTGACATATCATCCATCCATCATGTACATAAAGCTCCCAGATCCCATGAGGCTCCATAGAAGGTGAAAACTCATCCATCCATCATGTACATAAAGCTCCCAGATCCCAGGAGGCTCCAAAGAAGGTGACATATCATCCATCCATCATGTACATAAAGCTAACAGATCCCATGAGGCTCCATAGAGGGTGACATATCATCCATCCATCATGTACATAAAGCTAACAGATCCCATGAGGCTCCATAGAGGGTGACATATCATCCATCCATCATGTACATAAAGCTCCCAGATCCCATGAGGCTCCATAGAGGGTGACATATCATCCATCCATCATGTACATAAAGCTCCCATATCCCATGAGGCTCCATAGATGGTGACATATCATCCATCCATCATGTACATAAAGCTCCCAGATCCCAGGAGGCTCCATAGAAGGTGACATATCATCCATCCATCATGTACATAAAGCTCCCAGATCCCACGAGACTCCATAGAAGGTGACATATCATCCATCCATCATGTACATAAAGCTCCCAGATCCCATGAGGCTCTATAGAAGGTGAAAAATCATCCATTCATCATGTACATAAAGCTCCCCGATCCCATGAGGCTCCATAGAGAGTGACATATCATCCATACATCCATCATGTACATAAAGCTCCCAGATCCCATGAGGCTCCATAGAGGGTGACATATCATCCATCCATCATGTACATAAAGCTCCCAGATCCCATGAGGCTCCATAGAGAGTGACATATCATCCATCCATCATGTACATAAAGCTCCATAGAAGGTGACATATCATCCATCCATCATGTACATAAAGCTCCCAGATCCCACGAGACTCCATAGAAGGTGACATATCATCCATCCATCATGTACATAAAGCTCCCAGATCCCATGAGGCTCCATTGAGGGTGACATATCATCCATCCATCCATCATGTACATAAAGCTCCCAGATCCCAGGAGGCTCCATAGAGAGTGATATATCATCCATCCATCATGTACATAAAGCTCCCAGATCCCATGAGGCTCCATAGAGGGTGACATATCATCCATCCATCATGTACATAAAGCTCCCATATCCCATGAGGCTCCATAGAGAGTGACATATCATCCATCCATCATGTACTTAAAGCTCCCCGATCCCATGAGGCTCCATAGAGAGTGACATATCATCCATCCATCTATCATGTACATAAAGCTCCCAGATCCCATGAGGCTCCATAGAGGGTGACATATCATCCATCCATTATGTACATAAAGCTCCCAGATCCCATGAGGCTCCATAGAGAGTGACATATCATCCATCCATCCATCATGTACATAAAGCTCCATAGAAGGTGACATATCATCCATCCATCATGTACATAAAGCTCCCAGATCCCACGAGACTCCATAGAAGGTGACATATCATCCATCCATCATGTACATAAAGCTCCCAGATCCCATGAGGCTCCATTGAGGGTGACATATCATCCATCCATCCATCATGTACATAAAGCTCCCAGATCCCAGGAGGCTCCATAGAGAGTGATATATCATCCATCCATCATGTACATAAAGCTCCCAGATCCCATGAGGCTCCATAGAGAGTGGCATATCATCCATCCATCATGTACATAAAGCTCCCCGATCCCATGAGGCTCCATAGAGAGTGACATATCATCCATCCATCTATCATGTACATAAAGCTCCCAGATCCCATGAGGCTCCATAGAGGGTGACATATCATCCATCCATCATGTACATAAAGCTCCCATATCCCATGAGGCTCCATAGAGAGTGACATATCATCCATCCATCATGTACATAAAGCTCCCCGATCCCATGAGGCTCCATAGAGAGTGACATATCATCCATCCGTCTATCATGTACATAAAGCTCCCAGATCCCATGAGGCTCCATAGAGGGTGACATATCATCCATCCATCATGTACATAAAGCTCCCAGATCCCACGAGACTCCATAGAAGGTGACATATCATCCATCCATCATGTACATAAAGCTCCCAGATCCCATGAGGCTCCATTGAGGGTGACATATCATCCATCCATCCATCATGTACATAAAGCTCCCAGATCCCAGGAGGCTCCATAGAGAGTGATATATCATCCATCCATCATGTACATAAAGCTCCCAGATCCCATGAGGCTCCATAGAGGGTGACATATCATCCATCCATCATGTACATAAAGCTCCCATATCCCATGAGGCTCCATAGAGAGTGACATATCATCCATCCATCATGTACATAAAGCTCCCCGATCCCATGAGGCTCCATAGAGAGTGACATATCATCCATCCATCTATCATGTACATAAAGCTCCCAGATCCCATGAGGCTCCATAGAGAGTGACATATCATCCATCCATCCATCCATCATGTACATAAAGCTCCCAGATCCCATATGGCTCCATAGAAGGTGACATATCATCCATCCATCATGTACATAAAGCTTCATAGAAGGTGACACATCATCCATCCATCATGTACATAAAGCTCCCAGATCCCATGAGGCTCCATAGAAGGTGACATATCATCCACCCATCATGTACATAAAGCTCCCAGATCCTATGAGGCTCCATAGAGGGTGACATATCATCCATCCATCATGTATATAAAGCTCCCAGATCCTATGAGGCTTTCCCTCCTAACTGTCCCTCAAGCCTTACAATAGGAAGAAGAAATAGAGTAAAGGAAAACTGAAACAGAAGTAAGAGCCCACACAGAGGACTGGCCCGTACTTGGAGGTTGTGGAGAGGTGCCAATGTGGCTTGTGGGCTCCTTTCTCTGGGCAGACGGAACCGCTGTGCTGCTTGGATCTACTCCACTGCAGGAAGTGCCACAAGGCCCGTTGTATTGTGTGCTGCAACTGAAAAGTGTATTTGTTTTACGGTTACCCTGTCTTCTGGAGCTCCTTCTCACCACGACACCATCTGCACACAGGTACCACATCACTCTCCGGGGGTAAGGACTACAACCCACATTTTATTTTAGCCTTTTTTGTTTTCCTTTCGCCTGAAGCAGATTTTGATCTGTGTTCAGGCTCGCATGATGAACTTTGACTTTTTCCCATTTTTATTTACTTGTGGGTAGCTGCCATGGTTGGGAGGGAAGCAGTGGATTCATTGCCACCGCCGACCCGGTCACCAACTCCTCCGCAGATGGGCACCACAATTAGTTTAATATGTGCTATTTCTGTGCGAACGAAATGTGAACGAATGCATTGGAATCATTGAGTTCCATTCACTGCCTATTATACACACAAACGTTATCTGTGGAATGCGCAGCGCAAATATAACCGTGTGGATAAGATGGGATTCACACGGGTGTATGTGCTTTTACGTGTGTATTTGCGCATTGGGTTTTTGATCACGCCTGTGTTTTTTACTGTACTTTTTGTGTGCGCAAAACTCTGTCCTAGGCTTATTGTTATAAATGATCTGGAGGAGGGAATTATGGGAAACTGATCAAATTTGCCGACGACACAAAGCTAGGAGGGATAGCTAACACTAGGGAAGTGAGAGAGTATTCAAAAAGATCTAGAAAAGCTTGAAAAGTGGTCGGCGACTAACAGAATAGTATTTACCAAGGAGAAATGCCAAGTCCTACATCTGGGCAAGAAAAATGAAGAAAGCACATACAGAATGGGAGGAATTGGGCTAAGCAGCAGCAGATGGGAAAAAGACTTGGGTATACTAATAGATCATAGACTGAACATGAGTCAGCAATGTGATGCAGCAGCCAAAAAGGCAAACCCAATTCTGGGATGTATTAGGAGAAGCATAGAGTCTGGATCACGTGAGGTCATTATCCCCTCTACTCCTCCTTAGTCAGACCTCATCTGGAATACTGGGTCCAGTTCTGGGCACCCCACTTTATAACAGACATAGACAAACTGGAGCAAGTTCAGAGAAGAGTTACCAAGATGGGGAGCGGTCTGCAAATCATGTCCTATGAGGAACAGTTAAAGGATCTGGGAATGTTTAGCAGAAGAGAAGGCTGAGAGGAGACTTAATAGCGGTCTACAAATATCTGAAGGGCTGTCACAGTGCAGAGGGATCAGCCCTATTCTCATCTGCACAAGGAAAGACTAGAAGCAATGGGATGAAACTGGAAGGGAGGAGACACAGATTACATATTAGACAGTGAGGGTGATCAATGAGTGGAACAGGTTACCACAGGAGGTGGGGAGCTCTCCTTCAATGGAAGTCTTCAGAGGCCGGACAGACATCCTGATGACCCTTCCATCTCTGCCATTCTATGCAGCCTACCTGATGCACAGTGGGCAGTAGTATGTATTGGTAGTCTAAGACCCTACATGCTGCTCTGATTAGCTGGCACTGCTCATGTGGTCTGCACTGGCCGATCAAAGCAGCCTGTAATTTCTTAGACTAATGATGCATGGTAATACACAGTGTGTATCAGGTAGCCAGAGAAGCTGAGGCGGCCATCTTTGTTTGTCCAGGGTCGGAGGGCTGCTTTAAATATTCAATGAAATTAAGAATTGTTTTTATGCGTTCGGAAAAATATTGTCGGCAGAAAACAGAAGAAGTCGAGAAAGAAGTGATATTTAATAGGTTATCGGGTTAGTTTTCCATAAAAGCGTAATCTGAGCGCTGTAGAAAATACTTTTTATAATCGGGATACAGTAGCGGGGGCCTCTCCTCCACGTGACTCAGCTGATGGGTAAGGAGCGATTTCTGATTATAACATTTCCCACATTGGTCGCACGGATAAAGCCTTTCTCCTACGTGGATTCTCTGATGTTGGACAAGGTTGGACTTGTGAGTAAAGCATTTAGCACACTGAGGACATGAATAGGGCTTCTCCCCTGTGTGGATTCTCTGATGCGTATGAAGATTGGATTTGAGGGTGAAGCACTTTCCGCAGTAAGAACAGGAGAAGGGCTTGTGGCCGGAGTGGATCCTCTCATGTCTGCCAAGGTCCGACTTCAACGAAAAGCATTTCCCACACGCGGAGCAAGAGAACGGTCTCTGCCCCGTGTGAATTCGCTGATGTCTGACCATGTCCGATTTTAGTGTGAAGCATTTCCCACACTCTGGACATGGATGTGGTTTCTGGTCCGTGTGAAGGTTATGATGCTCGACAAGGTGCTGCTTGTGACCAAAGCACGCCCCACGCTCTGAACACACCAATGGCTGCTCACCTGTATAGATGCGCTGGTGAACAATTAGATTGGATCTCCTTGTAAACTGGTTTTCACTTTCTAGACATGGAAATATTTTACCCCCCGTAGGATCTGCACTTCGTATAGAAACATGGGACTCGTCTAAGGAACGATCCGGCGGCTCACATGGTAGGCTTCCACTGTAAAGGTCTGGGGGTATATTTGAGGTAATGGGGTTTTGTGTGCTAATATATGAAGTGTCAGGAGAAGCTTCCCGGTCCTCAGGGGGGTCCGCAGATAGATCCCCCCCATAAAGCACTGCTGGGGTATTTGGGGTCAGATCTTTATTTGTAAGGACTGCAGTTTCTCTTGGAAGAACTTGTCCCCTGACTTGGCCTTCCGTCTCCTTGTCTGGAGATGATGCATGGTGGCTTCTTGAGATGTTACATTCGAAAGGTTCTCCTGTTAGAGAGAAAATAAGTAACGATTCACTCACCAGTCTGTATAGAATCTCAGACACAAACCCGCCAAAGGCTTCTGTTGGCCCTAATGCCGTATTCTTAATGCCGCTGGAAGTTTAAGGGTTCTAAAAAGATGCCATGAATGTCACATTTTTCTACAAGGACTTTTCAATGGCTCTTTAGGGGGGGGGGGGGCACACATTTTTGCATTTGAACAAAGAACAAAAGCCACACCCAGAGCAATGCTGCATTTTAAAAGCTTGGCTAGTGAGAGGCTTATGACGCGGGTCAGGAGGGGTATAGCTTCTTCTTAGGGGGAGAACGTCTGTGAGGAGGTTTATGAGGCTCCTCTGGGAGATACAGGCCTCTCACTAACGAAGCCAGAAAGGGGCAATGCCCTAGAAACAGTCTGTGGATGGTTTCTGTTTTTTGCTCACAATTCCCAGGTCATGATTACAACATTTCTAACATTGACTTGCAGGAATGCTGCCTTCCAATGGGTGGTGCTGCAGGGGTATTGTTCCATCTTCTCATTTGCATAAGTCCCCTCCCACCTTCTAGGTGTCTCCCTAAGCAGTAGCTGTACCGTTCCTGCCCCAGTAGATATGCTGATGTATCGGAGGCACAGGACGACTGGACATTACTGAACGAGTTAGAAGAGTCTAGGAGTAACCAGATCAGGGTTCGTCCCACCCGTGATATTCCCACCATATGCAGACATGTGTTTCTTAATGGTCTCTTCCCGCTTGATGGGAGTAGTAATCTCGCCACAACTGGTCACTCGGAGCAGGATGGGTGCAAGGCTCCAACAAGGAGCACATATAGCAGGGGAGGAATCGTCGCGTGCGGCGGGGAGGAATCGTCGCGTGCGGCGGGGAGGAATCGTCGCGTGCGGCGGGGAGGAATCGTCGCGTGCGGCGGGGAGGAATCGTCGCGTGCGGCGGGGAGGAATCGTCGCGTGTAATCTTCACATGTAGCGGGGGGGGGGGGGGGAATCTTCACATGTAGCGAGGGGGGGGGGGGGAATCTTCACATGTAGCGGGGGGGGGGGGGGGGGGAGGAATCTTCACATGTAGCGGGGGGGGGGGGGGGAATCTTCACATGTAGCCGGGGGGGAAATCTTCACATGTAGCGTGGGAGGGGGAGGAAATCTTCACATGTAGTGGGAGGGGAATCATTACTTCTAGCGGGGGGGGGGGGGGGGGGGTAATCTTGACATGTAGTGGGGGGAGGGGGGGGTGTAATCTTACGGTGCCAGCAGTGCAGATGAAATCCCCAAAGCTCCATCCACAAGCTGCATAAAAATATCATTGCATCCCCTGCAACTCCTAGAACACACGGATCATACCGGAAGGAAGTGTCTCCACGGTAACGGCCCGAGAAAGGCTTCAAAAATAAAAATGAAATATATGAGTCGTTCCCTTTAATAACAGGCGCTCACATCCCGTGCCAAGTCATAGGCCTGGTCTTCGGTGCCGCCACGCTACGCGGGGGCGCTCACACCCATATCCCGTAAAGTTGTGATGTTCACGGCAAATATGTTGCGATTTGCAAGAAAATGGCGTCTCAGAACCGAGATTCAAGTGTGAAAATCGCATGTATTATCCATAGGAAAATTTGAAAATCGCATCCCACTTGCATGAAAGTCGCATGAAGACGCAAGCGAGTCGCCATTATTATTGGAAACAACGGCTAAGATTTCTACGGACTCACAGAAAGAGTGCGGCGACCGTATCCTGCAGCGGCGCCGGGAGAGGAAAGTCACACGTGTAAAACTGAGGGGGCGATTTATGGGCACGTTTGTGGATCACAAGGGTCAGAAGCGGTGTCTTCCCAAGGAGAGCACCCAGAGGGGTGTGGGGACACGTAGGGGGTGAGTGGATCAGGGGATGGTATAGTCTCTTCCCAAGGAGAGCACCCAGAGGGGTGTGGGGACACGTAGGGGGTGAGTGGATCGGGGGATGGTATAGTCTCTCCCCAAGGAGAGCACCCAGAGGGGTGTGGGGACACATATGGGGTGAGTGGATCGGGGGATGGTATAGTCTCTTCCCAAGGAGAGCACCCAGAGGGGTGTGGGGACACGTAGGGGGGTGAGTGGATCGGGGGATGGTATAGTCTCTTCCCAAGGAGAGCACCCAGAGGGGTGTGGGGACACGTAGGGGGTGAGTGGATCAGGGGATGGTATAGTCTCTTCCCAAGGAGAGCACCCAGAGGGGTGTGGGGACACGTAGGGGGTGAGTGGATCGGGGGATGGTATAGTCTCTTCCCAAGGAGAGCACCCAGAGGGGTGTGGGGACACGTAGGGGGTGAGTGGATCGGGGGATGGTATAGTCTCTTCCCAAGGAGAGCACCCAGAGGGGTGTGGGGACACGTAGGGGGTGAGTGGATCGGGGGATGGTATAGTCTCTTCCCAAGGAGAGCACCCAGAGGGGTGTGGGGACACGTAGGGGGTGAGTGGATCGAGGGATGGTATAGTCTCTCCCCAAGGAGAGCACCCAGAGGGGTGTGGGGACACGTATGGGGTGAGTGGATCGGGGGATGGTATAGTCTCTCCCCAAGGAGAGCACCCAGAGGGGTGTGGGGACACGTATGGGGTGAGTGGATCGGGGGATGGTATAGTCTATCCCCAAGGAGAGCACCCAGAGGGGTGTGGGGACACGTATGGGGTGAGTGGATCGAGGGATGGTATAGTCTCTCCCCAAGGAGAGCACCCAGAGGGGTGTGGGGACACGTAGGGGGTGAGTGGATCGGGGGATGGTATAGTCTCTTCCCAAGGAGAGCACCCAGAGGGGTGTGGGGACACGTAGGGGGTGAGTGGATCGGGGGATGGTATAGTCTCTTCCCAAGGAGAGCACCCAGAGGGGTGTGGGGACACGTAGGGGGTGAGTGGATCGAGGGATGGTATAGTCTCTCCCCAAGGAGAGCACCCAGAGGGGTGTGGGGACACGTATGGGGTGAGTGGATCGGGGGATGGTATAGTCTCTCCCCAAGGAGAGCACCCAGAGGGGTGTGGGGACACGTATGGGGTGAGTGGATCGGGGGATGGTATAGTCTATCCCCAAGGAGAGCACCCAGAGGGGTGTGGGGACACGTATGGGGTGAGTGGATCGAGGGATGGTATAGTCTCTCCCCAAGGAGAGCACCCAGAGGGGTGTGGGGACACGTAGGGGGTGAGTGGATCGGGGGATGGTATAGTCTCTCCCCAAGGAGAGCACCCAGAGGGGTGTGGGGACACGTAGGGGGTGAGTGGATCGGGGGATGGTATAGTCTCTTCCCAAGGAGAGCACCCAGAGGGGTGTGGGGACACGTAGGGGGTGAGTGGATCGAGGGATGGTATAGTCTCTCCCCAAGGAGAGCACCCAGAGGGGTGTGGGGACACGTATGGGGTGAGTGGATCGAGGGATGGTATAGTCTCTCCCCAAGGAGAGCACCCAGAGGGGTGTGGGGACACGTATGGGGTGAGTGGATCGGGGGATGGTATAGTCTCTCCCCAAGGAGAGCACCCAGAGGGGTGTGGGGACACGTATGGGGTGAGTGGATCGGGGGATGGTATAGTCTCTCCCCAAGGAGAGCACCCAGAGGGGTGTGGGGACACGTATGGGGTGAGTGGATCGAGGGATGGTATAGTCTCTCCCCAAGGAGAGCACCCAGAGGGGTGTGGGGACACGTAGGGGGTGAGTGGATCGGGGGATGGTATAGTCTCTCCCCAAGGAGAGCACCCAGAGGGGTGTGGGGACACGTAGGGGGTGAGTGGATCGGGGGATGGTATAGCCTCTTCCCAAGGAGAGCACCCAGAGGGGTGTGGGGACACCTAAGAGACGAGTAAGTAGACTTATAAGGCCATGCTAGCTCCTCTGAGAAATGAGCGCCTTCTGTCGATGCATTTCGTTCCCGCAGTTCTGGACTTGTACGTATTGACACGAAAAAAAGCACCTATTAAACGATTTAAGCGTACTCGCCCATTGGAGTCCACAGTGGCACGCCTGCATGATCTTTAGTGCGCTCACATGTCCGCAGCGCATGCGCGTGCGTAAAATACACGCAGGGGTGTGCCAGGACACAACATCAATCCACAATGTGCACTAAATCCGCTTACGCCCGTGTGAAGCCGGCCACTAGCGTATGTGTAAAATGGCGCGGGAATCTGCCATCACAGACACGCGCAGCATGGATACGTATGGAAACAGCACCCTCTTGCAGTGCCTGCGTAGGGACATAGAAGGGCGCCGTATCACACGCAGACAGAGCATGCTGCCATTTATGTCTCTTGTGCATGTAAACGCAGCGTCCGTAGAATGGCAGGCCATTGACTTTCATTGCCTCTGCTCACCACGTATGACGCGTTCATGTAGCACGCATCTAGTGCGCGGTGGACAACCGCCTGTGGCCATGAGCCCTGAGTAGCAGACTTGAGGATTTCCGCTTTCCTACGGTGGCGCGGGCTGTGAAGGGGGCGGTCTGGAGACCTCCAACAGATCTGCGCCTCCACAGAACCCGCCGGATCTCCATGACAACCTCATGTCCCCTAAAGACGTGAAGCGCGGGAGGTCCGGCGGGTGTCACTCACCTCTGTCACCGGGGTGTTCCGTCCCCATGAAGTGATGATCATCCATCAGGAATGTGTCTATTTCATCATCCAGGTCTTCCACTTTAATATTGAGGAAGCTTTCATCCTAAGCGCACACATATAACAACGTGTGTGAGAATGGCGCAGTGCCGCTATAGAGGGTAGAGTACATATCCGCCCGGTCCTCCTACCTGATCGTCCTGCGGGGCAGTGCGGCTCTCCTCCGAAGAGTCCTGGAGGTCTGGCGGGGCGCTGGGACTTCTCTCCGATGGGTTTCCTTTCTTGGTTCTGTCTGTATAAGCAGACACACGTTAATGGCGTCCGGCGCCCTCCTAGGCCCCGCCCACCTCTTGTGCGCAGTGACAATGAGGAGCGTTCAGTGCTACATTTTATCGTAATGACTGAGGGCGGTCAGGCGGAGGTCCAGGACTCCTTCCGGCTGCTTGTATTAAAGGCGGTCCGTTACAATGAAGTGTAAGTGCCACCTTTCAGAACAGCCGCCTCTTTCAAGTTGCCACGTTTGGCTTTATTGTACCGGACCGCATTTAATAAAAGCGGCCCAAAAGACGTCCTGGACCTCGGCCGGGCCCTCCGGGGTCTGGTGTGCAGCGACTGGCCACAGTGTAGCCCTGCGATCTCAGAGCGCTCAATGTGGCTCACAAGCAGATCGCCCAAATGCCACCCAGGTTGTAGTGATCACAATGCGGATCATCCTGGTAAGTCATCCATAGTAGGAGCCCAAACAACAACGGAAACCTCTAGAGGGCGCCACCGGCTGCTGACTGCAATCTGTAATACATGGAGTCCGTGGAAAGAGAAGCCGCCATCTGACAGGCACTCTGTAATGACAGCTCTGGGGCCTTTCAGAAGGCCCCCGGCTGCCACGACAACCGCACAGCAACCCGCAATCTTATTGCAGGGGACAGTGCGGGACCCCTGAACACCGAGGCATTAAAAGGGTTGACAGCTCCAATGAGCGGTGCGGCTTATCAGAGCTGTTGCGGGCGGGTGTGGGCTGTAAGAAACAGCCGGCACCTGTATTGTATGGAGCGGGATCTATACACCCTACGGCCTCATGTCCACGGGCAAATTAACTATTTAAATCCGCAGCGTTTCTCCCGCCCGTGGATCCGTGCCCCATAGGGATGCATTAGACTCCCGCAGGTAGTTAAATATCTGCGGATGTCATTCTTCCCTGAAGGCGCGGGTCCCACGTGCAGGAAAAAATCCGGACATGCTCCATTTAGGTGCGGGGCTCCCGCAGGCTTCTATTGAAGCCTATGGAAGCCGTCCGGATCCGCGGGAGACCCGCGCCTGAATTAAACTCACCTGCTCCGGGCGATGCAGGTCTTCCTTCCTTCGCGGCCGGATCTTCTTTCTTCGGCCCGGCGGATGTGCCTGGCGCATGCGCGCAGCATGCAGCCGACGTGCCGAGCACATCCGCCGGGCCGAAGAAAAAAGATCCGGCCGCGAAGAAAGGAAGATCCGCATCGCCCGGAGCAGGTGAGTTTATTCTGATTTTAATGCCACATGTCCGCGGGGCGGGAGGGACCCGCTATGGATTCTCCATGGAGACTCCGTAGCGGGCCTGATTTTCCCCGTGGACATGAGGCATTAAGCTACAGGACATAACTGTACGTCCTGGAGCGTTAAGGGGTTAATCATAATGCGTCAATATGCAGCCTCACTGCTCAGGGAGGTAAGCTTATTCCATATATAACATAAGCTTACCTCACATCTTACCCAACGAACCTGCATATATTGCAGTGCCATTCATTTCATGTGTGAGGTACAAAGTGAAACCCCTTAACCTACTCTACTATACGTGTACACGACACATATATACTCTACTATACGTGTACACGACACATATATACTCTACTATACGTGTACACGACACATATATACTCTACTATACGTGTACACGACACATATATACTCTACTATACGTGTACACGACACATATATACTCTACTATACGTGTACACGACACATATATACTCTACTATACGTGTACACGACACATGTATACTCTACTATACGTGTACACGACACATGTATACTCTACTATACGTGTACACGACACATGTATACTCTACTATACGTGTACACGACACATATATACTCTACTATACGTGTACACGACACATGTATACTCTACTATACGTGTACACGACACATGTATACTCTACTATACGTGTACACGACACATGTATACTCTACTATACGTGTACACGACACATGTATACTCTACTATACGTGTACACGACACATCCGGTATATACTCTACTATACGTGTACACGACACATCCGGTATATACTCTACTATACGTGTACACGACACATCCGGTATATACTCTACTATACGTGTACACAACACATATATACTCTACTATACGTGTACACGACACATCCGGTATATACTCTACTATACGTGTACACGACACATCCGGTATATACTCTACTATACGTGTACACAACACATATATACTCTACTATACGTGTACACGACACATCCGGTATATACTCTACTATACGTGTACACGACACATCCGGTATATACTCTACTATACGTGTACACAACACATATATACTCTACTATACGTGTACACGACACATCCGGTATATACTCTACTATACGTGTACACGACACATCCGGTATATACTCTATTATACGTGTACACGACACATCCGGTATATACTCTACTATACGTGTACACGACACATCCGGTATATACTCTACTATACGTGTACACGACACATCCGGTATATACTCCACTATACGTGTACACGACACATCCGGTATATACTCCACTATACGTGTACACGACACATCCGGTATATACTCCACTATACGTGTACACGACACATCCGGTATATACTCTACTATACGTGTACACGACCCATCCGGTATATACTCCACTATACGTGTACACGACCCATCCGGTATATACTCTACTATACGTGTACACGACACATCCGGTATATACTCTACTATACGTGTACACGACACATCCGGTATATACTCTACTATACGTGTACACGACACATCCGGTATATACTCTACTATACGTGTACACGACACATCCGGTATATACTCTACTATACGTGTACACGACACATCCGGTATATACTCTACTATACGTGTACACGACACATCCGGTATATACTCTACTATACGTGTACACGACACATCCGGGTATATACTGCACTATACGTGTACACGACACATCCGGTATATACTCTACTATACGTGTAGACGACCCATCCGGTATATACTCTACTATACGTGTACACGACACATCCGGTATATACTCTACTATACGTGTACACGACACATCCGGTATATACTCTACTATACGTGTACACGACACATCCGGTATATACTCTACTATACGTGTACACGACACATCCAGTATATACTCTACTATACGTGTACACGACACATCCGGGTATATATGTGCGGATAGCGAGATCCGGAATGATGACATACTGAAGGGAACTCCTCCGATACGGATGAAGGACACTTACCGTATTGGGGGAAGGTTCCAGGACTTTCTCCTACGTGGATTCTCTGATGTTGGACAAGGTTGGACTTGTGAGTAAAGCATTTCGCACACTGAGGACATGAATAGGGCTTCTCCCCTGTGTGGATTCTCTGATGCGTATGAAGATTGGATTTGAGGGTGAAGCACTTTCCGCAGTAAGAACAGGAGAAGGGCTTGTGGCCGGAGTGGATCCTCTCATGTCTGCCAAGGTCCGACTTCAACGAAAAGCATTTCCCACACGCGGAGCAAGAGAACGGTCTCTGCCCCGTGTGGTTTCTCTGATGTCTGACCATGTCCGATTTGAGTGTGAAGCATTTCCCACACTCCGAACATGGAAACGGCCGCACCATGCCGTGCGCTCTCTGGTGCTTCACAAGGTCTGGCTTCTTAATAAAGCATTTACCGCACTCGGAGCACATATGTGGTTTCTGTCCTGTGTGAATTCTCCGATGTTGAACAAGATTTGACTTGTGACTAAAACTCTTCCCACATTCCAAGCATGAGAAGGGCTTCTCTCTTGTGTGAATTCTCTGATGTACGATGAGATTTGATTTCTGTGTGAAGCATTTTCCACAAGCGGCACATGTGAACCTTCTCCCCTCTCGGTGTCCTCTACTTTCTGAATAAGTACTTGACAGGTCGGAAGAACACTGCAAGTTGCTAGAGAGCTCCAATGATAGACTGTCTGTGAACACCACTGAGGATACATTGTTGGTCATGATATATGAAGCTTCCGGAAAGTGTCCCATGTGATCCGAGGAATCGGGTACCTCATCCCCCTTGTGAGGAGCTGGGGATATAGCTTGAGGAGTAAGACTTTCACTAGAAGGGACAATGACGTTGTGTTGGGTTTCACTGTCAGGAGACCAAACAAGGTGGCTCTCGGAGACAGTCGGACTAATGTGTTCCCCTGCCGGAAAGAAGAAAACATTCCGACTTCAATACAATATATGTATCCATTAGCTTCTATGACTTGATATTACTGTACAGACGGCCATACTCCTCAGGCCAAAGGTGGTCAAAACATCGGTGTTACATTGCCTGCAAGAACCAACTAGGAGAGGGCTCACACCAAGACATGACGCTCCAAGAAGGCCACAGCAAACATAAGAGGAAAGTTATCCTGAGCAACATTTGGGTGAGTGGACCCAGCCTACAAGAGGGCGATCGCCCCGACAAGACCGGTCCTGCATCTCGTACCAAAGGGCCTAGTCACTCCCTAGGTGGAAAGTCCAAAAAACAGAGGCCAGAACTAGGCAGATGTAAAATAAGCCACAGAGGTACTCAACACACAGCAAGACATGGAGTCCGGCGTCCGCACACCAACAGACGGAAGGGGGATTCATTCTGACCAGGCGTCCGCACACCAACAGACAGAAGAGGGATTCATTCTGACCAGGCGTCCGCATAGCAACAGACAGAAGAGGGATTCATTCTGACCAGGCGTCCGCACACCAACAGACGGAAGGGGGATTCATTCTGACCAGGCGTCCGCACACCAACAGACGGAAGGGGGATTCATTCTGACCAGGCGTCCGCATAGCAACAGACAGAAGAGGGATTCATTCTGACCAGGCGTCCGCACAGCAACAGACAGAAGAGGGATTCATTCTGACCAGGCGTCCGCACAACAGACAGACGGAAGGGGGATTCATTCTGACCAGGCGTCCGCACACCAACAGACGGAAGGGGGATTCATTCTGACCAGGCGTCCGCACACCAACAGACGGAAGGGGGATTCATTCTGACCAGGCATCGGCACACCAACAGACGGAAGGGGGATTCATTCTGACCAGGCGTCCGCACACCAACAGACAGAAGGGGGATTCATTCTGACCAGGCGTCTGCACTGCAACAGACGGAAGGGGGATTCATTCTGACCAGGCGTCCGCACACCAACAGACGGAAGGGGGATTCATTCTGACCAGGCGTCCGCACACCAACAGACGGAAGGGGGATTCATTCTGACCAGGCGTCCGCACACCAACAGACGGAAGGGGGATTCATTCTGACCAGGCGTCCGCACGCCAACAGACGGAGGGGAGTCAGGTGTCCACACACCTACGAATGGAGGGACATAAACACCACAAACAGAACATGGAGTTTAGACTCAAACACCAGCAGACTGCCCCCATCTGACACAACGTAGAGCCAGACTCACACCAGACTAGACCCAGACAGAGCTGCACACATCCCCACACCAGCAGCCAGACTACAGAATGACCCACAGCGCCACATGGGTTAAATACACTCACAACAGGGCTGATTGGACAAACAGGGGACACACCTCCCTGTGACCAACCAATCTACATCCGTCTGATGGTGGGGATCTCAGGAGGGCATGAGCACTAGCCTGCAGCCCGGCCTCCAGCCATCGCTGTGCTCTATTTCCTTCCATAGAAGAGTCGGTTGGTTGCCATGGCAACGAGCAGTAAACAACCAGAGGAATCAATAGCTGCAGTGTCTGGAGAAGGGAGCATTCAGGAAATAGACATCTTATGGGCGAGGGCATGGTTCTGTGACTTCTAACACACTGACATAGCATTCCTGAGATGGGCACACCTTCTCAAAACAGACTGTGTTCAAAGCGCCGTGTGAACAGACATGTGGACTACAGTCCAACCGCAGGACCCTCACTGATCAAGATAAGGAATGGTCACCGCAGAGTAAAGGCGCCACGCCAACGGGCACTGCCACCTCCATACCTGGGAGAACTCACTGTTGGCACATTCTAAGGAGACGATACAAATCTGACATTCTGGTCAAGTCCTTACATAATAGATGCATAAATCAAACGCTGCCCGCTACCTTCAGGGACGTCCGCATGGTGCGACCGCTGACCGTCTGCTTCCTCTGGAGCTTCCGCTTTTACATTCTTCACATGTTCACCCTAGGAGTATCAGCAATAATAAGTCACATATGACTACTTGTAGGTAAACTAACTTATTAACCTTGTACGTGTGCGCGGGTCCGAGCACCGTGTGCTTCACTGCCCATGTACTGCCATCGCTGCCACGGCTGGAGCCACATAAGACCGCTCCGCTTCCTACATATGTCTGTATTAGCAAATACTTCTAATCCAAAATACTGGACAACCCGCACTTACACCTCTCTGCAGCGCCGTTCCTCTGCGAATCCTCCTGAAAACGTATGACTGGACACCACGGTGTTTGCATTCCCCTGGCCAGCGCTGCTACCATATGGACACGCTGTATTACACGGGCAGCTAATATGTCCCCACTGGTAGAGGAGTTCTTGAGGTTACGATTATTGCGAGGGGGTTACAGAATGATTGGCCATCAGCACCCGCTCCTCCCATGCCGACTGTACTGCTGACAATCCCCCCCTAATAAAGGAAGCGGCGGGACACAGGCGTAACCGCTAACCCATTCACGGTTTATGGCCCATTCGCCAAGCAGATGGAGGACTGTTCAAACATGCGCACCACTGCTTCCTGCGCTGTGGGAACACGCAGTGCGCCATTCTGGTGGCCCCCAGCAGTTACCCTCCATCCTACGGACGGCTGAGCAGTGCTTGTGCAGGAAAGCTCCGTTACCCTTTAATTCTTTTAGGCTTCTAAACACTTCTTTTTTTAATTTGTGTTTTACAAAATTCATTAATCCCACAAGGAAACGTACAATCGTGTGATCGCTTACATCATTACCGCACCTTCAGTACAAGCTCTCCTGCAATGGGCGTGTTCAAACCAAGGCTGGACAAATAGCTGTCTGGGATCAGCGATCCTGCACTGTGCAGGGGGTTGGACCCGAGGACCTAAGAGTACCGCGATGACCCCAGAGGACCCCAATGACCCCAGAGGACCCCAATGACCCCAGAGGACACCAATGACCCCGGAGGACACCGGATGACCTCGGAGGACACCCGATTACCTCGGAGGACACCCGATTACCTCAGAGGACACCCGATTACCTCAGAGGACACCCGATTACCTCAGAGGACACCAATGACCCCAGAGGACCCCAATGACCTCGGAGGACCCCGATGACCCCGGAGGACCCCGATTACCTCAGAGGACACCCCGATTACCTCAGAGGACACCCGATTACCTCAGAGGACACCCGATTACCTCAGAGGACACCCGATTACCTCAGAGGACACCCGATTACCCCAGAGGACCCCAATGACCTCAGAGGACACCCGATTACCTCAGAGCACCCCGATTACCTCAGAGCACCCCGATTACCTCAGAGCACCCCGATTACCTCAGAGGACACCCGATTACCTCAGAGGACACCCGATTACCTCAGAGGACACCCGATTACCTCAGAGGACACCAATGACCCCAGAGGACCCCAATGACCTCGGAGGACCCCGATGACCTCGGAGGACCCCAATGACCTCGGAGGACCCCGATTACCTCAGAGCACCCCGATTACCTCAGAGCACCCCGATTACCTCAGAGGACACCCGATTACCTCAGAGGACCCCGATGACCCCAGAGAGCCTTTCCAACTCTACCAGTCTATGAAGTTGTGGGTCCAGAAGGGGACTAAAGGGGTTTTACCAGATAAAGGTTCTTTGTAAAAACAAGTCCCCACACTCCATTCTCCCCGCTAGTCCCGTTGAGCCTCCTATTGTTCCCTGGCTGCAGCAGCCTGTATTCCGGTGTTCCTCCACACGGACGTATAAAGCACTGGATAGTGAAGGGATTGATAGAGGAATGATAGAGGAAACTGTTTCTAAATCCACTCCTAGGTTTGTCTTAAAAAGCCGTCTGAATAAGCAGTAGCGGTCCGTGCAGAAGTGCAGCACACACTGCGGAGCAGCGCTGCGGATGACAACGGTGTGGCCAGCAGGCTCCATGCGTGTATTATACAGACCGTCTCGCCTAGAAGGAGCCTGGTAAGACCTCTGTATACAGACCTGATGGTCCTCCATGACATGCAGATATTCCTCGCCATACGGAGGGCTGGGGCATCTGGTGGGGTCACTTCCAGTACTGGATCCCTCTGTAGAAGACATATATAGAGACAGCACTCCATATGTGACGATGAGCGGACCCCCTCACAGTCAGCACTACTGTCTACCCCACAATTCATGGGAGTCTCCTCTTACCCAGTAATGTGGTGGGACAGGGAATCTCCAACATGACGTCCTTGTAGAGACCCTTGTGTCCTTCCAGGTACTCCCACTCCTCCATAGAGAAGAAGACTGCCACATCCTGACACCTTATAGGAACCTGACAACACAACATACAGTCATCAGCCCTTGTGTTACTGTATAATGTCCCCCATCCTCCCCGGCGGTCTCACCTCTCCCTTGTGTTACTATATAACGTCCCCCACCCTCCCCGGTGGTCTCACCTCTCCCTTGTGTTACTGTATAATGTCCCCCATCCCCCCCGGCGGTCTCACCTCTCCCTTGTGTTACTGTATAACGTCCCCCATCCCCCTCCTCCCCGGCGGTCTCACCTCTCCCTTGTGTTACTGTATAATGTCCCCCATCCTCCCCGGTGGTCTCACCTCTCCCTTGTGTTACTGTATAATGTCCCCCATCCTCCCCGGCGGTCTCACCTCTCCCTTGTGTTACTGTATAATGTCCCCCATCCTCCCCGGCGGTCTCACCTCTCCCTTGTGTTACTATATAACGTCCCCCATCCTCCCCGGCGGTCTCACCTCTCCCTTGTGTTACTGTATAACGTCCCCCATCCCCCCCGGCGGTCTCACCTCTCCCTTGTGTTACTGTATAACGTCCCCCCATGGCCCCCGGTGGTCTTACCTCTCCCTTGTGTTACTGTATAACGTCCCCTCCCCGGCGGTCTCACCTCTCCCGTATTACTGTATAACGTCCCCCATCCTCCCCGGCGGTCTCACCTCTCCCTTGTGTTACTGTATAACGTCCCCCATTCCCCCGGTGGTCTCACCTCTCCCTTCTGTTACTATATAACGTCCCCCATCCTCCCCGGCGGTCCCCCCTCCCCCTTGTGTTACTGTATAACATCCCCCATCCTCCCCGGTGGTCTCACCTCTCCCTTGTGTTACTGTATAACGTCCCCCCTCCCCGGCGGTCTCACCTCTCCCTTGTGTTACTGTATAACGTCCCCCCTCCCCGGCGGTCTCACCTCTCCCTTGTGTTACTGTATAACGTCCCCCATCCTCCCCCGGTGGTCTCACCTCTCCCTTCTGTTACTATATAACGTCCCCCATCCTCCCCGGCGGTCCCCCCTCCCCCTTGTGTTACTGTATAACATCACCCATCCTCCCCGGTGGTCTCACCTCTCCCTTGTGTTACTGTATAACGTCCCCCATCCCCCCTGGCGGTCTCACCTCTCCCTTGTGTTACTGTATAACGTCCCCCATCCTCCCCGGCGGTCTCACCTCTCCCTTGTGTTACTGTATAACGTCCCCCATCCTGCCCGGCGGTCTCACCTCTCCCTTGTGTTACTGTATAACGTCCCCCATCCCCCCAGGCGGTCTCACCTCTCCCTTGTGTTACTGTATAACGTCCCCCATCCTCCCCAGCGGTCTCACCTCTCCCTTGTGTTACTATATAACGTCCCCCATCCTCCCCGGCGGTCTCACCTCTCCCTTGTGTTACTGTATAACGTCCCCCATCCTGCCCGGCGGTCTCACCTCTCCCTTGTGTTACTGTATAACGTCCCCCATCCTCCCCGGTGGTCTCACCTCTCCCTTGTGTTACTATATAACGTCCCCCACCCTCCCCGGCGGTCTCACCTCTCCCTTGTGTTACTGTATAACGTCCCCCATCCTGCCCGGCGGTCTCACCTCTCCCTTGTGTTACTGTATAACGTCCCCCATTCTCCCCGGCGGTCTCACCTCTCCCTTGTGTTACTATATAACGTCCCCCATCCTCCCCGGCGGTCTCACCTCTCCCTTGTGTTACTGTATAACGTCCCCCATCCCCCCCGGCGGTCTCACCTCTCCCTTGTGTTACTGTATAACGTCCCCCATCCTCCCCGGCGGTCTCACCTCTCCCTTGTCTTACTATATAGCGTCCCCCATCCTCCCCGGCGGTCTCACCTCTCCCTTGTGTTACTGTATAACGTCCCCCATCCTCCCCGGCGGTCTCACCTCTCCCTTGTGTTACCGTATAACGTTCCCCATCCTCCCCGGCGGTCTCACCTCTCCCTTGTGTTACTATATAACGTCCCCCATCCTCCCCGGTGGTCTCACCTCTCCCTTGTGTTACTGTATAACATCCCCTATCCTGCCCGGCGGTCTCACCTCTCCCTTGTGTTACTGTATAACGTCCCCCATCCTCCCCGGCGGTCTCACCTCTCCCTTGTGTTACTGTATAACGTCCCTCATCCTCCCCGGCGGTCTCACCTCTCCCTTGTGTTACTGTATAACGTCCCCCATCCTCCCCGGTGGTCTCACCTCTCCCTTGTGTTACTGTATAACATCCCCCATCCTCCCCGGTGGTCTCACCTCTCCCTTGTGTTACTATATAACGTCCCCCATCCTCCCCGGCGGTCTCACCTCTCCCTTGTGTTACTGTATAACGTCCCCCATCCCCCCCGGCGGTCTCACCTCTCCCTTGTGTTACTGTATAACGTCCCCCCATGGCCCCCGGTGGTCTTACCTCTCCCTTGTGTTACTGTATAACGTCCCCTCCCCGGCGGTCTCACCTCTCCCGTATTACTGTATAACGTCCCCCATCCTCCCCGGCGGTCTCACCTCTCCCTTGTGTTACTGTATAACGTCCCCCATTCCCCCGGTGGTCTCACCTCTCCCTTCTGTTACTATATAACGTCCCCCATCCTCCCCGGCGGTCCCCCCTCCCCCTTGTGTTACTGTATAACATCCCCCATCCTCCCCGGTGGTCTCACCTCTCCCTTGTGTTACTGTATAACGTCCCCCCTCCCCGGCAGTCTCACCTCTCCCTTGTGTTACTGTATAACGTCCCCCCTCCCCGGCGGTCTCACCTCTCCCTTGTGTTACTGTATAACGTCCCCCATCCTCCCCCGGTGGTCTCACCTCTCCCTTCTGTTACTATATAACGTCCCCCATCCTCCCCGGCGGTCCCCCCTCCCCCTTGTGTTACTGTATAACATCACCCATCCTCCCCGGTGGTCTCACCTCTCCCCTGTGTTACTGTATAATGTCCCCCATCCTCCCCGGTGGTCTCACCTCTCCCCTGTGTTACTGTATAACGTCCTCCCTGGTGGTCTCACCTCTCCCTTGTGTTACTGTATAACGTCCTCCCTGGTGGTCTCACCTCTCCCTTGTGTTACTGTATAACATCACCCATCCTCCCCGGTGGTCTCACCTCTCCCTTGTGTTACTGTATAACGTCCCCCATCCCCCCCGGTGGTCTCACCTCTCCCTTGTGTTACTATATAACGTCCCCCAACCTCCCTGGTGGTCTCACCTCTCCCTTGTGTTACTGTATAATGTCCCCCATCCTCCCCGGTGGTCTCACCTCTCCCTTGTGTTACTGTATAACGTCCCCCATCCCCCCCGGTGGTCTCACCTCTCCCTTGTGTTACTATATAACGTCCCTCATCCTCCCCGGCGGTCTCACCTCTTCCTTGTGTTACTGTATAACGTCCCCCGCTCCCCCCTGGCGGTCTCACCTCTCCCTTGTGTTACTATATAACGTCCCCCATCCTCCCCGGCGGTCTCACCTCTCCCTTGTGTTACTATATAACGTCCCTCATCCTCCCCGGCGGTCTCACCTCTCCCTTCTGTTACTGTATAACATCCCCCATCCTCCCTGGCGGTCTCACCTCTCCCTTGTTACTGTATAACGTCCCCCAGCCCCGGCGGTCTCACCTCTCCCTTGTGTTACTGTATAACGTCCCCCATCCTCCCCGGCGGTCTCACCTCTCCCTTGTGTTACTATATAACGTCCCCCATCCCCCCCGGCGGTCTCACCTCTCCCTTGTGTTACTATATAACGTCCCCCTCCCCGGCAGTCTCACCTCTCCCTTGTGTCACTATATAACGTCCCCCATCCTCCCCGGCGGTCTCACCTCTCCCTTGTTACTGTATAACGTCCCCCATCCTCCCCGGTGGTCTCACCTCTCCCTTGTGTTACTGTATAACGTCCCCCATCCTCCCCGGTGGTCTCACCTCTCCCTTGTGTTACTATATAACGTCCCCCTCCTCAGCGGGCTCACCTCTCCCCTGTGTTACTATATAACGTCCCCCATCCTCAGCGGGCTCACCTCTCCCTTGTGTTACTGTATAACGTCCCCCATCCTCCCCGGCGGTCTCACCTCTCCCTTGTGTTACTATATAACGTCCCCCATCCTCCCCGGTGGTCTCACCTCTCCCTTGTGTTACTGTATAACGTCCCCCTCCTCCCCGGCAGTCTCACCTCTCCCCTGTGTTACTGTATAACGTCCCCCTCCTCCCCGGCAGTCTCACCTCATCCTTGTGTTACTGTATAACGTCCCCCATCCTCCCCGGCAGTCTCACCTCTCCCCTGTGTTACTGTATAACGTCCCCCTCCTCCCCGGCAGTCTCACCTCATCCTTGTGTTACTGTATAACGTCCCCCATCCTCCCCGGCAGTCTCACCTCTCCCTTGTGTTACTGTATAACGTCCTCCCTGGTGGTCTCACCTCTCCCTTGTGTTACTATATAACGTCCCCCATCCTCCCCGGCGGTCTCACCTCTCCCATGTGTTACTGTATAACGTCCCCCACCCTCCCCGGCGGTCTCACCTCTCCCTTGTTACTGTATAACGTCCCCCAGCCCTGGCGGTCTCACCTCTCCCTTGTGTTACTGTATAACGTCCCCCATCCTCCCCGGTGGTCTCACTTCTCCCTTGTGTTACTGTATAACGTCCCCCATCCTGCCCGGCGGTCTTACCTCTCCCATGTGTTACTGTATAACGTCCCCCACCCTCCCCGGCGGTCTCACCTCTCCCTTGTGTTACTGTATAACGTCCCCCCCCTCCCCGGCGGTCTCACCTCTCCCTTGTGTTACTGTATAACGTCCTCCCCGGCGGTCTCACCTCTCCCTTGTGTTACTGTATAACGTCCCCCCCCCTCCCCGGCGGTCTCACCTCTCCCTTGTGTTACTGTATAACGTCCCCCCCCCCCTCCCCGGCGGTCTCACCTCTCCCTTGTGTTACTGTATAACGTCCACCCCCCCTCCCCGGCGGTCTCACCTCTCCCTTGTGTTACTATATAACGTCCCCCATTCTCCCCGGCGGTCTCACCTCTCCCTTGTGTTACTATATAACGTCCCCCATCCTCCCCGGCGGTCTCACCTCTCCCTTGTGTTACTATATAACGTCCCCCATCCTCCCCGGCGGTCTCACCTCTCCCTTGTGTTACTGTATAACGTCCCCCCCCTCCCCGGCGGTCTCACCTCTGCCTTGTGTTACTGTATAACGTCCCCCATCCTCCCCGGCGGTCTCACCCCTCCCTTGTGTTACTATATAACGTCCCCCATCCTCCCCGGCGGTCTCACCTCTCCCTTGTGTTACTATATAACGTCCCCCATCCTCCCCGGCGGTCTCACCTCTCCCTTGTGTTACTGTATAACGTCCCCCATCCTCCCCGGTGGTCTCACCTCTCCCTTGTGTTACTGTATAACATCCCCCATCCTCCCCGGTGGTCTCACCTCTCCCTTGTGTTACTGTATAACATCCCCCATCCTCCCCGGTGGTCTCACCTCTCCCTTGTGCTACTGTATAACATCCCCCTCCTCCCCGGCGGTCTCACCTCTCCCTCGTGTTACTGTATAACGTCCTCCCCGGCGGTCTCAACTCTCCCTTGTGTTACTATATAACGTCCCCCATCCTCCCCGGCGGTCTCACCTCTCCCTTGTGTTACTATATAATGTCCCCCATCCTCCCCGGTGGTCTCACCTCTCCCTTGTGTTACTATATAATGTCCCCCATCCTCCCCGGCGGTCTCACCTCTCCCTTGTGTTACTGTATAACGTCCCCCATCCTCCCCAGCGGTCTCACCTCTCCCTTGTGTTACTATATAACGTCCCCCATCCTCCCCGGCGGTCTCACCTCTCCCTTGTGTTACTGTATAACATCCCCCATCCTCCCCGGCGGTCTCACCTCTCCCTTGTGTTACTGTATAACGTCCTCCCCGGCGGTCTCACCTCTCCCTTGTGTTACTATATAACGTCCCCCATCCTCCCCGGTGGTCTCACCTCTCCCTTGTGTTACTATATAACGTCCCCCATCCCCCCCGGCGGTCTCACCTCTCCCTTGTGTTACTGTATAACGTCCCCCCGCCCCGGCGGTCTCACCTTTCCCTTGTGTTACTATATAACGTCCCCCTCCCCGGCGGTCTCACCTCTCCCCTGTGTTACTGTATAAGGGCCCCCATCCTCCCCAGCGGTCTCACCTCTCCCTTGTGTTACTGTATAACGTCCCCCATCCTCCCCGGTGGTCTCACCTCTCCCTTGTGTTACTGTACAATGTCCCCCATCCTCCCTGGTGGTCTCACCTCTCCCGTCAGCAGCTCAATGATCTTATTGCTGAGCTCTAGGATCTTGCCATCTTTGTCCCTCCGGCATCTCAGACGTGGCGGCTCTGTGATGGCGCTCTTGGTCCTGCATCCTCCTAACATTAGGGGACTACTTCTGGGGCTCTCACACTCCCCGGATGACTTCTTCGTGTCTGTGTGCTCCTGTGTACAGACAGACAGAGTCCCGGGTAAATATCACTGCACAGAAACTCCCGTTAAATGCAGCGTTGGTAAATGCTGGTGGAATAGGGGCCCTTGCAAAAGGACATCCTTGCGGAGCGGGAGACGCCACGGCACATTGACAAGTAGATCCATTAATTCGGCATACCATGTCCGACGCGGCCAATCCGGAGCATTGAGCAGCACCAGAATATATTCCCACTTGATCTTCTTGTGACCTTGTGTAAGAGAGGAATCAGTGGGAATAGGTATGGGAACTGGAACCCTTACCACGGGGTGACGAGGGCGTCCACTGCTGAGGCCCGAGGGTCCTGGGACCTCGATACGAACCGCAAGATCTTGCAGTTGAGCCGGGAGGCCATGAGGTCCACGTCCGGCCGTCCCAAACGACAAAATTGCTGACAGACGTCTGGATGAAGTCCCCACTCGCCTGGATCTACCATTGTTCTGCTCCGGAAGTTGGTGACTAAATTGTCCACTCCGAGTTTTCATACTGCCGATATTGCTGGCACATTGACCTCGGCTCAGGATAGGATGCGGGTTGCTTCTGCCATCGCCTGAGTGCTGCGGGTTCTGCCTTGTCGGTTGATATATGCAATGCCCGTTGCATGGTCTGTCTGGACCCGGAGTGGGTGGCCTTGTAATCGAGGCGCAAATTTGAAAGTTGACAGATAAATTGCCCAAGGCTCCAGGACATTTATCGTGAGACGCGCTTCCGCAGCGGGCGACAGGCTGTGGGTCACGTGAGGAGGGAGCGTTCCCTGTGATAGGCTGCTGTGGGTGGTGACCACCCTTCAGTGGAGGAAGAGGTACGACTGACCCTGGAGTATGACAGTAGACGATACCACTACCACTCTAGGGAGCGGCGGAGCGACTCCAGAAGACTGATCCGCTGGTCCGGGGTCATTGGGTCCTTCTTCACAGGAGAAAACAGGCTTCGCTGCAGATCCCGCGAGTGAAACTGCGTGAAGGATATGGTTGGAAACTACGCCACCATGAGGCCCAAGACTCTCATTGCATGCCGGATGGAAATGGAGCGCCGTTGACGAAGGCTCAGAACCTGACACTGAAGCTCCTGACGCTTTGCGACTGGTAGAGACATGCCTGCCTGCACAGTGTCCAGGGTCATCCCCAGGAACTCCAGACATTGTGAGGGAACGAGCGATGACTTGGCATAGATTACCTTACAGCCGAACTGTTCCGGAGTGGGTAAGGAGATGTGCAAGCTCTCCAGGCGGGCCGTCCGCGACCGACCCTTTTAAGGATACCGTCCAGATAGGGTATGGCTATGATTCCCCTGGAGTGAAGGAGCTCCATTATGGCTGCCAGTACTTTGGTAAACACCCAGGGAGCCGTAGCCACCCAGAAGGGCGAGCCCAGAACTGGCAATGCCTGCCTTGAATTACAAACCACAGGAACTGTTGATGCGCTTGCCGAATGGGAACATGTAGATACGCATCCTGGATGTCGATGGCTGACAGGAATTCGTGGTGGTCCATGGACGCTATGCCCAAGCGGATGGACTCCACATGAAAATACCGCACCTGCATGTACCAGTTCAGCCGCTTGAGGTTCAATACTGGACAAACCGAGCCACCCTTCTTTGACACGATGACCAGGTTTGAGAAGAACCCTGTAAAGCGCTGGCATGGCCTGTTGCACCAATAGATGGTCAATGGCTTCCAGGAGCTTTCTGGCCCTGGCGCCATATCTGAGAACGGGAGATGCGAAAAAGATCCGGTGGAGTGCCTGGGGTGCGCCTAAAGGAGCGAGGCCCCCCCCCCGGGGCGCGCCAGAAGGAGCGAGGCCCCCCCCCCCCGGGGCGCGCCTCAAGGAGCGAGGCCCCCCCCCGGGGCGCGCCTCAAGGAGCGAGGCCCCCCCCCCGGGGCGCACCTCAAGGAGTGAGGCCCCCCCCCGGGGCGCGCCTCACCCGGGGCGCGCCTCAAGGAGCGAGGCCCCCCCCCCCCCGGGCGCGCCTCAAGGAGCGAGGGCGCGTCTCAAGGAGCGAGGGCCCCCCCGGGCGCGCCTCAAGGAGCGAGGGCCCCCCCCCGGGCGGGTCTCAAGGAGCGAGGGCCCCCCCACCCCGGGCGCGCCTCAAGGAGCGAGGGTCCCCCCCCCGGGCGCGCCTCAAGGAGCGAGGGTCCCCCCCCCCGGGCGCGCCTCAAGGAGCGAGGGTCCCCCCCCCCCGGGCGCGCCTCAAGGAGCGAGGGTCCCCCCCCCCCGGGCGCGCCTCAAGGAGCGAGGGCCCCCCCCCCCCCCGGGCGCGCCTCAAGGAGCGAGGGCCCCCCCCCCGGGCGCGCCTCAAGGAGCGAGGGCCCCCCCCCGGGCGCGCCTCAAGGAGCGAGGGCCCCCCCTAGGGGGCGTCTGAAGGAGCGAGGCCCCCCTAGGGGGCGTCTGAAGGAGCGAGGCCCCCCTAGGGGGCGTCTGAAGGAGCGAGGCCCCCCTAGGGGGCGTCTGAAGGAGCGAGGCCCCCCTAGGGGGCGTCTGAAGGAGCGAGCCTCCTCATCGGCAGAGGATCTCTCCTCAGAAATATTAAAGTTATCCTTTATGGCGGTAATCAAGTGTAGCCGCCAGTTTGGAGGAGACGATGCTGCCGCGGAGGGGTGCAGACTTTGCAGAGCGGGGTCACATGGCCGCAGGAGAACTGCTTCTGACAGCGTTCATAATAAGTGTGGAGACCCGGCATCGGCTCGGCTCCCTCAGACCTCAGTGACATGATGGGAGTATGAAGACTAGAAACAACTAGCACTGGCTGAGAACAATAAGGCCTAATGGCAGCCTTACCCCCTGTAGACCAGCAGCTGGAGTCCCCTGAGAATGAGCCCGGCAGTCTAGCAGCACCAGGAGGTGAGCAGCAAGCAGCCCCAACCTTCCCCAACACTGGGCCACGCCCCCCGTGCAGGAAAGGGAGGGGCCTAAACGAGCCTGAGGCCAGGGGCTCAATTATTAGCAAGGCTGGAGGCCTCCAAGGGTTCCCCGTGCCGAAACCGAGCGTCCGAGGACTGGGGCAGGTAGGGCATGCCCCACAAGACGGCGGATGGGAGTCCTGAGCTGTGGTTGAGCTGATAGCAGCCAACAGTGAGACACACGGAGATGCGGAGCCTGCACCCCGGCACTACCCTGGGGGCTGACCCGGCTTGGAGGTCTGTGTAAATAAGCCGTGTGAACTGCGGCAGAAATCCGTCCGTGGGCATTAGCCCAGAATTATGGTTTTAAAAAAAGATAAAGCACGATGGTGGCACCGATAGAGCCGGAGCCACGGCCGGCCAAAGGAGAACCAGCTCATTGTCCAAGACTTAATGTACTCTTCCTGTACAGGTTGCTGGGTTCGGGGTAAATGTAGGGGGGGCTATAGCCTGGCTCGGGGTAAATGCAGGGGGGCTATAGCCTGGCTCGGGGTAAATGCAGGGGGGCTATAGCCTGGCTCGGGGTAAATGCAGGGGGGCTATAGCCTGGCTCGGGGTAAATGCAGGGGGGCTATAGCCTGGCTCGGGGTAAATGCAGGGGGGCTATAGCCTGGCTCGGGGTAAATGCAGGGGGGCTATAGCCTGGCTCGGGGTAAATGCAGGGGGGCTATAGCCTGGCTCGGGGTAAATGCAGGGGGGCTATAGCCTGGCTCGGGGTAAATGCAGGGGGGCTATAGCCTGGTTTGGGGTAAATGTAGGGGGGCTATAGCCTGGCTCGGGGTAAATGCAGGGGGGCTATAGCCTGGCTCGGGGTAAATGCAGGGGGGCTATAGCCTGGCTCGGGGTAAATGCAGGGGGGCTATAGCCTGGCTCGGGGTAAATGCAGGGGGGCTATAGCCTGGCTCGGGGTAAATGCAGGGGGGCTATAGCCTGGCTCGAGGTAAATGCAGGGGGGCTATAGCCTGGCTCGGGGTAAATGCAGGGGGGCTATAGCCTGGCTCGGGGTAAATGCAGGGGGGCTATAGCCTGGCTCGGGGTAAATGCAGGGGGGCTATAGCCTGGCTCGGGGTAAATGCAGGGGGGCTATAGCCTGGCTCGGGGTAAATGCAGGGGGGCTATAGCCTGGCTCGGGGTAAATGCAGGGGGGCTATAGCCTGGCTCGGGGTAAATGCAGGGGGGCTATAGCCTGGCTCGGGGTAAATGCAGGGGGGCTATAGCCTGGCTCGGGGTAAATGCAGGGGGGCTATAGCCTGGTTCGGGGTAAATGTAGGGAGGCTATAGCCTGGCTCTGGGTAAATGTAGAGGGGCTATAGCCTGGTTCGGGGTAAATGTAGGGAGGCTATAGCCTGGTTCGGGGACAACCATTATTGCTCAAGAAATCTTTTGACCGATAATCGCTGTGTGCTTTTACAGCGCAAGGTGATCGTTCAAACGTTGAGCGATCACCTTGCGCTCCAAGCGGGGAATGCAGAAGACAAGCGGGGCCACTTGTCTTCTACATCCAGCTGCTCTCTGCTCGGAGCGCCCGGCTGGTATACAGGGGTGTCCCCACTTGTGTTCTACATTCAGCTGTTCTCTTCTCGGAGCGCCCGGCTGGTATACAGGGGTGTCCCCGCTTGTTTCCTGCACCCAGCTGTTCTCTGCTCGGAGCGCCCGGCTGGTATACAGGGGTGTCCCCGCTTGTGTTCTACCTTCAGCTGGTATACAGCTGAGCGCTCCGAGCGGGGTATGGAGAATGCAGCTGGACCGCTCTGTTCTTCATACCAGCCTGTCATCAGGGAGCGGGATGAAACAATAGTATCAGCTGTATCCCGCTGTGAATCCCTGATGAGGCTCATCGTCGGCACGCTGACAGACAACGAGGAGCAACGGGGGAACCAAAACTGCAGGATGTCAGCGGTCACACAGCGATATCGGCTTTGATCGATTTTTGAGTGATAATCGTTGTGTCTAAATGGGCCTTAAAGCTGCGTGTGATATCGGCACAGATGAGACAGGTGAGCAGATTGCCCGAAGCGCTCACCTCTCCACTCAGCAGGTAGATGATCTTCAGAGCCAGCCTCAGTATTTCCTTAGTCAGGTGATTGTGGTCCTTTTCAATTGTTCGAGTTCTCTTGATGAAATCTAATTGGGGTGGGAATGACTGAGGTGATGTCTGCAAGTACAATCAGAAACATAACTAATGAGGTAAACAGTCCAGGCTTATAATACACTGCAGTAACAGTAATACAGTTATCAAATCCTCAACCAACATGTCTGAAGGGGGAGAGCTGTGTGCAGAACAGGAGAGTTACTAACGAGGTAGATAATGGACCTTGTGGTGCTGCGGCGGATAATCATATATATACCAATGTGTCACCCTTCACAAGCCGCATGCTTCCTGTCACATCCAATTCTTCATGGTTATCAGAGATGGTCCACCCAAACCCTGCCACCATAAAATGTTTAACGGACGGCCGCACCGCAGATTCCGTTCCAAACTCACCCTGTCACCAAGTCGTGCGCGGGACGCCCCCTGCTGGCATTGCTTTATTTAAACCCCTATGTCGCATCTCAGCTCCAAGACACCTTCACAAACACCGTATATATCATTGTGGGCCACCCTGTTAATCAAGCACCACAACGTTACTAAGTAACTGCTCTTCCAGACTATGGACAATCTTTTGAGCTCCGAGTCTGCGATTAGCCGTTTAGGCCCATGCGTTTGCCCGAAAGAATAACGTGACAATTACATTACTTCAAGACAATTCTGTTGACTCAAGATCTACAGGACCAGAACTTTGAGGAACTATCAGTGTCTGAATGCCAAGATGTTCTTAAAGGGGTTGTAGCAGAATAGCAGGGTATTGTCTATCCACAGGATAGGGGATACCTTCCTGATTGGTGGGGGTCCCACCGCTGAGACCACTGCCGATCTGAAGAATGGAGCTCCTGTGTGCCCCGTCCTCCTCACTGCAATGAGCAGATGACTGCATGGAGTGCTGGTTGTGCAAGTGCCCAGAGCTCCATTCACTGTCAGTGGCATTGCTGAGTACCCGAGGGGCGCACCCATTAAAATGAATGGAGAGCTGACTGTGCCTGCTCGGCCAGGGTTCATTCACAGTGACATCCCCGCTGTACATCCTCCAGATGGGTGGAGGTCTCAGTGGTGACCCCTACTGATCAGCACGTTACCCCCATCCTGTCTATAGGGCCTAACTTGATAATCTGCTCCACCCCGTTTAGAGTCCAGCTGACGCCATGACCTGATGTTCTGCGGTTTGGACCCAGAGAGCGCCTGAGGCGTATTCTGAGGCGTCACACTGACCACAGGACTGGATTTCATATATTTTACCTCTTGAGATTTCCCAGATTTTGGTGTTTCCTTGGAGACTGCGGGGTTGAGACAGGCCAATTCTCCCGAACCGCGTCCAGCATAACGTGTATCTACAGAGGACATGAAGCGGTCCTCCGACAACACTTGTGGGTTATTCTCCAGTCTATGACAACTATCTAATCTTCGCTCATAGTCGGCCAGGCTGACACTAGACGATGAGAGGTGTCCGGGTCTGAGCCACGACTCCTCCGTCTGCGTTTGGGCGTCCCGTCTTGTACATCTACATGAACAATGCGCAGCGCCGTCCTCTCTTCTTTGGTGCTTAAAGTTGGGTTTCGGAAGATCCTCCACTTTCCGCAGTTGGAAGGCTGGGAAGATACTGGGCACAGCCTCCGCCTTTAGGTAGCGCCGCTGCCCCACCACCATGTAAGAGTCTGGTGAGAAGTGCCGTGAGCACAGGTAACACGTATTGTTCTCCGCGGCCTGCAGGAGATTTCCTGCTAATTCATTAAGATTAAGAAACTGCGCCATCCGCTGCAGCCATTGCTTGATTCTTTCAATACTCGTCGGAAAGGCGTGCAAGGTGACCCCACACAGATCCTCTGTCCCCAGACATCCGCTCTGACAGTCCTTGACAAGGCAAGCTGGCATGGCAACCGGATCTGCAACAAGGAAAATAAAACAGTGAACCACTGCTTTTATAGCAGGCACCTGCAGAGCCGTTCCCCCAGCTCCGGGCCTCTCGGCCCCCTCCGTTCCCCCAGCTCCTGGCCTCTCGGCCCCCTCCGTTCCCCCAGCTCCTGGCCTCTCGGCCCCCTCCGTTCCCCGGGCCTCTCGGCCCCCTCCGTTCCCCCGGCTCCCGGCCTCACGGCCCCCTCCGTTCCCCCGGCTCCCGGCCTCACGGCCCCCTCCGTTCCCCCGGCTCCCGGCCTCACGGCCCCCTCCGTTCCCCCGGCTCCCGGCCTCCTCCGTTCCCCCGGCTCCCGGCCTCACGGCCCCCTCCGTTCCCCCGGCTCCCGGCCTCACGGCCCCCTCCGTTCCCCCGGCTCCCGGCCTCACGGCCCCCTCCGTTCCCCCGGCTCCCGGCCTCACGGCCCCCTCCGTTCCCCCGGCTCCCGGCCTCACGGCCCCCTCCGTTTCCCCGGCTCCCGGCCTCACGGCCCCCTCCGTTTCCCCGGCTCCCGGCCTCACGGCCCCCTCCGTTTCCCCGGCTCCCGGCCTCACGGCCCCCTCCGTTCCCCCGGCTCCCGGCCTCACAGCCTCCTCCATACCCCTGGCCTCACAACCCCCTCCGTTCCCCCGGCCTCACAACCCCCTCCGTTCCCCCGGCTCCCGGCCTCACGGCCCCCTCCGTTCCCCCGGCTCCCGGCCTCACGGCCCCCTCCGTTCCCCCGGCTCCCGGCCTCACGGCCCCCTCCGTTCCCCCGGCCCCCGGCCTCACGGCCCCCTCCGTTCCCCCGGCTCCCGGCCTCCTCCGTTCCCCCGGCTCCCGGCCTCACGGCCCCCTCCGTTCCCCCGGCCTCACGGCCCCCTCCGTTCCCCCGGCTCCCGGCCTCCTCCGTTCCCCCGGCTCCCGGCCTCACGGCCCCCTCCGTTCCCCCGGCTCCCGGCCTCACGGCCCCCTCCGTTCCCCCGGCTCCCGGCCTCACGGCCCCCTCCGTTCCCCCGGCTCCCGGCCTCACGGCCCCCTCCGTTCCCCCGGCTCCCGGCCTCACGGCCCCCTCCGTTTCCCCGGCTCCCGGCCTCACGGCCCCCTCCGTTTCCCCGGCTCCCGGCCTCACGGCCCCCTCCGTTTCCCCGGCTCCCGGCCTCACGGCCCCCTCCGTTTCCCCGGCTCCCGGCCTCACGGCCCCCTCCGTTCCCCCGGCTCCCGGCCTCACAGCCTCCTCCATACCCCTGGCCTCACAACCCCCTCCGTTCCCCCGGCCTCACAACCCCCTCCGTTCCCCCGGCTCCCGGCCTCACGGCCCCCTCCGTTCCCCCGGCTCCCGGCCTCACGGCCCCCTCCGTTCCCCCGGCTCCCGGCCTCACGGCCCCCTCCGTTCCCCCGGCTCCCGGCCTCACGGCCCCCTCCGTTCCCCCGGCTCCCGGCCTCACGGCCCCCTCCGTTCCCCCGGCTCCCGGCCTCACGGCCCCCTCCGTTCCCCCGGCCCCCTCCGTTCCCCCGGCTCCCTCCGTTCCCCCGACTCCCGGCCTCACGGCCCCCTCCGTTCCCCCGGCCTCACGGCCCCCTCTGTTCCCCGGGCTCCCGGCCTCACGGCCCCCTCCGTTCCCCCGGCCTCACGGCCCCCTCCGTTCCCCCGGCCTCACGGCCCCCTCCGTTCCCCCGGCCTCACGGCCCCCTCCGTTCCCCCGGCCTCACGGCCCCCTCCGTTCCCCCGGCTCCTGGCCTCTCGGCCCCCTCCGTTCCCCCGGCTCCCTCCGTTCCCCGGGCTCCCGGCCCCCTCCGTTCCCCCAGCTCCTGGCCTCACGGCCCCCTCCGTTCCCCCAGCTCCCTCCGTTCCCCGGGCTCCCGGCCTCACGGCCCCCTCCGTTCCCCCGGCTCCCGGCCTCCTCCGTTCCCCCGGCTCCCGGCCTCACGGCCCCCTCCGTTCCCCCGGCCCCCGGCCTCACGGCCCCCTCCGTTCCCCCGGCTCCCGGCCTCCTCCGTTCCCCCGGCTCCCGGCCTCACGGCCCCCTCCGTTCCCCCGGCTCCCGGCCTCACGGCCCCCTCCGTTCCCCCGGCTCCCGGCCTCACGGCCCCCTCCGTTTCCCCGGCTCCCGGCCTCACGGCCCCCTCCGTTTCCCCGGCTCCCGGCCTCACGGCCCCCTCCGTTCCCCCGGCTCCCGGCCTCACAGCCTCCTCCATACCCCTGGCCTCACAACCCCCTCCGTTCCCCCGGCCTCACAACCCCCTCCGTTCCCCCGGCTCCCGGCCTCACGGCCCCCTCCGTTCCCCCGGCTCCCGGCCCCCTCCGTTCCCCCGGCTCCCGGCCTCACGGCCCCCTCCGTTCCCCCGGCTCCCGGCCTCACGGCCCCCTCCGTTCCCCCGGCTCCCGGCCTCACGGCCCCCTCCGTTCCCCCGGCCCCCTCCGTTCCCCCGGCTCCCTCCGTTCCCCCGACTCCCGGCCTCACGGCCCCCTCCGTTCCCCCGGCCTCACGGCCCCCTCTGTTCCCCGGGCTCCCGGCCTCACGGCCCCCTCCGTTCCCCCGGCCTCACGGCCCCCTCCGTTCCCCCGGCCTCACGGCCCCCTCCGTTCCCCCGGCTCCTGGCCTCTCGGCCCCCTCCGTTCCCCCGGCTCCCTCCGTTCCCCGGGCTCCCGGCCTCACGGCCCCCTCCGTTCCCCCAGCTCCTGGCCTCACGGCCCCCTCCGTTCCCCCAGCTCCCTCCGTTCCCCGGGCTCCCGGCCTCACGGCCCCCTCCGTTCCCCGGGCTCCCGGCCCCCTCCGTTCCCCGGGCTCCCGGCCTCACGGCCCCCTCCGTTCCCCGGGCTCCCGGCCTCACGGCCCCCTCCGTTCCCCCGGCTCCCGGCCTCACGGCCCCCTCCGTTCCCCCGGCTCCCGGCCTCACGGCCCCCTCCGTTCCCCCGGCTCCCGGCCCCCTCCGTTCCCCCGGCTCCTGGCCTCACGGCCCCCTCCGTTCCCCCGGCTCCTGGCCTCCTCCGTTCCCCCGGCTCCTGGCCTCCTCCGTTCCCCCGGCTCCTGGCCTCACGGCCCCCTCCGTTCCCCCGGCTCCCTCCGTTCCCCCGGCTCCCGGCCTCTCGGCTCCCTCCGTTCCCCCGGCTCCTGGCCTCACGGCCCCCTCCGTTCCCCCGGCTCCTGGCCTCACGGCCCCCTCCGTTCCCCCGGCTCCTGGCCTCACGGCCCCCTCCGTTCCCCCGGCTCCCGGCCTCACGGCCCCCTCCGTTCCCCCGGCTCCCGGCCTCCTCCGTTCCCCCGGCTCCTGGCCTCACGGCCCCCTCCGTTCCCCCGGCTCCCTCCGTTCCCCCGGCTCCCGGCCTCTCGGCTCCCTCCGTTCCCCCGGCTCCTGGCCTCACGGCCCCCTCCGTTCCCCCGGCTCCTGGCCTCTCGGCCCCCTCCGTTCCCTCGGCTCCCGGCCCCCTCCGTTCCCCCGGCTCCCGGCCTCTCGGCCCCCTCCGTTCCCCCGCCTCCTGGCCTCTCGGCCCCCTCCGTTCCCCCGCCTCCTGGCCTCACGGCCCCCTCCGTTCCCCCGGCTCCTGTCCTCTCGGCCCCCGTCCTCACAGCCCCCTCCGTTCCCCCGGCTCCTGGCCTCACGGCCCCCTCCGTTCCCCCGGCTCCTGGCCTCTCGGCCCCCTCCGTTCCCCGGGCTGCAGGCGCAGTGTGCGGGGCTCCCTGCATTGTGATCACTAGTCCTGTTAGACCCACACCCCGTAGAGGAGCGAGCTGTGCTAAATTCTATCAGGTGGGAAATGGATAAACCGGAGCGCCAGGAATGGGAACAGAACGCTGCGCTGGGGACGGCGACACCACGGCGAACGCAGGATACACGATACACAGCATGCTGACGGGCTCCATCACTAGTCACACAGGAATAGAGATCTACAGAAGGCAGGAGCCGTACTCCGTCACACCGCCTCACAGTCCGGCACCGTATGACGTCATATATCATCTCCGACCGCAAACAGACCTGCACAAGGTAGAGGCTAACATCTGGCGGCTGCAGGACCTGTGGTGACGTCACGCCCATGTGACCGGACACGTGACTGTCATGTGGGCGTTGCCGGCTACGTCTCTCCGGGGTGCATATTTGCACTTTACGCTTAGGTTAAGCAGCGCTGCTGATTAGAGCCACCTGATTGGCTCTTCGGCACCACGTGACTACACAGCGTGCAGCAGCGCTGCTTAACCTAAGCGTAAAGTAGAAATATGCCTCCGGGGTGCATATTAGCCTCTTACTCTCACTCAGTATTATGGAGCAATTCCCGCAACCTCATTGGGTGTGATTCACAATTCCAGTAACCTTATTGGTTGTTTGGGTTGGCTGATTCACAGTGATTGGTTGTTTGGGTTGGCTGGCTCACAGTGATTGGTTGTTTGGGTTGGCTGGCTCACAGTGATTGGTTGTTTGGGTTGGCTGATTCACAGTGATTGGTTGTTTGGGTTGGCTGATTCACAGTGATTGGTTGTTTGGGTTGGCTGGCTCACAGTGATTGGTTGTTTGGGTTGGCTGGCTCACAGTGATTGGTTGTTTGGGTTGGCTGGCTCACAGTGATTGGTTGTTTGGGTTGGCTGGCTCACAGTGATTGGTTGTTTGGGTTGGCTGCTTCACAGTGATTGGTTGTTTGGGTTGGCTGGCTCACAGTGATTGGTTGTTTGGGTTGGCTGGCTCACAGTGATTGCTTGTTTGGGTTGGCTGGCTCACAGTGATTGGTTGTTTGGGTTGGCTGGCTCACAGTGATTGGTTGTTTGGGTTGGCTGGCTCACAGTGATTGGTTGTTTGGGTTGGCTGGCTCACAGTGATTGGTTGTTTGGGTTGGCTGATTCACAGTGATTGGTTGTTTGGGTTGGCTGGCTCACAGTGATTGGTTGTTTGGGTTGGCTGGCTCACAGTGATTGGTTGTTTGGGTTGGCTGGTTCACAGTGATTGGTTGTTTGGGTTGGCTGATTTACAGTGATTGGTTGTTTGGGTTGGCTGGCTCATAGTGATTGGTTGTTTGGGTTGGCTGGCTCACAGTGATTGGTTGTTTGGGTTGGCTGGTTCACAGTGATTGGTTGTTTGGGTTGGCTGGCTCACAGTGATTGGTTGTTTGGGTTGGCTGGTTCACAGTGATTGGTTGTTTGGGTTGGCTGGCTCACAGTGATTGGTTGTTTGGGTTGGCTGGCTCATAGTGATTGGTTGTTTGGGTTGGCTGGCTCACAGTGATTGGTTGTTTGGGTTGGCTGGTTCACAGTGATTGGTTGTTTGGGTTGGCTGGCTCACAGTGATTGGTTGTTTGGGTTGGCTGGTTCACAGTGATTGGTTGTTTGGGTTGGCTCCAGTAGCAGTGTTGTGGACTATAAATATGTGCCTCCGGGTTGCATATTAACATCTTCATCAGCGCATCTCCCTTAATCACCAATCAGGTTGCAGGAATTGCTGAATGGGGCAGAAGTGCTGATGGAGATGTTGATGTGCTGCTTGGAGACATTCTGCTGGTTGTTGGTTTCCTGGAGTTCTTACCGGCGGCTGCAGAATATACCGAGGAGACCCCCGAGTAGTGGGGAGGCAGCGGGCCTACAGGTGTAATACTCTGCAGTACTGGGCTCTGTGTGTCCTCTCCTCCTACAGGTGTAATGCTCTGCAGTACTGGGGCTCTGTGTGTCCTCTCCTACAGGTGTAATACACTGCAGTACTGGGCTCTGTGTGTCCTCTCCTACAGGTGTAATACACTGCAGTACTGGGCTCTGTGTGTCCTCTCCTCCTACAGGTGTAATGCTCTGCAGTACTGGGGCTCTGTGTGTCCTCTCCTACAGGTGTAATGCTCTGCAGTACAGGGCTCTGTGTGTCCTCTCCTACAGGTGTAATACACTGCAGTACTGGGCTCTGTGTGTCCTCTCCTCCTACAGATGTAATACTCTGCAGTACTGGGGCTCTGTGTGTCCTCTCCTCCTACAGGTGTAATACTCTGCAGTACTGGGGCTCTGTGTGTCCTCTCCTCCTACAGGTGTAATGCTCTGCAGTACTGGGCTCTGTGTGTCCTCTCCTACAGGTGTAATACTCTGCAGTACTGGGGCTCTGTGTGTCCTCTCCTCCTACAGGTGTAATACTCTGCAGTACTGGGGCTCTGTGTGTCCTCTCCTCCTACAGGTGTAATACTCTGCAGTACTGGGGTCTGTGTGTCCTCTCCTACAGGTGTAATACTCTGCAGTACTGGGCTCTGTGTGTCCTCTCCTACAGGTGTAATACTCTGCAGTACTGGGCTCTGTGTGTCCTCTCCTACAGGTGTAATACTCTGCAGTACTGGGGCTCTGTGTGTCCTCTCCTCCTACAGGTGTAATACTCTGCAGTACTGGGGCTCTGTGTGTCCTCTCCTCCTACAGGTGTAATACTCTGCAGTACTGGGGCTCTGTGTGTCCTCTCCTCCTACAGGTGTAATACTCTGCAGTACTGGGGTCTGTGTGTTCGCTCCCCCTACAGGTGTAATACTCTGCAGTACTGGGGCTCTGTGTGTCCTCTCCTCCTACAGGTGTGATGCTCTGCAGTACTGGGGCTCTGTGTGTCCTCTCCTCCTACAGGTGTAATACTCTGCAGTACTGGGGCTCTGTGTGTCCTCTCCTCCTACAGGTGTAATGCTCTGCAGTACTGGGCTCTGTGTGTCCTCTCCTCCTACAGGTGTAATACTCTGCAGTACTGGGGTCTGTGTGTCCTCTCCCCCCTACAGGTGTAATACTCTGCAGTACTGGGGCTCTGTGTGTCCTCTCCTCCTACAGGTGTAATACTCTGCAGTACTGGGCTCTGTGTGTCCTCTCCTACAGGTGTAATACACTGCAGTACTGGGCTCTGTGTGTCCTCTCCTCCTACAGATGTAATACTCTGCAGTACTGGGGCTCTGTGTGTCCTCTCCTCCTACAGGTGTAATACTCTGCAGTACTGGGGTCTGTGTGTCCTCTCCTACAGGTGTAATACTCTGCAGTACTGGGGCTCTGTGTGTCCTCTCCTCCTACAGGTGTAATACTCTGCAGTACTGGGGCTCTGTGTGTCCTCTCCTCCTACAGGTGTAATACTCTGCAGTACTGGGCTCTGTGTGTCCTCTCCTCCTACAGGTGTAATACTCTGCAGTACTGGGGCTCTGTGTGTCCTCTCCTCCTACAGGTGTAATACTCTGCAGTACTGGGGCTCTGTGTGTCCTCTCCTCCTACAGGTGTAATACTCTGCAGTACTGGGGTCTGTGTGTCCTCTCCTACAGGTGTAATACTCTGCAGTACTGGGCTCTGTGTGTCCTCTCCTACAGGTGTAATACTCTGCAGTACTGGGGCTCTGTGTGTCCTCTCCTCCTACAGGTGTAATACTCTGCAGTACTGGGGCTCTGTGTGTCCTCTCCTCCTACAGGTGTAATACTCTGCAGTACTGGGGTCTGTGTGTTCGCTCCCCCTACAGGTGTAATACTCTGCAGTACTGGGGCTCTGTGTGTCCTCTCCTCCTACAGGTGTGATGCTCTGCAGTACTGGGGCTCTGTGTGTCCTCTCCTCCTACAGGTGTAATACTCTGCAGTACTGGGGCTCTGTGTGTCCTCTCCTCCTACAGGTGTAATGCTCTGCAGTACTGGGCTCTGTGTGTCCTCTCCTCCTACAGGTGTAATACTCTGCAGTACTGGGGTCTGTGTGTCCTCTCCCCCCTACAGGTGTAATACTCTGCAGTACTGGGGCTCTGTGTGTCCTCTCCTCCTACAGGTGTAATGCTCTGCAGTACTGGGGTCTGTGTGTCGTCTCCTCCTACAGGTGTAATACTCTGCAGTACTGGGGCTCTGTGTGTCCTCTCCTCCTACAGGTGTAATGCTCTGCAGTACTGGGGTCTGTGTGTCGTCTCCTCCTACAGGTGTAATACTCTGCAGTACTGGGGCTCTGTGTGTCCTCTCCTACAGGTGTAATACTCTGCAGTACTGGGGCTCTGTGTGTCCTCTCCTCCTACAGGTGTAATGCTCTGCAGTACTGGGCTCTGTGTGTCCTCTCCCCCTACAGGTGTAATACTCTGCAGTACTGGGGCTCTGTGTGTCCTCTCCTCCTACAGGTGTAATGCTCTGCAGTACTGGGGCTCTGTGTGTCCTCTCCTCCTACAGGTGTAATACTCTGCAGTACTGGGGCTCTGTGTGTCCTCTCCTCCTACAGGTGTAATGCTCTGCAGTACTGGGGCTCTGTGTGTCCTCTCCTATAGGTGTAATGCTCTGCAGTACTGGGGCTCTGTGTGTCCTCTCCTCCTACAGGTGTAATACTCTGCAGTACTGGCCTCTGTGTGTTCTCTCCTCCTACAGGTGTAATGCTCTGCAGTACTGGGGCTCTGTGTGTCCTCTCCTCCTACAGGTGTAATACTCTGCAGTACTGGGGTCTGTGTGTCCTCTCCTCCTACAGGTGTAATGCTCTGCAGTACTGGGGCTCTGTGTGTCCTCTCCTCCTACAGGTGTAATACTCTGCAGTACTGGGGCTCTGTGTGTCCTCTCCTCCTACAGGTGTAATGCTCTGCAGTACTGGGCTCTGTGTGTCCTCTCCCCCTACAGGTGTAATACTCTGCAGTACTGGGGTCTGTGTGTCCTCTCCTCCTACAGGTGTAATGCTCTGCAGTACTGGGGCTCTGTGTGTCCTCTCCTCCTACAGGTGTAATACTCTGCAGTACTGGGGCTCTGTGTGTCCTCTCCTCCTACAGGTGTAATGCTCTGCAGTACTGGGCTCTGTGTGTCCTCTCCTCCTACAGGTGTAATACTCTGCAGTACTGGGGCTCTGTGTGTCCTCTCCTCCTACAGGTGTAATACTCTGCAGTACTGGGGCTCTGTGTGTCCTCCCCCTACAGGTGTAATACTCTGCAGTACTGGGGTCTGTGTGTCCTCTCCTCCTACAGGTGTAATGCTCTGCAGTACTGGGCTCTGTGTGTCCTCTCCTCCTACAGGAGTAATGCTCTGCAGTACTGGGCTCTGTGTGTCCTCTCCTCCTATAGGTGTAATGCTCTGCAGTACTGGGGCTCTGTGTGTCCTCTCCTACAGGTGTAATACTCTGCAGTACTGGGGCTCTGTGTGTCCTCTCCTCCTACAGGTGTAATACTCTGCAGTACTGGGGCTCTGTGTGTCTTCTCCTACAGATGTAATACTCTGCAGTACTGGGCTCTGTGTGTCCTCTCCTCCTACAGGTGTAATACTCTGCAGTACTGGGGCTCTGTGTGTCCTCTCCTCCTACAGGTGTAATACTCTGCAGTACTGGGGCTCTGTGTGTCCTCTCCTACAGGTGTAATACTCTGCAGTACTGGGGCTCTGTGTGTCCTCTCCTCCTATAGGTGTAATGCTCTGCAGTACTGGGGCTCTGTGTGTCCTCTCCTCCTACAGGTGTAATACTCTGCAGTACTGGGCTCTGTGTGTCCTCTCCTCCTAGAGGTGTAATACTCTGCAGTACTGGGGCTCTGTGTGTATCCTCTCCTCCTACAGGTGTAATACTCTGCAGTACTGGGGCTCTGTGTGTCCTCTCCTACAGGTGTAATGCTCTGCAGTACTGGGGCTCTGTGTGTCCTCTCCTACAGGTGTAATACTCTGCAGTACTGGGGCTCTGTGTGTCCTCTCCTCCTACAGGTGTAATACTCTGCAGTACTGGGGTCTGTGTGTCCTCCCCTCCTACAGGTGTAATACTCTGCAGTACTGGGGCTCTGTGTGTCCTCTCCTCCTACAGGTGTAATACTCTGCAGTACTGGGGCTCTGTGTGTCCTCTCCTCCTACAGGTGTAATACTCTGCAGTACTGGGGCTCTGTGTGTCCTCTCCTACAGGTGTAATACTCTGCAGTACTGGGGCTCTGTGTGTCCTCTCCTTCTACAGGTGTAATACTCTGCAGTACTGGGCTCTGTGTGTCCTCTCCTCCTATAGGTGTAATACTCTGCAGTACTGGGGCTCTGTGTGTCCTCTCCTCCTACAGGTGTAATACTCTGCAGTACTGGGGCTCTGTGTGTCCTCTCCTCCTACAGGTGTAATACTCTGCAGTACTGGGGCTCTGTGTGTCCTCTCCTCCTACAGTTGTAATGCTCTGCAGTACTGGGGCTCTGTGTGTCCTCTCCTCCTATAGGTGTAATGCTCTGCAGTACTGGGGCTCTGTGTGTCCTCTCCTCCTACAGGTGTAATACTCTGCAGTACTGGGCTCTGTGTGTCCTCTCCTCCTAGAGGTGTAATACTCTGCAGTACTGGGGCTCTGTGTGTCCTCTCCTCCTACAGGTGTAATACTCTGCAGTACTGGGCTCTGTGTGTCCTCTCCTCCTACAGGTGTAATGCTCTGCAGTACTGGGGTCTGTGTGTCTTCTCCTCCTACAGGTGTAATACTCTGCAGTACTGGGCTCTGTGTGTCCTCTCCTCCTACAGGTGTAATGCTCTGCAGTACTGGGGCTCTGTGTGTCCTCTCCTCCTACAGGTGTAATACTCTGCAGTACTAGGCTCTGTGTGTCCTCTCCTACAGGTGTAATACTCTGCAATACTGGGGCTCTGTGTGTCCTCTCCTCCTACAGGTGTAATGCTCTGCAGTACTGGGGCTCTGTGTGTCCTCTCCTCCTATAGGTGTAATACTCTGCAGTACTGGGGCTCTGTGTGTCTTCTCCTACAGGTGTAATGCTCTGCAGTACTGGGTTCTGTGTGTCCTCTCCTCCTACAGGTGTAATACTCTGCAGTACTGGGGCTCTGTGTGTCCTCTCCTACAGGTGTAATACTCTGCAGTACTGGGGCTCTGTGTGTCCTCTCCTCCTACAGGTGTAATACTCTGCAGTACTGGGGCTCTGTGTGTCCTCTCCTCCTACAGGTGTAATACTCTGCAGTACTGGGGCTCTGTGTGTCCTCTCCTACAGGTGTAATACTCTGCAGTACTGGGGCTCTGTGTGTCCTCTCCTCCTATAGGTGTAATGCTCTGCAGTACTGGGGCTCTGTGTGTCCTCTCCTCCTACAGGTGTAATACTCTGCAGTACTGGGCTCTGTGTGTCCTCTCCTCCTAGAGGTGTAATACTCTGCAGTACTGGGGCTCTGTGTGTCCTCTCCTCCTACAGGTGTAATACTCTGCAGTACTGGGGTCTGTGTGTCCTCTCCTCCTACAGGTGTAATACTCTGCAGTACTGGGCTCTGTGTGTCCTCTCCTCCTACAGGTGTAATACTCTGCAGTACTGGGCTCTGTGTGTCCTCTCCTCCTACAGGTGTAATGCTCTGCAGTACTGGGGCTCTGTGTGTCTTCTCCTACAGGTGTAATGCTCTGCAGTACTGGGTTCTGTGTGTCCTCTCCTCCTACAGGTGTAATACTCTGCAGTACTGGGGCTCTGTGTGTCCTCTCCTCCTAGAGGTGTAATACTCTGCAGTACTGGGGCTCTGTGTGTCCTCTCCTCCTACAGGTGTAATACTCTGCAGTACTGGGCTCTGTGTGTCCTCTCCTCCTACAGGTGTAATACTCTGCAGTACTGGGGCTCTGTGTGTCCTCTCCTCCTACAGGTGTAATACTCTGCAGTACTGGGGCTCTGTGTGTCCTCTCCTCCTACAGGTGTAATACTCTGCAGTACTGGGGCTCTGTGTGTCCTCTCCTCCTACAGGTGTAATACTCTGCAGTACTGGGCCTCTGTGTGTCCTCTCCTCCTACAGGTGTAATACTCTGCAGTACTGGGGCTCTGTGTGTCCTCTCCTCCTACAGGTGTAATACTCTGCAGTACTGGGGTCTGTGTGTCCTCTCCTCCTACAGGTGTAATGCTCTGCAGTACTAGTGCTCTGTGTGTCCTCTCCTACAGGTGTAATACTCTGCAGTACTGGGCTCTATGTGTCCTCTCCTCCTACAGGTGTAATACTCTGCAGTACTGGGCTCTGTGTGTCCTCTCCTCCTACAGGTGTAATACTCTGCAGTACTGGGCTCTGTGTGTCCTCTCCTCCTACAGGTGTAATACTCTGCAGTACTGGGGTCTGTGTGTCCTCTCCTCCTACAGGTGTAATGCTCTGCAGTACAGGGCACTGTGTGTCCTCCCCTCCTACAGGTGTAATACTCTGCAGTACTGGGGCTCTGTGTGTCCTCTCCTCCTACAGGTGTAATACTCTGCAGTACTGGGGTCTGTGTGTCCTCTCCTCCTACAGGTGTAATGCTCTGCAGTACAGGGCACTGTGTGTCCTCTTCCCCTACAGGTGTAATACTCTGCAGTACTGGGGTCTGTGTGTCCTCTCCTCCTACAGGTGTAATACTCTGCAGTACTGGTGTCTGTGTGTCCTCTCCTCCTACAGGTGTAATACTCTGCAGTACTGGGCTCTGTGTGTCCTCTCCTCCTACAGGTGTAATGCTCTGCAGTATTGGGGCTCTGTGTGTCCTCTCCTACAGGTGTAATACTCTGCAGTACTGGGGCTCTGTGTGTCCTCTCCTCCTACAGGTGTGATGCTCTGCAGTACTGGGGCTCTGTGTGTCCTCTCCTCCTACAGGTGTGATGCTCTGCAGTACTGGGGCTCTGTGTGTCCTCTCCTCCTACAGGTGTGATGCTCTGCAGTACTGGGGCTCTGTGTGTCCTCTCCTCCTACAGGTGTGATGCTCTGCAGTACTGGGGCTCTTGTGTGTCCTCTCCTCCTACAGGTGTGATGCTCTGCAGTACTGGGGCTCTTGTGTGTCCTCTCCTCCTACAGGTGTAATGCTCTGCAGTACTGGGGCTCTTGTGTGTCCTCTCCTCTTACAGGTGTAATGCTCTGCAGTACTGGGGCTCTGTGTGTCCTCTCCTACAGGTGTAATACTCTGCAGTACTGGGGCTCTGTGTGTCCTCTCCTCCTACAGGTGTGATGCTCTGCAGTACTGGGGCTCTGTGTGTCCTCTCCTCCTACAGGTGTGATGCTCTGCAGTACTGGGGCTCTGTGTGTCCTCTCCTCCTACAGGTGTGATGCTCTGCAGTACTGGGGCTCTGTGTGTCCTCTCCTCCTACAGGTGTGATGCTCTGCAGTACTGGGGCTCTGTGTGTCCTCTCCTCCTACAGGTGTGATGCTCTGCAGTACTGGGGTTTTTCCTAAGGATATAATGCTCTGGATGGACAGCGTGCACTGGGATGCAATGCTCTGCCTGTACTGGGGACTTTGGGCTCACTGGGATGCAATGCTCTGCATGGACTTGGGGCTCTGGGATGCAATGCTCTACATGGACTGGGGGCTCAGATGCAATGCTCTGCATGGACCTAGGGTTTTGGAATGCAATGTGGACTCTGGGATGCAATGCTCCGCATGGACTGGGGGCTCTGGGATGCAATGCTCTGCATAGACTGCTGACTCTGGAATGCAATGCTGTGCATGGACTGGGGGCTCTGGGATGCAATCCTCTGCATGCAATGTGGACTGTGGCATGCAATGCTCTGCATGGACTGGGGACTCTGGGGTGCAATGCTCTGCATGGACCAGGCGCTCTGGGATGCAATGCTCTGCATGGACTAGGGGCTCTGGGATGCAATGCTCTGCATGGACCTAGGGTTTTGGGATGCAATGCTCTGTATAGACTGGTGGCTCTGGGACGCAATGCTCTGCATGGACTTAGGGTTTTGGGATGCAATGCTCTGCATGGACCTAGGGTTTTGGGATGCAATGCTCTGTATAGACTGGTGGCTCTGGGACGCAATGCTCTGCATGGACTTAGGGTTTTGGGATGCAATGCTCTGAATGGACTGGGGGCTCTGGGATGCAATGCTGTGCATGGACTGGGGGCTCTGGGATGCAATGCTCTGCATGGACTGGGGGCTCTGGGATGTAATGCTCAAAATAAACAAAGAAGATCCGCAGCAGACCAGAGGATGAAGTAAAACAAAGTTCTTTTATTCCAAATCCATAAACGGTACAGGCATGCTTGATAAAGACCGGAGACGGTCGAAACGTCGCTGCTTGTACCGCTTATGGATTTGGAATAGAAGAACTTTGTTTTACTTCATCCTCTGATCTGCTGCGGATCTTCTTTGTTTATTTTGGACTGCGCTATATAAAGGTTGGTTCACCCTTATTGATCGGCTGTGCAGAAGTTCTTCCCCATGATTGGGTACTGAAAGTGGTGCTGCAGGACCTCTTCATCTATATTGGGATGTAATGCTCTGCATGGCCTGGGGGCTCTGGGATGCAATGCTCTGCTGTGTGATCCGCAGTGGATGTTTCCTAGAGGACGCGGTGCAGCCGCCCGTACACACTGCGTGTGGCGCTCGCCATCTCTTCTCCTTTCACCTAGGGGGGGTAAGGTTAGTGGAATTGTTCACAACAACCACCTGACTCGGTGGCGGCGATCCACGGGTTTTACCGTTCTTGCGTCTCTCTGATCACCGTCTCCAGGGGTCACGGTGAGAACATTGTTACCAGGCGGCCCTTGCCCTGAAGAGGCGCCCTAAATCATTGTTTACCGCTAACCAGTCCAGGAATGGTGCCCGTTCTGCATGGACCCCCGTGCGGAGAGGCGGCAGGCGTTCCCATAGCTGCTGATCACTCCGGGGTCTTCACACAGGAAGCGTATTCAGCGCTCTTCATGCTTCGGGACCTCATTGTTGACCCTTTAACCCCTTCACGCTGCGGGATGGACCTTCACCTTTTAGTACCTTGTGCAATAACAATTGGGCTTTTTGGGGAGAGATAAGGCATTTAGTATCGCCCGGCTCTGGCGCCGCACCTCTTTAATCGCCCGGCGCTGGGCCTGTTTTTGCAAGATATTGAAGCTTTTCTTTAGAAGGTCACGCTCCGGGGTCACACAACAATGTATCCAAAAACAAAAGGAAACTCATTTTTTTCATTGTTATCTCTTGGATGGCGGTTAAACCAATCATGGGGGTACATTGTGCTGACATTATGGTTTCCCACCTCCGGTCCTCGGGACCCCCAACAGGTCATGTTCTCAGGATGTTCTCAGCATTGCCACCAGTGTTCTACCATAGGATATCCTGAAGACCTGACCTGCGGGGGTCCCTGAGGACTGGAGGTGGGAACTCCATCTACCGCCGTGTAGTGATACGCAGTGTATTTCAGCTGGTCAGAACGGTGGTTCCAGCTAACTCCTCACTCGCCCCCTACTGGCAGCTCCGGGTCTCTTCATACGCCTCACTCACTCCCACTGGCGGCTCCAGGTCTCTTTACCCTCCTCACTCACCCCCATGGGAGGTTTCGGGTCTCTTCACGCCTCACTCGCCCCCAACGGCAGCTCCGGGTCTCTTTACCTTACTCACCCCCCACCGGCGGTTCCGGGTCTCTTTACCTTCCTCACTCACACCCCCCCCCCCCCCCACACCGGCGGTTCCGGGTCTCTTTACCTTCCTCACTCGCGCCCCCGCCCCCACCCCCACCCCCGCACCAGCGGTTCCGGGTCTCTTTACCTTCCTCACTCACCCCCCACCAGCGGTTCCGGGTCTCTTTACCTTCCTCACTCACCCCCCACCAGCGGTTCCGGGTCTCTTCATACCTCACTCGCCCCCCACCGGCGGCTCCAGGTCTCTTCATACTCATCACTCAGCCCCCAACAGCAGCTCCGGGTCTCTTTACCTTCCTCACTCACCCCCCCACTGGTGGTTCCGGGTCTCTTTACCTTTCCCACTTACCCCCCACCAGCGGTTCCAGGTCTCTTCACACCTCACGCGCCCCCCACCGGGTAGTCCAGGTCTCTTCATACTCATCACTCAGCCCCCAACAGCGGCTCCGGGTCTATTTACCTTCCTCACTCACCCCCCATCAGCGGTTCCGGGTCTCTTTACCTTCCTCACTCACCCCCCACCAGCGGTTCCGGGTCGCTTTGCACCTCACTTGCCCCCCACCAGTGGTTCCGGGTCGCTTTGCACCTCACTTGCCCCCCACCAGTGGTTCCGGGTCTCTTCACACCTCACTCGCCCCCCACTGGCGGCTGAGGGTTTCTTCATACTCCTCACTCGCCCCCCACCCCGGTCTCTGTGCCGACAGCCTCTTCACAAGCTGCCGACAGCGCTCAGCAAAGATCTAGCTGCAGCAGCAGGTCTACAGGACATTACAGGTAAAGCGCAGAGCGGAGACGCGGCATGCCGGCAGAGGGAGGGATCAGGGGGCCCGTCCAGGTGCTCCTTATAACTCAGACGACTCCTTTTATAAGACAGACCCTGTGCATTTGTAACATGTATAGTCCGGCGCCTCAGATGAAGGGAGAGAGCAACAACCTTTCCTCGTCTAGACGCTCCGCCAAATGCTGACCGGCTGAACACTCCGCCATCATCCTCATCATCCTGTTTAAGCAGCAAATATAATTGACTGTGTGGCAGGGCAGTGGCAGGCTGGCCTGCAGAGGGCGCTAGATAGGCAGTCTGGTACCTGGAGAAAGGAAAGGGTTAACACCTGATGGGTGCAGCAGGAAGGGGCCACAAAAGAGCCAGTTACTGCCAGAGAGGGGGTGAAGGCGCCGCATCAGGGACTTGGAGCCTGAGATCCGGTGCGGACCAGCTGGGTCTGTCACCCTGTCTGATGGAGGAAGACGCCCTCCAGACGCCCCAGGAGGGGTTGGTGACCGGACCCTGTGGGCTGTGAACCCTAAAGCTATATGGACTGTGTATGATCTGTGATGTGCTGTGAGTAAAGGCTGGCAGGAGCCAGATCGAAAGACACTTCAGACTGCGGAGCACAAGACGTGTGAACGTCTGCTGGACGCAGGTTAAAGGGCCAGGAGGCCGACTGCGGCTGCTGCTGGAACAGCATTTAAAGGGCCAGGAGGCCGAAGAATTGCAGTTGCTGTGGGAGCAACAAGGGACCTCACTGAGGACGTCTGCGAGGCAAGTTGGTGAACTTGTTGCATTGGTTTATTTTTGGGACTGAGAAATCAAGATGGCGGTCGTTGCAGGAGGCAACCAAAAAGAGCCGCGCTGGGGGTGTCTACAGATGGACTTGTGCATGTATGGATGCGCAGTGGCAAAGTGGCCAGTAAAACCCCACTGGTCTGTGTTGGAGGCTGACTGCAGGGGGCACAACAGGAGACGTCCTGGCCAAAGGACTGTGACAAACATCCGGAGAAGACTCCATGGAGGGGTGAGGCCACTAAAAAGCCTGTGGCTTCTGTGCAGGATGGACCTGACGGTGAAAGAATCGGTGCCAAAGTAGTTAAAAGGCTGCGAAACGTGTCTGTGCTGCAGGTCGGTGCAGGGGAATCTGCACAATGTGAGCTGACATCCATTAACCCTGAAATGTCATGTGTGGGGGATGGGGGGAAGTGTTTGCTATATGATCTGCCTAATATGTGTTATGTTCCCCGAAGTAAGCCACCATGTGAACAGGTTTCTACAGGCAGTGCAGCCAACGCCCATGGGGGAGCTAGCACAACTATGCCTCTACTGGTAGAGGGGAGAACTGAAAGTGAACTTAACAGAGAGTTGACAAGTTGTATTAAAGGTGGAAAAAGACTGCTTCTAGCAAAGAGACAGAAAGTGCCGCCCGTGCAGACCCTGACGTCCAAAGGGAGACAGACAGAAAGTGCCGTCCGTGCAGACCCTGACGTCCAAAGGGAGACAGACAGAAAGTGCCGTCCGTGCAGACCCTGACGTCCAAAGGGAGACAGACAGAAAGTGCCGTCCGTGCAGACCCTGACGTCCAAAGGGAGACAGACAGAAAGTGCCGTCCGTGCAGACCCTGACGTCCAAAGGGAGACAGACAGAAAGTGCCGTCCGTGCAGACCCTGACGTCCAAAAGGGAGACAGACAGAAAGTGCCGTCCGTGCAGACCCTGACGTCCAAAGGGAGACAGACAGAAAGTGCCGTCCGTGCAGACCCTGACGTCCAAAGGGAGACAGACAGAAAGTGCCGTCCGTGCAGACCCTGACGTCCAAAGGGAGACAGACAGAAAGTGCCGTCCGTGCAGACCCTGACGTCCAAAGGGAGACAGACAGAAAGTGCCGTCCGTGCAGACCCTGACGTCCAAAGGGAGACAGACAGAAAGTGCCGTCCGTGCAGACCCTGACGTCCAAAGGGAGACAGACAGAAAGTGCCGTCCGTGCAGACCCTGACGTCCAAAGGGAGACAGACAGAAAGTGCCGTCAGTGCAGACCCTGACGTCCAAAGGGAGACAGACAGAATCCAGAGGGAAAGGGAAAATGCTCTCCAGGTAGCAGAGAATGCAGCTGTCTTAAAGGAGAATGGGTGCCTTGGGAGATGGGCTAAGGCGGAAGCTGATCACAGGGTGTTGATGGAAAAAGAAACCGTTCAGTGTGAACAAGGCTCGAAAAGGTTGAAAATGCAGTCTACAAAGAGAAATGGTGAATTGGAATCCCACATAAGTCAGCTCAAGGAAACGCTGGAAATGCAGAAAGCTGCTTGCAGTCAGGCAGAGAAGCAAGCAAAGGTCTTGAGAGACATACTGAGTTACAGAGAAAACCAGGAAGCACTTCATGTGCAAGTGGTGATCCAGCTACAGATGAGCCGGGATGAAGAAATTGAATTATATGAAGCCCAGACCCGGGACCTTAAGCAGAGTCATGCGCTAGCTATGGGGGAATTGTCCCAATGGTTAGAGCAAGCTGAAGAGATGAAAGATATGTTCAGTGAGTGTGCTGAGCTGACCCCAAAGGGGAAGGGGTTGTGGGAAGACAAGCATGCATCTGAATGCAGGAGAGATGAAGCCTCAGGAGCTACAAGTTAAAGTCACTGAAGGTGACAGCGTGCAGACAGTGTTGTCTGAGCAGGTGAGCAGGCTGCAGGTGGAGCGGGAAGCTCAGGCTGAAGAGTCCCAGAGACTGCTGCAAGAAGAGATGCAGCAGAGGCTTGGTCTTAGTGCACACCTGAAGAAAATGCAAGATGAGAGACATGTGTTCCTCAAGCAGTTGGAGGAAGATGCAGAAACTAAGAGGAATCTGTCAGAGCAGATTGTAACACTTCAGGCGCAGGTGTCAGAGATGGAAGAAAAACTGGATAAGGACCCTGCCTACTGGGTCACGGGTGAAGAGCAAGATAGCGAGGTCCGAGAAGGAGTGGAAGTGATAAATCAGCTGCTTTGTCCTCAAACTGATGTCTATGATGAACTTGGGAAGTTTACAGTCTTCAGCAGGAAGTAGATCTTAGTCTGGAGCTTGGTTACCAATGTCAGATGGTGTCCAACTATGAGAAGAAACAGAACATGTGAACAGTGGCTTACTGAGGGGAAGTGAGGGCTTCTAAAGATGCAAAAGAACTGCGTGTTTCAGGCATGTCAGAGTGTGGGGGAGGGGAAACCCACCCGTCTACGTGGAGCGTACGGGCAACTCCCCCAAGGTGAATGTTTGGTGCTATAACCTGTAGGAAAGTGTACAGACACTACAGATATGTCTTTTGCTGGAACAGGAAATCCCCCCCCCCCACCCCCACCCTGGACGAGACACCCTTCACCCCCAACCCCCACACATTATCACAATAAACTCCTATGGGAGCAGCGACTACCGAACAGATGGACAGGCTGTGCCGGTGGTAACAATAGTGATAGCCTTCCTCCTCGTTCCCGGACCTCATGCCTTGTGATTACAGCCTATAAGCCCCCCGGACCGCCTGCCATGATCTGCTACATGTATGGCAGGAACGGCCGGCTCCACGTGTGTCCGGTGATGGAGGGGGCCACCTTACACCCCTCTGAGGGAAACGTCTGATGTGGGCGAAGAAATCCTTTTGAGAGTCTGTTTCCATTGATAGTAAATTTCTGTATCCGAGTGTCATTAAACGGAGTTCTGGGGGTCTCCCAGCGGGGGACCATTTGTATTAACCCTGTATGTTGCCGTGGGCAATTAGATGATAGAATTTATAAGTACTTTACACTTATTTCCACTGTATGGATAACGGACAGTTTCTCATATCAGCGCTTTTAGCAAAAATGCCTTGTTTTTTCACAATTTTTCTAGGCAATTTAAAAAAAAAAGTTAACCCAAGTCCCGATGTTCGGTCCCACCCCCGTGTGCAGACAGTTGTTCAGCTCATCCGTGAAACTGAACAACCAAAATACTGGAACCAGCACCGCCTATACTAGAGGAATAGCGCAGCGGCCGCTAGATGCTCTCAAAAGGTACTTTGCCAAACATTTCTCCATTTTGGAAAAAAAACAAAACACGTCTATATAGAAAAGCTGCCCAAAAAAATGAAATTTATGACTTTTTTCCCCCCACAAACTAAAACCACAACAAAAACTTTGGCTGAAGGAAGCTGAAATAAACTTGGTTTGAGTTTTTGAAGGACTGGATGCATGCGCATCTTCTACTGGGGGAGGACGGGCCTAGGCAGGGCAATGCTTTGGGCAATGTTCTGCGTGCAGACCTCGGGTCCTGGTAGTCATATGGATGTTACCGTGACATGCGCCTCCCACTGAAACATTACAAACCTTCCGGGGAACGGCAGTGACCCCTTCAGATGCTGCGCCTTGCCACACTGTATACACTCAAGGTGTTGGCTTGCCTTGATTTCCCTTTGATCGCGCCTCGGTGCTGAAACTACAACAAGCCACGAAGGCCCAACTAGCTGATCGGAGGAGATTCATTGTCCCGTTGTTGACTTCTGACATGGAACGATATACAAGGACAATAACATTTCTCAGTCCTTCCCTTTTATTTATGTATAAATATATATCAACATATTTACATTAAGAAGCCGAAAGGTCGCAGTTATCAGCAAACCGAGACCGAAGTCAATGTGGCCACACGAAGGCTGCTGGTGGATTTTCAGTGTTACCAATACCTTAGCAGGTGAAGATCTGGGATTCTCTCTAAAGTCTGAAGGAAACGCAAGGTAAGAGGATCACAAGGGAAATATTGTTGGGCTTTTAGTTATAGTATCAGAACATCAGCAAAATGCTTCAATAGAGCTAAACGAGCAGAGCCATTAACGAGCAGAGCCATTAACACCCAACTAAGGGCCATCTATGTAAACCAAGTGCCAATCCTGAGAAGTTAACGGGATTTCTGTGCCCTGCGTGGCTCTTTTGAGCGGTCAGCAGCACTGAATTGCAGGTCTGTGGTCTCTCATCGCCTTCTATTCTTCAGAATACACAATCTGGGGGATCTCATCTCCTCCATAGATACAGTAAGGGTCTTCAGAGACCCTCCCATAAACCATGCAATGCCTATCATGACCATACACCGTGCAGAGCATCTCACCTGCCCATGCAGCACATTGCCATACACAACGTCGGACTTCACTAGCGGAGGGAAACCATATCATCATGGAAGGGTTGCCTCATTTCGGCTTCCTCTTCCGGACTTTAGAAGACATTAACTGGGTGTAATTGCTCCTAATTTAGCTTTACCGAAGCATTCTATGGAGGGGCAGGATGTAATCTAGCCTCTAAGCAGCAGAAATCAGACATCACTGCTTTGTGTGAGTCTTTAAATGTAAGACTAGCAGGGCCTTCTGGACAAAACGCTTCCCGCAGACAGAGCAAGAATAAGGCTTGTCCCGGATGTGAACTTTCTGGTGTTTAATCAGATGAGACTTGCAATTGAAACTTTTCTTGCAGTCTGAACAAGAGAAAGATTTGATCCCAGTATGGACCTTCTGATGCTTTGCGCGGTCGGAGTTGGTGGCAAACCGCTTTCCACATTCCAGGCAAGGATATGGTTTCTCCCCTGTGTGAATTCTCCGATGAACAATAAGGCTGGCGCTACAATTGAAGCTCTTCCCACATACATTACAAGAGTATGGCCGCTCTCCGGTGTGTATCCGGCGGTGCACCGTCAGATGAGCGTTACGGTTGAAACATTTCCCACAATCTGAACAGGAAAAAGGTCTCTCTCCAGTGTGGACCCTCTGATGGAGCGTCAGGTGGGCACTGCAACTAAAACACTTCCCACATTCTTGGCAAGGATAGATCTTCATCCCTTTGTGAATTCTCTGATGGACATCAAAGAGTGACCTTGTTCTAAAGCAATCCCCACATTTGGTACATTCAAAAATTTGAGAAGCTTTGTGTCCTAGGAAGTCTGAGCTGTTGTTGAGATGGTTTTGCTCCTCGAAGAAATAGTATGTTTGGCCAGAGGCGTGCGTTGTTTGATTCATAGCTGTAAACCGCGTCTTAGTGGGTCTATAAATGTTGGCATCTAGGAAGTCCCCTTCTTCCATTGAAGTTGGTTCCTCTTTAATAAGAGTAGAAGGATATTTCAGGTGATCTCTGGAAGTATAGATTTCAATATCTAGCAGGTGGTCTCCATCCCAAGAGACGGGTTCCTCCTTGATGTATGGAGAGGAGTATTGTTGGAGATGTTGTGAGGGGGTATAGATGTCGGGGTCTGTGAGGTACCGCTCATCACATAGTTCCTCCTTAATGTGAATAGACTTATAATGTAGCAGATCTGGAGGCGTTGCGTACATCTCAGTGTGTAGTACCCTCTCCTCTTCACAGGACGCTGGTTCTTCTTTAATGTGTGAAGATTCGTCTTGTAGAAGGTCTATAGGGGTACAAACCCTTCTGTCCCCGGGGCGTTCTGCATCACATGACACTGGTTCATTCTCAGCAGCAGACGATTGATATTCAGACGTGACATTTTTGGGTAAATCTGCTGGAAGGAAAGCAAACAAGGTAAAATGTCTACAATGCATTGTGCTTCTATGGATTGCGGTGAAGCCTCTTACTTAGAGATGCGAAGTTCTGGTGATTCTCTGTCATGACATCTTTGTACAGATCCTTATGTCCTTCTAGAAACTCCCACTCCTCCAAGGAGAAATAGACAGTGACATCTTGGCATCTTAAAGGGACCTGAGACACAAAATGATACAATTACCATCCAGATCACTCTCGTTGGCCAGTTTCACATTGCATTGTAGCCACCTTTCTTTGGTCGTAGCACGGCCATGTGTCCCGACCCAGCAGCAGCATTTACTGAACTGAAACCATCAGATTTTGGTGAACGTTTGGGTCAGTAATGCCCATGGTTGGGCCGCAACACACGTCAGTATTAAGGGCACAGAAATGGGACCTTAATATGTTTGTGTGGAATTGGCCATAAGGGGTCTCATACTTTTTGTATATGTCAGCCAACATCTGTTCCTTCAAACTTCCCCATATACATATTGTGGCAAGGTAATTCACAGAAGGACCTTCAGAGGGCGTGAAAGCAGGTCTTCTGTGTGCTAATCAGCAGGGACAGCTGTAGGGGTGTGGTTGGAGGAGTTAAAACCTCCAGACACATGGAGTTCCCTGCTGAAAGCCAGAGGAAGAGGCTGCTGGGCTGCTACAGGAGCTATAAGCCTAAGGTCTGCTGCGGACTAGACTGGGTCTGCCATGAGTCTGAGAGGGGAGGATGCTCCCTAGACACCCTAGGTGGGTCAAGTGATGAAGACACTGTGGGTTGTGAGCCCTGAAGTTCTTATGTGTTCCAGTGCATATCAGTGTGTTGATACTGTGATAAGTTTGCTGTGCACATTAAAATTGACAGAAGCCAGAGTTTAAAGTTGTCCAGTTGTGCAGTGTATCTACGAGGGTGGTGCCAACCATCTTGGATGGAGAAGATGGCGTTCCCGGTTTTCGCTCATCATTACTTTTAAACAGGCATGAAAATAATCGTTGGCTCGTTCACTTTAAACGGTGCTCATTCAGTCGCTCATTAACTTGTGCAGGAATGAACAATTCTGAAAGATTTCTCATTTGAACGACCCAACCATGTATCCACCTATCTAAACAGGCTGCCCGAGGGAACGATGATGTCATTCGCTCGTTCATACCATAAATTGGTAGTCTAGACGGGCCCATGCTCCCGCTGACTTTCATCCAATGTGTATGGGCATTCAGTGTTATTTTTTTAGGGTTTCGGCATCACCGGCGGTCTCACCTCTCCCGTCAGCAGCTCAATGATCTTGTTGCTGAGGTCGAGGATCTTCTGCTCATTGCTTCTCTCATCTATCAGTGAGTGGGCCGGGGGTACACACATTGGTCTCTGGGTCCCGCTCCTTCCTTTTGACACACTTTGACAGCTGCTGGGGGTCACACACTCTCCAGGTTTCTTCTTCACTACTGTGTAATCCTGTGTATGCAGAGAGATCCTGATAAATATCACTATATACTCAGTGGTTAGCAATGTTGTCTTGCAGCTCTGGGGTTCTGGGTTCAAATCCCACCAAGGACAACATCTGCATAGAGTTTGTATGTTTTGCCCATGTTTGCATAGGTTTCCTCCCCAACTCCAAAAACATGCTAATAGGTGAACTTAGACTGTGAGCCCCAATGAGGAGATCAAGTAACGTACCGCGCTACAGAAGAAGTATGTGCTATATAAATGTGTGAAATCTAGGGTACAGTTCCATAATCCATGTCCCTCTGTTATCCACGGTGCTAAGTGTTGACATGTTACCCAATTCCCATAATCCCTCACCTCTCCAGTGAGAATGAAGATGATCTCAAGAGTAAGGTTTAATATCCGGTTGGTGAGGTGGCTTGGGTTCTTGTCCATCCTCCCTGGATACGTCAGACGATGTCCACAAGACTGTTAATCAAACACATAGGCTTCACTGGAACGTTACTTCAGCCGGAGACAACTCTAAAGTGAAGGAGACAAGGTCAGTGTAACGACTAGACGGAGAACCTCCAGCTCTAGAAACGTGAAGGACCTCGTCTACGAAGACTAGTGGAAAATAGAAGTCCTCATGTTACACTTGGCAACCAATCATATCTCATGGTTTTTCCAAGGGCAGGTATTGAAAACTGTGAGAACCTTCTGTCCATTTGTTGCAGGCGTTCCCAACCGCCAGGGGGTCATTGTTATCGCCGTCGGTCTCAGATCAGGTTCACAGCTCGCAGCCCGTTTTCCCGGTGTTGAGGCAAGACTTTCGTTGTCCCATCGCCTCACTATGGCGCGCAGTGCTGCTGGCCCAACACATATGACAAGGTAGTCAGGGGCGTGCACCAACGTAGGCAGACCATGGACAGCTACAGGGCCAAGGGAACCCCAAAGCTGAATGTCCCCAACGCTTCCCTGAATATCCAGCCAGTAGCACATGTCTCTTTGAAACGTCCAGTCTTGCTGGTCTGCCTGCTGCTCGCTCAGGACAGACGCTGACTTGTCCCCCACTCTCACTGAGAGGAGGAGGGTGAGGGAGGAGGCATTCCAGCAGTGTGTGGACCTGCAAGACTGTAAGCTACACGAAGACTTGTGGTGTCCTGCTGGCCAGACTTTCAGATAAAACATGAGACACAAAGCGGGCACTACAAGCTTCAGGGGCCACAGAGGGGAGGCTCTTACTGAGGGGCCACAAGTACTATATGTGGGGGAGGGGGGATGACTGGCAGGGCTGTGGAGTCAGTTGGTAGAAATGCACCAAAGCCGGCTTATTAAAAAAAGAAGAAAAAAATCTATATTATAAATATGGCAAAATTACCTCAATGCAGAATTTGTTGCACATTTTCTTTCATAGAATTCATGAAGGTTTTGAAATGTCCTATAAAAGTGTTCTCTTCGTCATAAACATGGAGGACGGGGCTCATCTTATCGCAGTGGTGATGTTACCAGGTAATACAGTAAATGGGAGTCATATATGAAGGAGTCGGAAGTTTGGCTTACCTCCACAGCCCTGGTGACAGCTGCATGGGGGTGGTGGTAGAATGGAAAGAATGTAGATGGAAGAAAGCGTCATGACAGACGGGCCGGATGAATAAGAAAAGGGAAAGTGGGCAATTCCAAATACATTTTGCTGGAGGTAACTGCACTGTAATCACTATTACTGTCTGGAGCCAGCATCTGCACCTGCCATGTTAGAAATATGTTGCCTCTAAACATTTGTCTCTTGGTGGGGGGCCGCTCTGAGTGTTACTATGGGACCCCATAACTTCTATGTGCATCCTTGAAGACAGGAAAGCTACTGCTGAGTATGAGGCTAACTTCACCTGAGTGAGCGCTATATGGGCCATGAATCCCGCCCCCATATCGCGCTCCCCACCATGTGAATTCCCCAGGGATGCGGGACGTTTTAGTGCTAAAATGCCCTTGCGTCACTTTGAGGATGAAGGCTCCTCCGGCGCGGCTGTTCCTCCCATTGCTTCCAATAGGCGCTGCGATGCGAGCGCACGCACAAGATGGAACATGACACAATTTGCTTCTCTGCTAGCATGGCGTCGCTGTGCGATGCAGGAAACGTCGCTCACATGTACGACAATCAAAAGGATTCTGAGGCCTTTAAAGGCTTGTTTGGTTTTTATAGTTTAAAAGCAAAGTGTCAAAAAGAAAAGGCAGTAAATTCTGCGGGCGTCGTGTTACGCACTCACTTATGTTAGTCGGGACCCTTGACGTGGGTTGTGAGCTCACGTGTGGATGGGGGGCGGGGCCGGTGTGGTTCAGGGTGCAGGTATGCCCGCTTGATTGAAATACAGCGTCACTAATAGGCTGTAAGCCTGCATGGTGCACTACATGTACCATGTGGCTCGATGCCCTGTATATGCTTGATCTATGGGCAAGTATAGTGCTGCGTAGTATAACGGAGGGGGGTGGGTGGTCATCAGTACCTTCCCCTGTGCGGTGGCTCCTCGCTATAGCAGTCTGCATGCTGGGGGTTGTGGTGCTTCTACCGGCCCTCTTCGATCAGTAAATGGGTAAGTATATGGCAGCTTTCTACGATTTCTTTTTTTTGAATAATTTGTGAGGTGTAACTAACTGGCGCTTGTGGCCTCATAGACCCGTACCCCAACAGTCTGATGCCCCTAGGGCCTACACATTAACCCCTTCACCCAACAGGGCATCCAATTATGTCCCCCAGGTGCAGAGCCGCTCCATAAAAGGTGGCTACCAGCTGTCTTCCTCCCCCAACATCCGCGCCGAGCGCTCACACTGATCCCAGTCATTGGTATTGTTGTATCTGGTCTCCACCTGATGTATGGGGAAAGACATGGTTTGGGAGGCGTGGGTTAGAGGGTAGGGCTATGTGATGGGCACAGCAGCGGATTCGCTGCCAGATGCACACCTCTCCACAAGTACCACCTATCCCCCTGGAAAGCTGACATTTCTCCCAGCCGCAGCACCGTAACATCCCGTCTCCCCACCGCTGAGCTCACAGTCCATCCCCGCGGTGGTCCCACCGCCGCACTCACAGACCATCTGGGCTGCTGTCTCCGCTGGTATGGCCGTCCTTCCTCACACAGGTCCCTGCTGGACTGGCCTGTCAGCTTGCACCGGCTGCTCACCCTCCACCGCAGCAGGTGGTTCCGCTGTCAGTGTAGGTGCTCAGGTCCCTCCCGTACAGCAGTGCGCAGCAGCAACCCTGCCCCTAGCAAACACAGTAACATAGGCCGAAGGGAGACAATGTCCATCTAGTTCAGCCTGTTTCCACCCCCACCCCTTGTTGATCCAGAGGAAGCCAAAAACCCCAAGAGGCAGAGGCTAATTAGCCCATCTGGGGGAAAAATTCCTTCCCGACTCCATAATGGCAGCCAGAGTAATCCCCGGATCAACACACTTCAGAGAAGGTTCCTTCTAGACCCAAGTCCGGCGCTCAGAAGATCCTTCTACCAACAACCCGCTGGTCACCTAATGTCTATATGCTGTAATATCATAGACATCTAGTCCCTCTTAACCTCCTCTATGGATCCTGCCATCACCACGTCCTCAGGCGGAGAGTTCCACAGTCTCACTGCTCTTACAGTAAAGAACCCCTTTCTGTGTTGGTGATGAAACCTGCGTTGCGATTCCCCGGCGGCCCAGCAGCAGGGAAGGCTGATCCAGGGGCGTGGCCTGTTATAACCTGACCAACCCGCGTCTTCTGTAGGAGACCAGATGCAACAACACTGCAGCTGTTAACCCTCTCAGCAGCATGTAAAGCCTGCGATTTGCGGCTGAGGGTCCCGAGCGGCCGCCCCACCATAAGTTTCAGGCCCCTCTCTCATATTAAAAAAAAAAAAAAAATCTAAACAAATAAAACAAAGCCCTATTTAGTGCGGCGGCGTCCGCCAGTCTGAGCTACCGAACGCCGCGTCCCTCGTACGGACCGGTGGGACACACAAAGGACAGACATGCGTTCTTGGGTCACCTTTGTCTCTAGGGAAAATATATAAAAAGGGATTTTTAAAAAAGGCACGAACCCCGAAATGGTGCGAATAGAAACCACCAACCAGCCGCCACGCCAAACGGAAAAACGGCGAGCTCATTGTGTTCAGAAAATGGCGACAGAAAGTAGATATCGTACTTCTAGAAAGCAGGCAGCGAACACAGCGGCGCCGATCGTGTCAGCGTACGCCGCAAAGATGGCCGCATCGCCTCCCCTCTCACTGCGCCGCGTTCAGTACCTTAAAGAGCGCCATTAGAAAATACAACTCGTCCCGCAAAAAGCAGCGAGACGGAAAACACGAGGAGGAACAGCAAAGATCTGAATTAACACGCCGTCCCCTAAGGGGTTAACGTCCCCAGCGAGCCATTACCATGGTAACGCAGGACCCCCTGAATGCATCGGCTGCACCATGCAGATTAACCCCTGCTGGGAGGTCCGTACCTGCGCCGCCGCTGCTGCTGCAGATCCTCTTCCTCCGGCACTCTCAGATAAAAGTTCTTTTTTTCCTGCCCTTCCACTTCCTGTTGCTGCGTTTCACTTCACTTCCAGGTTGTGGGACCCAAGCCTCCATCCTGCCGCCGGGGGAGGGGCTCCCTGGACTACAACTCCCATCATGCCTGAGGCTGCAGAGAGCAATGCATCCTGGGAGATGTGCAGGAAGGGGGGAAGCGAGAAGCTGGAGCCGGGCTGCACATGGCTGAGCGCTGCGAGCCTCATGATAGCTGCGTTCACAAGGGAAAACCGCGTTATTATCACGAAGCGCCGGCGTCTGCGGCAGAAGCGCCGATTACCTGCAAGCTTCACAGCAAAACCGCCTCACGGTTAAACAAACGCGGTTTTCAGTACAATTACGTACATCGAAAAGCACAAGATGGCGTTCATAAGGCTAACGTCACGCAGCGAGCGCGGTATCAGGCTGTGGAAGGCGGACCAATATGGCGCTCGGGAACGTGCGATTCACCTGCAGATGCCAGATTGTGTCAAAAACACCTCGCCTCACCTTAGAGAGGCAGCGATCCGCCGGGAGGGTCTGCGATGGGAGGCATCGCATCGGCGTGCACCGCGCAGCCCGAGGGAACGCCCAAACATGGGGCACGGCGCCATGCGGGGGGGAAAAAAAGAATCGCTCCTGTGTATTTCCTGTTCAGAAGCATGCGGGTCATATTTCTGCCTCTCTCGTTCACGCGGCTCGACCTCCCATGCTGCGCACTGCAAGACCCAGTGGAATAAATGCGCAATAAATCTGCTTATTCGCCGCGCGTGTCAGCGCAAAATCACTGTTACTTCGAGTATTTTCCGTGTGCGCAATTTCACAAACAAATACACGTTGGTGCAGCAAAATACGAGCGCATAAGTGCATTCCAATCGCACAAACATACGGGGGATTTGCGCGGCCAAAACGCACTTCCACGGGTGTGAACGAGCCGGCGTACCTGCGAGCGCACAGATATGCAGTGAATAAAACCCATCGACCACGCGCTGATTTCCTGTAAAACACGCCGCGCCCTAATTTCCTGCGTATTTGTGCAACAAGACTCCCCTTAGAAGTTAATGGGGGGCTCAGATGCGAGCGCAGACCGCCCGGAGACGCGGGATACCTCGTGTTGCGCAGAACAAGAATCCATCTTGAACTCTTCGATGGCGGGAGCATCAAAGCCAACGTGCGGCCAAAGAAAGGAGCGTTTATCCGCAAATACACGTGCCAAAGCGCATGCGCTCATGTGACGACGGCCTCAGGCCACTCTCGCACACGGACGCGGCACAGTGCTTCTTACTTTCGCCTCCGGCCGCAGGGTGGTGAGGAGCGCTAAATGCTGAAAAATAGGGCAGACGGCGCTTGGAAATTGGAAAGCACCGGTCAGCGCCGCGGTCGAACGCATGTCTGCGAGCCCGATTGAACTGAATGGGAGCATTATACCGCGATGGGGGTAATAAGCGCCCCGCGCAGCGGCCGGGGGGGGGGGGGGCACACGGGGCGCCAAGGCTGAGGAAATTTGGCTGCAGAAAATTTTGTGGCTAATTTCTCATAACAACCGGCAACAGAATCGCCGCCCTGGAGACGGATTGTGAGCAGGAAGCCGCTGCGGCCATAGTTGATTCTAATAGCTCCATTGCCCCCTTGGAGTACATGGCGCCGTCAGCGCAACCTGGCACTGGACCCTCAGCAGCCTCCAGCAAGCTCCAAGCACCCTCCACCGCCCCACCCATTAGAGGTGCCAGGGAGCGCTGACCTGCCACGTCTCAGCGGCCCCAGCGATAATAGTGACACCACTCCAGTATGATAGTGACCCCCCAGCGGCTCCAGCGATAACAGTGACCTCCCCCCCAGCGATAATAGTTACCCCCCCAGTGGCCCCAGCGATAATAGTTACCCCCCAGCGGCCCCAGCGATAATAGTTACCCCCCAGCAATAATAGTGACATCCCCAGTGATAATAGTTACCCCCCAGCAGCCACAGAGATAATAGTGACCTCCCCTACCAGAGGTCCCAGCGATAATAGTCACTTCTCCCCAGCGGTCCCAGCGATAATAGTGCCCCCCCCCCCCAGTGGCCCCAACGATAATAGTGCCCCATCCCAGCGGCCCCAGCGATAATAGTGATCCCCCCAGCGATATTAGTGACACCACTCCAGTATAATAGTGACACCCCCCCCCCAGTATGATAGTGACACCCCACAGCAGCCCCCAGTATAATAGTGAGACCCCATAGCGACCCCCAGTATATTATTGAGACCCCACAGCAGCCCCCTGTATATTATTGAGACCCCACAGCGGCCCCCTGTATATTATTGAGACCCCACAGCGGCCCCTGGTATATTATTGAGACCCCACAGCGGCCCCCGGTATATTATTGAGACCCCACAGCGGCCCCCGGTATATTATTGAGACCCCACAGCGGCCCCCGGTATATTATTGAGACCCCACAGCGGCCCCCGGTATATTATTGAGACCCCACAGCGGCCCCCGGTATATTATTAAGACCTCACAGCGGCCCCCATCATATTATTGAGACCCTACAGCGGCCCCAGCATAACAGTGACACCCCACAGCAGCCCAGAGCATAATAGTGACACCCCACAGCAGCCCCCAGTTTATTATTTAGACCCCACAACGGCCCCCAGTATATTAGTGAGACCCCACATTGGCCCCCAGTATAATAGTGACACCCCACAGCGTCCCTCAGTGTATTTGTGACACCCCACAGCGGCCCCCAGTATAATAATGACACTCCACAGCAGCCCCCAATTTATCATTGAGACCCCACAGCAGCCCCCAATATAATAGTGAGACCCCTGCAGTATAATTGTGAGACCCCAGTATAATAGTAACACCCCACAGCGGCTCCCAATTTATCATTGAGACCCCACAGCGGCCCCCAGTATAATAGTGACATCCCACAGCGGCCCCCAGTATAATAATGACACTCCACAGCAGCCCCCAATTTATCATTGAGACCCCACAGCAGCCCCCAATATAATAGTGAGACCCCTGCAGTATAATAGTGAGACCCCAGTATAATAGTAACACCCCACAGCGGCCCCCAATTTATCATTGAGACCCCACAGCAGCCCCCAGTATAATAGTGACACCCCACAGTGGCCCCCTACACCCCCGAGACTCACATACTTACCCTCTCCTCCTCCTCCTGGAAGCTCCACTCCTCTTCTGTTCGGCGCTGATCCCGGTGCACACTGTGACGTCAGTGTGCTGCTGGACGCCTCCTCCTCCTGCTCTCGCGGAACCTAAGAGGAGACGTCAGGGGAGGGGGAGGAGGATCCCGGCTGCACACTGATGTCACAGTGTGCGCCGGGATCAGCGCTGCTAGCAGCGCAGTGAGTGAATGCCACGGCCCCTGCCAGTATTCACTAGTGGTGAGCGGCGATGGTGGCGGCCTCGGGACTAATTATTCTGCGAGATTTCGCTCGTGGAATCCGACCCGGCCATGAACATGGGCCTATTATGGGAAGGCCGGGGGCCCTGATGTAGGCTTTATTCACACGAGTGTATATCACAGCTATACGCTGCCATCTGCTGAATGGATTCTATGGCAGCTGCCAGAGGTAGGAGGGAGTTTAGAAGCCTGTCTGCTAAACTGCCACCCCCTTCCCTCCGCCCATTGGCTGGCTGTTTGCAATGGAAGGGGGCGGGATAGGCGGGAGGCTATTTGTTAAGCTTCCACCCTATCCTGCTGGCAGCCAACGAGGGGCGGAGAGTGGGCGGGAGCTTATCACATTATCTCCCGCCCCCTTCCCTTGCCGAGAGGCGGTGAGCGGGTGGATAGGGGGAGGCAGTTTAGCAGACAACGGCGATCGTTAGATTTGTGCGCCCGTTCACACGTTTTTCCGTTGCCGGTGGGCGAACATAGAAACGCTGAGGCCCGTGTGACTCCGCCCCCAGCAGATACATAGGCTGGTCAGGCACTTGGGACTTTTTTCAATGTTGAGGGAAATACACCGCTGCCAGATGCCTGTGCGGCCGCATTCACACAGGCGGTGATCGCGCACATCCCGCACGGATGCCAACTTCATTCTTTTGAGATGAGCGTTGCTGCATGTTCTATCTTCTAGCGTTTCCTTGGAAGACCTCGCTGGCTGTTAACAATGGGGTATCAGCTGACATCGCCGCGCGCTCGCGTGCTAAAATCAATAGGAAACGCCATCCTCTGACAAAACGCGCCTCAGGGCTCTTTCACACCAGCGTAGCGATTTTTGGTTGGCTGTGTCACTGGCATAGCGCGACTGACGATCACGTGATCGGGCGAGCAAACTGTCATATACGGCGAGCCCGGATTTAGCTCTGCTTCACTGCCTCTCCCTTTCCGTCTCCTCGCTGGCTCTCTGCAAGGGAGGGGGGCGGGAGCAATGGAAGGGGGTGGGGCAGGGCGGGAGCAATGGAAGGGGGTGGGGCAGGAGCTAGTTGCTAACAGCCAGCAAGAGGCAGAGGGAAGGGGGTGGGAGTTTAGCGAACACGCTGCTAAACTCCCTCCCACCTCTGGCAGCTACAATAGGCTCCCATGGGAGCTGCCGCCGTATCCCAGGCCGGAAGAGATTTTCAGAACCATCCCTTCTAGCCGATGTAAAAGCACCCGGCCAAAATGTGCCCCGTATGCGCCATCTTGGCCGACCGCTTTTACACCGCAGGAATACTCCCATCTGAACATTGTAAACCAATACATCAGATGGGCAGCGTGTATCGGCGGGGCGTGAGAGCGCAGCACATATACGCTGGCGTGAATAAAGCCGAAGGGTCACAGCTGCACAGAAGCCATGCAGGTGACCTTGTACTGACCAACATGCATGATGTTACAGCGGAGACCCAACGCATTTCTGTCTGCTGACGGCATCTATCCTCCTGCGTCATGCTGAATTTGAATATACGATATCAAGCACAGTCTCTGCGCCCAATATTGCATTTGCCCGTGTAAATTTAGCCTGACAGGGACTTAAGGCCCATTTACACGGAATGATGATAGCTCAAAATTCGCTCAAACGACAGTTTGAGCAACAGTTTTGAGCGATCATCTTTGCATAATTGTTTGTAGCTAATTAGCTACTTAAGAGTTATTGCAGGTGGAGCGGGACACCGCTGATAACTCTGAGAACCGCAACTGTTTGGTATATGCAAACAGCAGCTTTGTTCTTGGTGCTTTCAGCTGGTGTCTCGATGAGAACTGCCAGTGGGCTACCAGCTAGAAGAATACGATCAGCGCCGCCCACTGAGGTATCAGCAGGCGGCACTAATGAGGCTCATTGCTGATTTCTAGCTGGCTAGAAATGAGTGATGAACGAACAGTGCACGATGGCCGCGCATTTAGACGCAACAGTTATCGCTCAAACGACGGCTTAGGAGTGAATTTTGATTGATTAGACTGCCCAGCCATGATTGTGTTTCGGGCTCAAACTGATCGTATTCTCATGTATTTCCATCTGAAATCCATAACAATGACCCATCAGCTCTTGCATTGGAGATACAGTCACGCCATCTTTTAGAGTTTACATTTTTTTTTGGGGGGGGGGGGGGGTTGTCACACCTCTCAGCGGACAGAACACAACGTTCTCCGTGTTTGGAGCTTATAAATATAATGGCGCTTACAGCTTCTTGCTGTTTCTGTTTATCTTTTTGTCAGAATTTCTGGTTTTGTGCTTTTGAAGTGTAAATGTTACGATCGAGTGGGCAACTAAACAAGGGGCCACACCATCGTGACCAATAGACGGATACAGACAACTGGCCCTGTGCTACAGGAAGGATGGCAGGGCCCTACCTGAGCGGGGACATCGCCCTATAAAGGGCGGCCCAGCGGTCTTCGGATCTGGGCCCTAGCTGCTCCTAAGAACCACGCCACCAAAACGGGACACAAACAGGACACAAACAGGACACATAAGAGTCAGGGACAAATGGACAGAACAAGAAGACACACAGAGCCAGAAAACAGCATACAGCAGCCAAAATACAAACACTAATAGCAGAGGGTAAAACGTGGAAGCTAGCGGGCCACGTCACGGCTCCTGGCTATACCGATAGTCCCTACACAACCAGGAGTCCAGCGGCATCGGACACAGGTCACACAGCAAGCTGCAACAGCACAGACAACAGGACACAGGCCACACAGCAAGCTGCAACAGGACAGGAACAGGACACAGGCCACACAGCAAGCTGCAACAGGACAGACAACACAAGTCCCACAGCAAGCTGCAACAGGACAGGAACAGGACACAAGTAACACAGCAAGCTGCGACAGCACAGACAACAGGACACAAGTCCCACAGCAAGCTGCGACAGGACAGGAACAGAACACAGGTCGCACAGCAAGCTGCGACAGGACAGGAACAGGACACAGGTCGCACAGCAAGCTGCGACAGGACAGGAACAGGACACAGGTCGCACAGCAAGCTGCGACAGGACAGGAACAGGACACAGGTCGCACAGCAAGCTGCGACAGGACAGGAACAGGACACAGGTCGCACAGCAAGCTGCGACAGGACAGGAACAGAACACAGGTCGCACAGCAAGCTGCGACAGGACAGGAACAGAACACAGGTCGCACAGCAAGCTGCGACAGGACAGGAACAGAACACAGGTCGCACAGCAAGCTGCGACAGGACAGGAACAGAACACAGGTCGCACAGCAAGCTGCGACAGGACAGGAACAGGACACAGGTCGCACAGCAAGCTGCGACAGGACAGGAACAGGACACAGGTCGCACAGCAAGCTGCGACAGGACAGGAACAGGACACAGGTCGCACAGCAAGCTGCGACAGGACAGGAACAGGACACAGGTCGCACAGCAAGCTGCGACAGGACAGGAACAGGACACAGGTCGCACAGCAAGCTGCGACAGGACAGGAACAGGACACAGGTCGCACAGCAAGCTGCGACAGGACAGGAACAGGACACAGGTCGCACAGCAAGCTGCGACAGGACAGGAACAGGACACAGGTCGCACAGCAAGCTGCGACAGGACAGGAACAGGACACAGGTCGCACAGCAAGCTGCGACAGGACAGGAACAGGACACAGGTCGCACAGCAAGCTGCGACAGGACAGGAACAGGACACAGGTCGCACAGCAAGCTGCGACAGGACAGGAACAGGACACAGGTCGCACAGCAAGCTGCGACAGGACAGGAACAGGACACAGGTCGCACAGCAAGCTGCGACAGGACAGGAACAGGACACAGGTCGCACAGCAAGCTGCGACAGGACAGGAACAGGACACAGGTCGCACAGCAAGCTGCGACAGGACAGGAACAGGACACAGGTCGCACAGCAAGCTGCGACAGGACAGGAACAGGACACAGGTCGCACAGCAAGCTGCGACAGGACAGGAACAGGACACAGGTCGCACAGCAAGCTGCGACAGGACAGGAACAGGACACAGGTCGCACAGCAAGCTGCGACAGGACAGGAACAGGACACAGGTCGCACAGCAAGCTGCGACAGGACAGGAACAGGACACAGGTCGCACAGCAAGCTGCGACAGGACAGGAACAGGACACAGGTCGCACAGCAAGCTGCGACAGGACAGGAACAGGACACAGGTCGCACAGCAAGCTGCGACAGGACAGGAACAGGACACAGGTCGCACAGCAAGCTGCGACAGGACAGGAACAGGACACAGGTCGCACAGCAAGCTGCGACAGGACAGGAACAGGACACAGGTCGCACAGCAAGCTGCGACAGGACAGGAACAGGACACAGGTCGCACAGCAAGCTGCGACAGGACAGGAACAGGACACAGGTCGCACAGCAAGCTGCGACAGGACAGGAACAGGACACAGGTCGCACAGCAAGCTGCGACAGGACAGGAACAGGACACAGGTCGCACAGCAAGCTGCGACAGGACAGGAACAGGACACAGGTCGCACAGCAAGCTGCGACAGGACAGGAACAGGACACAGGTCGCACAGCAAGCTGCGACAGGACAGGAACAGGACACAGGTCGCACAGCAAGCTGCGACAGGACAGGAACAGGACACAGGTCGCACAGCAAGCTGCGACAGGACAGGAACAGGACACAGGTCGCACAGCAAGCTGCGACAGGACAGGAACAGGACACAGGTCGCACAGCAAGCTGCGACAGGACAGGAACAGGACACAGGTCGCACAGCAAGCTGCGACAGGACAGGAACAGGACACAGGTCGCACAGCAAGCTGCGACAGGACAGGAACAGGACACAGGTCGCACAGCAAGCTGCGACAGGACAGGAACAGGACACAGGTCGCACAGCAAGCTGCGACAGGACAGGAACAGGACACAGGTCGCACAGCAAGCTGCGACAGGACAGGAACAGGACACAGGTCGCACAGCAAGCTGCGACAGGACAGGAACAGGACACAGGTCGCACAGCAAGCTGCGACAGGACAGGAACAGGACACAGGTCGCACAGCAAGCTGCGACAGGACAGGAACAGGACACAGGTCGCACAGCAAGCTGCGACAGGACAGGAACAGGACACAGGTCGCACAGCAAGCTGCGACAGGACAGGAACAGGACACAGGTCGCACAGCAAGCTGCGACAGGACAGGAACAGGACACAGGTCGCACAGCAAGCTGCGACAGGACAGGAACAGGACACAGGTCGCACAGCAAGCTGCGACAGGACAGGAACAGGACACAGGTCGCACAGCAAGCTGCGACAGGACAGGAACAGGACACAGGTCGCACAGCAAGCTGCGACAGGACAGGAACAGGACACAGGTCGCACAGCAAGCTGCGACAGGACAGGAACAGGACACAGGTCGCACAGCAAGCTGCGACAGGACAGGAACAGGACACAGGTCGCACAGCAAGCTGCGACAGGACAGGAACAGGACACAGGTCGCACAGCAAGCTGCGACAGGACAGGAACAGGACACAGGTCGCACAGCAAGCTGCGACAGGACAGGAACAGGACACAGGTCGCACAGCAAGCTGCGACAGGACAGGAACAGGACACAGGTCGCACAGCAAGCTGCGACAGGACAGGAACAGGACACAGGACGCACAGCAAGCTGCGACAGGACAGGAACAGGACACAGGTCGCACAGCAAGCTGCGACAGGACAGGAACAGGACACAGGTCGCACAGCAAGCTGCGACAGGACAGGAACAGGACACAGGTCGCACAGCAAGCTGCGACAGGACAGGAACAGGACACAGGTCGCACAGCAAGCTGCGACAGGACAGGAACAGGACACAGGTCGCACAGCAAGCTGCGACAGGACAGGAACAGGACACAGGTCGCACAGCAAGCTGCGACAGGACAGGAACAGGACACAGGTCGCACAGCAAGCTGCGACAGGACAGGAACAGGACACAGGTCGCACAGCAAGCTGCGACAGGACAGGAACAGGACACAGGTCGCACAGCAAGCTGCAACAGGACAGGAACAGGACACAGGTCACACAGCTGCTGCAACAGGACAGGAACAGGACACAGGTCGCACAGCAAGCTGCAACAGGACAGAACAGAGCAAAGATCACAGATGAAACTCCACAGCAAGTCTATGTGTCCTCATACAGGGGGGATAGACAGTCAGCCAGCCACCGAGCTGACATAGGGAACTGTGTCAGGGATCCACCAACTGACACACAGAGCGAGACATAAGACGTCTGGAGGCCACACCTGTCAGAGGAAGGGAAGAGGGGGTCTGCATAGATACAGACAAGGAGTACAGGTGTCCAAACTGTCTTTAGGGAAGCAGAGAGACACAACAGACCTACACGCAAACACAGATCTGAGTGGGAACAAGACAGATACATCCGAACAATACAAGACCAGCAACAACTACTGAGAGATGCTGGTTCTTATGTGCTGCAGGATAAAGGGGATTGGCTGCTGGAGAATACCACACCCAGCCAGGTAAATTAACCCCAACCTGTGAAGGTGTGCTCCAGGAACCAAGTAGAACAACAGATCCCAGCAGCACACCCTGACAGTAAAGTTTTCTATATCAAAATGCCACGAAAATGTGTAAATTTAGTGAATAATTTTTGTTACATTTGTGGTGAAATAATACTTTCATCACAGAAACCCAATCTGCCGCCTCCTGTGAAGACCATCATCATTATTGTGGTGTGAAGGTCGGGGACCCGGATAAGTCATGGGCTCCACATACATGCTGCATCTCTTGTTCAGTTAGACTACGAGAGTGGCTGAAATATAAAATGTGCCACGCCTATGGCTGGGCGGAGCCTACAAACCATACAGATGACGGCTATATCTGCTTGACTCCGCCTATAAAGGCAGGATTGTCAATGAAGAAAACAGGAACAGTCCAATACCCGGATCTTCCATCTGCTATTCGACCTATTCCACATTCAGATAGTTTACCAGTTCCTACTTCACCCCAACATTATCAGAAGGAGAAAATGAAGAAAGTGTGGATAAAGAAGAACCCAACAAGCCTTCCACATCCCATGACCCTGACTGTGAGGTAAAAGATGATCCACCGCACAGACTGAGTCAGGCAGAACGGAGTGATCTCATTCCAGACCTTGACTTGTCAGAGGAGAAGGCGGAACTTCTAGGGTCAAGACTACAGCAATGGGATCTTCTCCAACGTGACGTCAGGGTCTCACAATACAGAGAACCTCAGAGGGATCGGCTTCCTTCTGGTTGTTTGCTGCGATGTTAATGACTTGATGAAATGTTGGAGTTGGAAACCCGGATCCAACTGAAGGGAGACGATTCATAGACTCCTCCAAGCTTAGTGTGAAAGCGGTATTGCTTCACAACAGCAACCGTCTTTCTTCTATTCCTGTTGGTCATGCAGTTCACATAAAGGAGACTGATGCAAACATGACAGCCCTCCTTGACTCAATCAAATATGCCAAACACAAGTGGACGATCTGTGGTGATCTAAAGGTCATGGCTGTACCCTTAGGGATGCAACTGGGGTTAATACTGATGTATGTGGGACAGGAAATCACATCACATTCACGCGGAACGGCCTGCAAGAAATCTTCACTCTACCGAGAAAAATGTCGTTGCCGAGCCTCTCGGGGACCCAAAAGAGGTTCTTCTTCCACCCCTTCATGTAAAGCTGGGTTTAATGAAAAATGTTGTCAAAGGCATGACCCAGGACGGACGGGCAGTTAGATACTTAAGAGACAAGTCTCCAAGATTGAGTGATGCAAGGGTTAAGGAAGGTATTTTTGTTGGGCCACAAATCCGGCATCTTGTAAAGGATCCTGCGTTTGACCAAGTGTTGGAGGGAAAGGGAAGCTTGGCAGCCTTAAAGGGGGTTATTCATGGAGTCTTGGCCAACAGATGATAACTACACTCAGTTGGTAACGGGACTTGTGGGAAAATCCCATGAACTCGGATGCAACATGTCCCTAAAATCCATGTTCTCTACTCCCACCTAGACTTTCCCTCCTAGTTGTGGAGCGGTCAGTGATGAACACGGAGAAAGATTCCACCAGGATATTTCTGTAATGAAACACAGATATCAGGGCCGTTGGAATGAAGTGATGCTTGTGGATTACTGCTGGTCTGTGTGTAGGGATGCTCCGGAACTCACAAGAGGCAAGCTAAGAGGAAACGATTTCATGAAGTCCCTACTTGATTCTCTTCACAGCGAACCGCCGGCCAGGAATTCTTCCAGCAATTTACAAGTTTTAGGCGGGGTTCACACAGGGCTGATCTTCGCTGTGGCAGATCCGCCTGCGGCCACTAATCCCGGGGTTGGCCAGCCATGTGGACAAGATTTGTCAAAAATCTCATCCACATGGGATGGCCAATCCGTTGCGGCAGAAGTCGGCGCTGCGGATTCCCCGGCCGCAGCATATCGATTATTTTTTTCCGTTGCGGCTGAGCTCTTCTCTATGGGAGCGCTGGCCAAACCGCGAGATTTCCGCCAGGATTCCACCATGTGCGAACCCAGCCTTAGAATGTGACTGTCATTAAAAAAATGTCAAATGCACTTTCAGCATTGTTAGCGTGTGGAATATAAATGCATCGCTTTCTCTTAATCACAGAAACCACAGCTGAGAAAAAATGGTCTTTGTCAGATTCATTTTTCTCACCCCAAAATTAGTCGGATTTAAGGAAACATTGGGAAACATTTTTTCATTGGCCAGTGTAATCGTTGTGTCGTTAAAGGATCGGCGACAGTTCAGCATGCCCGTCCTCCTTCCCCGATACCTGCAGATACGCATCAGTTGGTGAGATCCGCAAACATTTACTGCATCCAGCCAGCGGTGCCCTCATTACTATGGAAGGACGAAGGGAGAACTAGAAAATAATGGAAGCAGGAGAGATCCATCCTGAAGAATATCCGGCAGCACCCCATGACGTCTGCCCGCAGGAGTCGGGGGCTTCGGGGGACAATGGTGAGAGCTATCAAACCAATGCAGAACACCTTGCTTCACAAACGAGCAGGTAAGGAAAAAGTCCAACTCCACCGCTGACTGCAAAGGACCTGCTTACCAACTCTGAGGAGTAGTGCACAACTAATGCTGCCTCTAGTGGGCGCTGCTCCTCACACCATAGAAAGCTGCATGGCTCTCCAGAGGCTCCGGCCTCCATCTTCAATGAGATTTGTCACTGATCCACTTGCAAGCCAACTACCTTACACCGAGTAGCAAATCTCATTCAGGTGGTGTTTCCGTAAAGTATGGCCACACTTTCAGATGACCTTCAGAGTGAGCTCTTGTGAGGGTACATGAGGACCCACACCGTGTCTGACAAGGGATTGTATTTTCACCTCAGCATTTCTCCTCTCTGCCTCTTAGTTTTTCCTGAGCCGGTGAGTATATACTAGCTGCTATGATGTCTGCTATACATTGTACACATAGAGGGAGATCCTGCTCCCCTATCACTCCCTCGTGCCAAGTCATGGAGGACATTATACAGCAGTACTGAGCAGTGTACATGTGATTTCAGTAGCTGTGAAACAGTAAATCACTAATCATTAGCTGCAGCAGCATGTCTGTGTGAGTCTCCCTCCAGCACAATATAATGAAATACTCCTAGTACTCAAACATCTACTAATTGTTGTCTATTAGGCCCATTAGCAAAATGGTCATTATAAAATCAGGAGATTCAGCAGAATAAGTGGTAGAGCCGGGTTCAAGGGGGGCAATCAGAGACCAAGGGTGCTGCAGCACACAGCTTTTTTCTTTAAGGGATATTCCCAACTCGACTTGTATGGCATATCCACGGGTATTATTGTATCTTGACGCCAGCAGGAAGTAGTGGTGGAGACAAGAGTGACAGGGGGTTGACGCCCGCTGTACCTGATTGGCTGGAGAGCTGGCTGGGCTGCAGGTCCTGGTAGCTCAATAAGGTGAGCATACAGCTCCATTTCTTTTAAATGCAGACAGCGGCCCCGCTGCAGCCCCACAGCTGGAAGTGGCCCTACCGCTCTGTGTTCCAGTGCACAGGGGGGTTGGCAGCAGGGAGGGCACAGCGCCAGCGGACACTGACAGACTACCGGCGGGCACACAGCAGGAGGACAGCAAGGGGGCACAGCGCCAGGGAGGAGAGTCATACAGCTGCCCACAAATCCATCCTAGCACCTTACAAGACCTTCAGCAATACAGCCAGGTGTGTGACAGGCGCGGTCAGCCAATTGGGCGCTAGGGGTGTGACTTGGGTGTTCAGCGAATCGGAAGCTAGGGGTGTGACAGGGGTGTTCAGCCATTTGGGTGCTAGGGGCATGTCAGGGGTGTTCAGCCAATTGGGAGCTAGGGGCATTCAGCCAATCGGGAGCTAGGGGTGTCACAGGGGCGTTCAGCTAATCAGGAGCTAGGGTGTGACAGGGGTGTTCAGCCAATCGGGAGCTAGGGGTGTCCAGCCAATTGGGAGCTAGGGGTGTGACAGGGGTGTCCAGCCAATCGGGAGCTAGGATGTGACAGGGGCGTTCAGCCAATAGGGAGCTAGGGGTCTGACAAGGATGTTTAGCGAATCGGAAGCTAGGTGTGACAGGGACGTTTAGCGAATCGGGAGCTAGGGGTGTGACAGGGACATTTAGCAAATCAGGAGCTAGGGGTGTGACGGGAGTGTTCAGCCAATCGGAAGCTAGGGGTGTGACAGGGGTGTCCAGCCAATCGGGAGCTAGGGGTGTGACAGGGGTGTCCAGCCAATCGGGAGCTAGGGGTGTGACAGGGGTGTCCAGCCAATCGGGAGCTAGGGGTGTGACGGGTGTCCAGCCAATCTGGAGCTAGGGGTGTGACAGGGGCGTTCAGCAAATCGGGAGCTAGGGGTGTCACGGGCATTTAGCGAATCGGGAGCAAGGGGTGTCACAGGGGTGTTCAGCCAATCAGGAGCAAGGAGTGTGACAGGGGGGGTTCAGCCAATCGGCAGCTAGGGGTGTGACAGGGGTGTCCAACCAATCGGGAGCTAGGGGTGTGACAGGGGTGTCCAGCCAATCGGGAGCAAGGGGTGTGACAGGGGTGTCCAGCCAATTGGGAGCTAGGGGTGTGACAGTGGTGTCCAGCCAATCGGGAGCTAGGGGTGTCACAGGGGCTTTCAGCAAATCGGGAGCTAGGGGTGTGACAGGGACGTTCAGCAAATCGGGAGCTAGGGGTGTGACAGGGACGTTCAGCAAATCGGGAGCTAGGGGTGTGACAGGGGTGTTTAGCCAATCAGGAGCTAGGGGTGTGACAGGGGTGTTCAGCCAATCAGGAGCTAGGAGTGTGACAGGGGTGTTCAGCCAATCAGGAGCTAGGGGTGTGACAGGGGTGTTCAGCAAATCAGGAGCTAGGAGTGTGACAGGGGTGTCCAGCCAATCGGGAGCTAGGGGTTTGACAGGGGTGTCCAGCCAATCAGGAGCTAGGGGTGTGACAGGGGTGTTTAGCCAATTGGGAGCTAGGGGTGTGACGGGTGTTCAGCCAATCAGGAGCTAGGAGTGTGACGGGGGGTGTCCAGCCAATCGGGAGCTAGGGGTGTGACAGGGGTGTTCAGCCAATCATGAGCTAGGAGTGTGACAGGGGTGTTCAGCCAATCGGGAGCTAGGGGTGTGACAGGGGTGTCCAGCCAATCGGGAGCTAGGGGTGTCACAGGGGTGTTCAGCCAATCGGGAGCTTGGGGTGTGAGAGGGGCGTTCCTCCTTGTATATGCAGTTGATCCCCAGCAGCACTTTTGCTCACCACTCCGTGGTCGGACTGGATATGCCAGGAACCTGAACCTGTTCCCAGATGGAGTCCCAATGAAGGAACGGTGCGGATTCCGCAGAAAATATCCGCCGGCGTGGGGCGCAGTCACACGGGTTTATACATGCAGCGTGTTACGCGGGGGCGCAGTCACACGGGTCTATACATAGTAACATAGTAACATAGTAACATAGTATGTAAGGCTGAATGAAGACAATGTCCATCTAGTCCAGCCTGTCTATCCTCCTGTTTTGTTGATCCAGAGAAAGGCAAAAAAAAACCAAGAGGCAGGAGCCAATTAGCCCTTTTGGGGAAAAAATTCCTTCCCGACTCCCTAATGGCAATCAGACTGTTCCCTGGATCAACCCCTAATAGTACCTACCTGCCTGTATACCCGGATTAACAATTAACCTAAGATTTATATCCTGTAATATCCTTCTTCTCCAGAAAGACATCAAGTCCCCTTTTAAACTCCTCTATGGATCCTGCCATCACCACGTCCTCAGGCAGAGAGTTCCACAGTCTCACTGCTCTAACAGTAAAGAACCCTTTTCTGTGTTGGTGATGAAACCTTCTTCCCTCTAACAGTAGCGGATGCCCTCTTGTTACCGGCGCAGTCCTGGGTATAAACAGATCCTGGCAGAGATCCTTGTATTGTCCCCTCATGTACTTATACATGGTTATTTGGTCGCCCCTTAGCCGTCTGTTTTCCGGGGTGAATAATCCCAGTTTTGGTGCCTCTCTGGGTATTCCAGTCCCTTCATTCCATGTATTAGTTTAGTCGCTCTTCTTTGAACCCCCTCCAGCACTGTAACATCTTTCCTGAGCACCGGTGACCAGAACTGTACGCAGTATTCCATGTGAGGCCTGACAAGTGCCTTATATAGTGGGAGGATAATGTTCTCGTCCTTCGCCCCTATACCTCTTTTAATGCATCCCAAGACTTTATTTGCCTTTGCAGCAGCTGACTGGCATTGGTTACTCCAGTTTAGTCTACAGCCCACTAGTACCCCCCGGTCTTTTCCCTCGCAGTACCCCATGTAGTGTATATTGGTGACATCCGTTTCTCCTGCCCATGTGCAGAACCTTACATTTATTAACATTGAACTTCATTTGCCATCCCCCCCCCCCCCCCCCCCCCGGCTTATCTCGGTCCGTTTGTAGCCGCACATTGTCCTCCGTTGCATTAATTATATTGTATAATTTTGTGTCATCTGCAAATATTGATATTTTGCTGTGCAGCCCCTCTATCAGGTCGTTGGTAAATATATTGACCAGAATGGGGCCTAATACTGAACCCTGTGGCCCCCACTAGTGACTGTGGCCCAATCAGAGTATGAACCATTTATTACCACCCTCTGCTTTCTATCATTGAGCCAATTTTTAACCCAAATACACACGTTTTCACCCAATCCGAGCTGTCTGTCTCATTTTATATATTAACCTATTATGTGGCACGGTGTCAAAGGCTTTAGAGAAGTCCAGATATACAAGATCAATAGATTCTCCCTGGTCCAGCCTAGAACTTACTTCATCGTAGAAACTGATCAGATTTGTCTGACATGATCGACCCTTCATGAATCCATGCTGGTGAGGAGTTATTCCCTTGTTCTCCTTGAGGTACTCATCGATGGCGTCTCTCAGAATCCCCTCGAAAATTTTTTCCCATTACTGAGGTGAGACTTACCAGCCTGTAGTTACCAGGCTCACTTTTGGTCCCCTTTTTATAAATTGGAACCACGTTGGCAATGCGCCAAACCAATGGTACTACTCCGGTCTTGATAGTGTCTAGAAATATTAGGTATAGCGGCCTAGCTATCACATCACTTAGTTCCCTTAGTACCCTTGGGTGTATTCCATCTGGGCCTGGCGATTTATCGATTTTAATCTTCTTTAACCGGTTCCGCACGTCCTCCTTTCGTTAGGTATGACATATTTTGCGAGGGGTTTATTTTATTCCCCTGTATCTCGTGTGGCATTTCCTTTTCGTTTGTGAATACGCTTGAAAAGAAACTATTTAATAGATTTGCCTTCCCTCCATCATCTTCAATGATTTCTCCTGCATTATTTGTTAAAGGGCCAGCGCTCTCCCTGCAAATGTTTTGCTGTTAATATAGTTGAAAAATAGCTTCGGGTTGTTTCTGCTCTCTTTTGCGATCCGTCTTTCTGCTTCCTCCTTGGCAGTTTTGATCGTATCTTTGCATATTTTGTTTTTTTCCCTGTATGATTTTAGCGCTTCTTCGCTGCCTTCTTGCTTTAGTAGTTTGAACGCTTTCTTCTTTTCGTTTATTGCCCCTCTTACCATCTTGTCGAGCCACATCGGTTTCCTTTTAGTTGAGATTCTTTTATTTTTAAAGGGAATGAACTGCTCACATGAGGTGATTAGGATCCTTTTAAACTCCTCCCATTTGTCCTCTGTACCGTTATTTTTGAGGGTGTTGTCCCAATTAATATTACCGATAGTAGTTCTGAGCTGATCAAATTTTGCTTTACTAAAGTTTAGTTTCTTTGTCGCTCCCTGATAAGGCTTCCTATTGAATGACAGCTGGAAGTTGATTATATTGTGGTCGCTGTTCCCCAAGTGCCCCTCAACCTGCACCCCCGTTATTCGGTCCGGTTTGTTAGTTAGTACTAGGTCCAGAATGGCCCTCCCTCTTGTTGGTTCCTGCACCAGTTGGGTGTGAGATTTGCAGGTCTCATTTTCCCATGTTATATCTGGATAATTAAAGTCCCCCATGATAATTACTTCGTTTCGTTTTGACACCTCTTCTATCTGCCTTAGTAGTAAGTTTTCAGTTTCTTCTGTTGCTTTTGGTGGTCTATAGAAAACCCCTATCAGGATTTTGTTATTTTTTCTTCCCTGTATTTCTACCCATAGAGATTCCACCTGTTCTTCTCCTACCCCTATATCCTCCCGTAGTCTCGGATTTAAGTTCGATTTGACGTACAGACATACCCCTCCCCCTTTCTGGTTCCTTCTGTCTCTTCTAAAGAGATTGTACCCCTGTAAATTCGCCGCCCAATCGCACTTATCATCAAGCCATGTTTCCGTTATTCCAACTATATCATAACTCTCATCAGTCATTCTTGCTTCAAGCTCACCCACTTTACCGATCAGACTTCGTGCATTCGTGGTCATACAATTTATATCGTTATTTTTGTTTTTTAAATTTGTTTTGTTGCTATTCGTACTTATGGCTGACCTCACATTTCTAACTGTACTAACCCGGGGGGCGTGGCTAGCTAATGCTGAGATAGGACGCACGTGAGACGGACTCCCGCTGTACTCACCTTCCCCGGGCAGCAACCTCCGACAGAACGGCAAATTCCGCCCATTCAGGACAGGATGGGCAAGAAGATCACCCCTGGAACGAAAACGCCGGCTCCGAGCGGCAGAAAAGGGGCATTGGAGCGATTTATCGGCGCTCAGAGCGGCGGGAAGCCGGCCAAGATGGCGCCGGCGCCGGCTCCCACAGGGTCATGTGGGTCCCAGTCCTCTCCGCCGAGCGCCGCACAACACAACCCGGCTCAGCAACCGCTGCGGTCCCCGTCCCTCGGCACCCCACAGAGGGAGAAGCAAACAGCCACAACGCAGCAGGAACATCCAGCGCGAGAGGACCCTGCACCTGAGGCACCAGGAGAAGCAGGAGAGAGCAACAGAACCGTGAGTTGCACCAACATGGACTCCCCCTCAGCACATACAGGCACACCAGCAGCAGCTTCACCTGCTGCACACTGTACCTCCCCTAGCATCAACAGGGGCAATGATTCACTGGGGTGGTCGGTATCCCCTGAGAGCAGTGCACCCAGCAGCCCAACAGATAATGCACATAAAGGGGAACTCTCCAATAAAGACACTGAGCAGTGGAAAACCCACATAATGTTGATCCCCACAAAAAGCGAGCTGCACGCGCTGTTCGAAAAATTTGAAACATCAAACAAGCAAGCCCTTGACCGTATCCACTCTGATATACACCAGATGGGACACAGATTGCTGCAGGTGGAAGAGGTGCAGGAAGACACGGCGGCCATCTTGGAATCACATAGGCAAGCCATACAATACCAAACAGACCAAATCGCCAACCTGACTATGTACATAGACGACCTGGAGAACAGGAATCGGCGAAACAATCTTCGCATCCGGGGTTTACCCGAAGAAGTAGATGGCCCCCAACTGGAGACGTGGGCGCAAACATTTTTCCTACAATTACTAGATCGCGCACCAGACAACCCAGTCATAATCGACAGGATACACAGGGCGCTGGGACCCAAGACGACCGACCCTAATAGACCAAGGGACATAATATGCAGGATCCATTTCTTTAGAGAAAAAGAATCCATTATGCGCGCCGCCAGAGAAAAGGGGGACCTTATGCACAATGGCAAACCTCTCATCGTACTCCAAGACCTCGCACGCCACACGCTCCGCCTCAGGGGCGCACTGAGGCCACTGCTAACATTGCTCAGAGAAAGGGACATACCGTATCGCTGGGGATACCCATTCTCCCTGACCGCCAGAAAAGAAGGCAAGTCAGCTACATTCCGCATGTTAGGAGATCTCCCTAAATTTCTGGGGACCCTCCAACTCCCCACGATCGCACTCCCTGACTGGCCAAGCACCCCAACCTTGCTACCCCCAACTGTCCAAGAGCACTGGCAGACGGTCCCACCCAAACAGCACCGTGAACGCCGCAGAGGACCTGAAATGCACACCTGATGCCATCTATCCCACAGTGAAGCCCCCAAGAGAAGGACTGGCCAGAAATCACACTGAAGAGAGACAAAGGAAGCCGGGAGATAGATCTCCCCCGACCCCTTACCACACGCATGACCCGAGCCACTGGTGTGGGGGGAACACAAGGGAAGAAACGATGGCCTGGCTGCCCGGTTGGCGGCGCCTTCTTTTGATGCTGGATCATTTGCCGTTCATAACTTTCTCAAGTTCCCATTAAATGCCGGATCACTTGATCCGAACTGTTGCCGTTTGGAGGTTATTTACAGGGTCCCTCTTGGGTACCCCAAATGTTATAATAATTATCCCAGGGGGTGGGGGCGGGGGCCGGTCCTGTCCTGCCGAGCACTCTACCACTCCCTACCTAAGGTGAGCTGTCGCACAGCGCTGCGACCACAACACTTCTCACCATGATGGCGTATGCGGCCGCTGAATGCCGCAAAAGGTTTTTTCTTGTAAACCTTTCTTTCTCCTATCCTCTTATCTACTCTCTTTCTGTCACCAGACCCAACTACACCCTGGTTACTAAACAACTCCCCCACCTGAATATGGATCATGGCTAGTATCACATTTGGCACTTACAATGTGAGAGGGCTAAATAAACCCGCCAAGAAGGGGCAAATATTGGATCACCTGCACAGGCAAAAAATTATGATTGCGCTCTTGCAGGAAACTCACTTCCAAGCAAACAAAATCCCTAAATGTAAAAACCGTAATTATACAACATGGCACCATAGCCCGCATCCCAGCAAAAAAGTGGGAGGAACCTCGATAGCCATACATAGGCAACTTCCTCACAAACTTATTTCGTCATTAATGGACGAAGACGGAAGATACGTCTTCCTGAAAATCCAAATCTATAACGAAATTTTAACGATCGCTAATATATATTTCCCAAACCAAGCACAGGTACGCTTTGGAATCCGGGTACTGGGGGCCCTGAGGACCTTCGCGGACGGCTCCAACATACTGCTAGGTGGAGACTTCAACCTCTGCGTGGAACCTCTACTCGACTCCTCTGGGGGTAAGTCTGTAATCCCACACACATCACTACGCAGGCTACGCAAGGAACTGGCTAGTCTTAGGCTCATTGACTTATGGAGGACTCTGCACCCTAAAGAGAAAGACTATAGCTTTTTTTCCCCGTCACATAACTCATACCAACGCCTAGACTACTTATACATCTCACATAAACTACTAGACCGCGACCCCTCAAGTACCATAGGCCCCTTTATATGGTCAGACCACGCTCCGGTTTGGGGATCGATCCGACGCGCCACACATGACACTACCAACATCAATTGGCGCTTAAACGACAACCTGCTGTTGGACTCAGCTTGCACACAAGCGATACAACAGGCCATTGAGAATTTCAACACAGATCACTCAACAGACAACACCCCAGACCCTACAAAATGGGAAGCTCTCAAATGCGTACTCAGGGGAATCTTTATTTCCCATGGGGCGCGACTGAAGAAGGAAAGGAACACCACCTTGAGGGATTTGTTGTCCCAGATGACCCACCTTGAAAACATAAACAAGAGAGACCCGCTGAACGCGAGGGCGTCGGAAATCTCAGAAATACGTGGCCGAATCCTACAGCTGCTGGATCAGGCCTCTTTGTGCCAACGGGATAGAGCTAGAGGGTACTTCTATGAACACGGGAATAAAAGCGGTAAAGGGCTAGCAAAAGCACTAAACCCAAAACCTCCACAGACATATATCTTTGCAATTAATACGCCAGACGAGGGCCAAGTTAACACCAACTCTAAAATAGTAAATGGCTTCCATAAATATTACCATGACCTATATAACCTGACGGACAGGCCAGGGAACCAAGATGAAGCCCTACTACAGGATAGAGATAATTATCTACTTAATTTTGCTCCCAAACGTATTCCAGAAACGGAGGAAAGCGAGCTCGAGGGAGACCTCACCCTCAAAGAAGTAAAAGAGGCCATCCAATCCCTGAAAATCGGAAAAAGCCCGGGACCAGATGGCTTTACGCCACGCTTCTACAAACTTTTTGCAGAGGACTTGGCCCCCCTAATGCTCAAAACATTCAACTCCATATCTGATTCCTGCCCCTTTCCCGCTCAGGCCCTACAAGCTGTGATCACGGTAATCCCCAAGACAGGAAAGGACCCCGCATCCTGTAGCGGTTATAGACCAATATCCCTCTTAAACGTGGATACTAAGATCTTCTCAAAAAATCTTAGCTACCCGCCTACAGTCACACATCCCCTCACTAATTCATAAGGACCAGGTGGGCTTTGTCCCGGGGAGGGAGGCAGGGGACAACACAATTAGAACACGTGCCCTCGTGTCGCAGGCGCGCGCCTCTGGGGATCCCCTGTGCCTACTCTCGGTGGATGCAGAAAAGGCGTTTGACAGGGTGGGGTGGGGGTTTCTGGAGGCGGTGCTGGGACGGGCGGGCATGGGCCCGAGACTTAGGAGCTGGATAATGGCGCTATATAAATGCCCCTCCGCTCGGGTTCGGGTCAATGGTCAACTCTTGTCACCCATACAAATACGTAATGGCACGAGACAAGGTTGTCCCCTGTCTCCCTTCCTGTACATCCTGGTAATGGAGACTCTGGCGAACGCTCTCCGAGCAAACACCAACATTAGCGGCGTCAGAATAGGTAATAAAGAAAATAAAATAGCCCTATATGCGGATGACCTATTGATATACATAACAAACCCCAGAATCGCTCTCCCTAACATTCTTGCAGAATTTAAAAGGTTTGGGAAACTCTCCAACTTTAAAGTGAATCTCAACAAATCAACAATCCTTAATGTCACGCTAGCAGACTCGGAGGTGGAAGCTTTGAAACCTACTCTCCCGTTTAAATGGAAGCAGGACGATCTTAAATACCTAGGTGTCACGATCACAAAAAACCTAGACATGCTCTTCGAAAAAAATTTCAAACCCCTTCTCGCCACACTAGAAACAGACTTTAAGAGATGGCAACTGGTTCCCATGTCATGGTTTGGCAGAATAAATACAATAAAAATGAATGTGTTACCGCGGTTTCTTTATCTGTTCCAAACGGTGCCCATCCACATACCTGGGTCCTTTCTATCACAGATTAGGAAAGCCATCATGACTCACATCTGGGGGAACAGCAGACCCAGGCACAATTGGAGAGCCCTCACTGGTCCCAAGGACCGGGGAGGCATGGGCATCCCAAACGTCGCCTTATACCATAAAGCGGCACTGTCCAAACGGATCCTAGACTTATTTCATAACAGAGCCCAGAAAATATGGGTAGAGACCGAACAAGACTCGGTTCCCTTTAATGGCGAGGGACTCATATGGGTCCCAGGCAATGGAAAACACAAAGGCCTGGGCTGGTCCCCATTTATAGAGGATCTGGTCTCAACCTGGCTAAAATCAGCGACTAAAACGAGCATGATCCACAGGCCGGGCCCACTCACTCCCCTGGTTGGTAACATAGATATTCCTAACTTCCTAAAGGGTACCACTCTAACTAGCGTTATCACAGATACAATCCTCAGGGTTAGAGACATAACTCAAGGGGACGGATTTAAAACACTACATGAATTGCTGGAAGGACAAAGACCCCCACCCGGAGCGTGGTTCCAATATCTACAGCTGCGACACTACGCGGGGGCCTTAGGCGATATACACCAAATAAGACACCCTCTGACCACCTTCGAGAGGATGTGCCTATCGGCCTCTTCAACTCAACAAAAAATATCATCTTTGTACAAGATGTTAATAGAGGAAGACACATGTAACAGTAACAAAGACCTGGAGAGGGAGTGGGAGAGGGACCTCGGAATTGCACCCCCAGAGGAGTCATGGAGGAAATCATACATTCTAACCCACAAATTAAACATGTCCAGTAAACTTCAGGAATTAAATTATAAAATCCTGACAAGATGGTACCGCACCCCGACGGGACTAGCCAAGATATTCCCCCAGTACCCGGATACCTGCTGGAGATGCCAAAGACAATCTGGAACACTAGTTCACATATGGTGGTCTTGTCCCCAGATCTGCCCCCTCTGGAGGGAGGTCAATACTTTGTCCTCTGGTATATGCAGATGTGAAATCACCTTCACGCCAGAAATGGCCTTACTCTCCATGTTCCCAGGTTCAATAGCCAGCTCTAAAGGTTCCCTACTTAGATTTTTCGTCCTGGCCATGCGACAGACAATCCCCAGAAACTGGAAATCTACGACAGCCCCCTCAAGGTTGAAGTGGCTGGAAGCCCTAGACCACATAAGACACATGGAAGAACTCTGCGCAAAAGACGAGATGAGACACAACAAATATATCGCTACGTGGTTGGTCTGGAACCAATTTCGTCTCTCTTCTGACCTAAACACGTGGCTTGACAGCGGAGCTTTACCAACAACCACAACCACCTCCATAGTCAGCTCTACTATTCCATAAACCACACCTCTATTGCTACCTACCCCAAACCAGGGTCACCTGTTCCCCATCCCCTCATACCTCCCACCTGTCCCCGTTCTGCCACCCCAACGCCCCTCTCTTTTTTTTCTTCCTTCTCATTCTTGTTGTTCTTACCTTTATGTGAAACATATAATTATTAGCCCGCCAGGGCTTGTTGTTGTTAAAAAGGCTTGTCTATACCGAAAAATGAAGCAACTGCCTCACAGACTGAGAACGTGGATGGAAAATGAAGACAGATTGAGTATTTGTTAATTATAAATCTGTTTATTCATGACACCACGCCACAATACTGTAACTAACGTTTATTAATGGCAGACTAAATAAAAAATGTTTGAACCATAACTGTACTAACCCCCCCCCCCCCCCCCCCGCTCGTCCCCCATTCCCTTTGCTTGGACCCGGATCGCTAATTACACTGGCTACCCCCTTATTTCTCATTTTGCCCTCCCCCCCAGTCCCTAGTTTAAACACTCCTCCAGCCTTCTAGCCATCTTCTCCCCCAGCACAGCTGCACCCTCCCCATTAAGATGCAGCCCGTCCCTACGGTAGAGCCTGTAGCCGACAGCAAAGTCAGCCCAGTTCTCCAGGAACCCAAACCCTTCCTTCTTACACCAACTCCGGAGCCACTTGTTTACCTCCCTAAGATCCTGCTGCCTTTCTAGTGTGGCTTTAGGTACAGGTAGTATTTCCGAGAAAACTACCCTGGAGGTCCTTGCCCTGAGCTTGGACCCTAAGTCCCTGAAATCACTTTTGAGGGCCCTCCATTGACCTCTAACTTGTTCATTGGTGCCAACGTGCACCATGACCACTGGATCCTCATGCAGCATGTTACGCGGGGGCGCAGTCACACGGGTTTATACATGCAGCATGTTACGCGGGGCTCAGTCACACGGGTTTATACATGCAGCGTGTTACGCGGGGGCGCAGTCACACGGGTTTATACATGCAGCGTGTTACGCGGGGGCTCAGTCACACGGGTTTATACATGCAGTGTGTTACGCGGGGGCTCAGTCACACGGGTTTATACATGCAGCGTGTTACACGGGGGCGCAGTCACACGGGTTTATACATGCAGCGTGTTACGCGGGGGCTCAGTCACACGGGTTTATACATGCAGCATGTTACGCGGGGGCTCAGTCACACGGGTTTATACATGCAGCGTGTTACACGGGGGTGCAGTCACACGGGTTTATACATGCAGCATGTTACGCGGGGGCGCAGTCACACGGGTTTATACATGCAGCGTGTTACGCGGGGGCTCAGTCACACGGGTTTATACATGCAGCATGTTACGCGGGGGCTCAGTCACACGGGTTTATACATGCAGCGTGTTACGCGGGGGCGCAGTCACATGGGTTTATACATGCAGCATGTTACGCGGGGGCGCAGTCACACGGGTTTATACATGCAGCGTGTTACGCGGGGGCTCAGTCACACGGGTTTATACATGCAGCGTGTTACGCGGGGCTCAGTCACACGGGTTTATACATGCAGCGTGTTACGCGGGGGCGCAGTCACACGGGTTTATACATACAGCGTGTTACGCGGGGGCTCAGTCACATGGGTTTATACATGCAGCGTGTTACGCGGGGCTCAGTCACATGGGTTTATACATGCAGCGTGTTACGCGGGGCTCAGTCACACGGGTTTATACATGCAGTGTGTTACGCGGGGGCGCAGTCACACAAGGGGTTTATACATGCAGCGTGTTACGCGGGGGCGCAGTCACACAAGGGGTTTATACATGCAGCGTGTTACGCGGTGGCTCAGTCACATGGGTTTATACATGCAGCGTGTTACGCGGTGGCTCAGTCACATGGGTTTATACATGCAGCGTGTTACGCGGTGGCTCAGTCACACGGGTTTATACATGCAGCGTGTTACGCGGGGGCTCATTCACACGGGTTTATACATGCAGCGTGTTACGCGGGGGCTCAGTCACACGGGTTTATACATGCAGCGTGTTACGCGGTGGCTCAGTCACACGGGTTTATACATGCAGCGTGTTACGCGGGGGCTCATTCACACGGGTTTATACATGCAGCGTGTTACGCGGGGGCTCAGTCACACGGGTTTATACATGCAGCGTGTTACGCGGGGCTCAGTCACACGGGTTTATACATGCAGCGTGTTACGCGGGGCTCATTCACACGGGTTTATACATACAGCATGTTACGCGGGGGCGCAGTCACATGGGTTTATACATGCAGCGTGTTACGCGGGGGCGCAGTCACACGGGTTTATACATGCAGCGTGTTACGCGGGGGCTCAGTCACACGGGTTTATACATGCAGCGTGTTACGCGGGGGCGCAGTCACACGGGTTTATACATGCAGCGTGTTACGCGGGGGCGCAGTCACACGGGTTTATACATGCAGCGTGTTACGCGGGGGCTCATTCACACGGGTTTATACATACAGCGTGTTACGCGGGGCTCAGTCACACGGGTTTATACATGCAGCGTGTTACGCGGGGGCTCAGTCACACGGGTTTATACATACAGCGTGTTACGCGGGGGTGCAGTCACACGGGTTTATACATGCAGTATGTTACGCGGGGGCGCAGTCACACGGGTTTATACATGCAGCGTGTTACGGGGGGGACGCAGTCACACGGGTTTATACATGCAGCGTGTTACGCGGGGGCACAGTCACATGGGTTTCTACATGCAGCATGTTACGGGGGGGACGCAGTCACACGGGTTTATACATGCAGCGTGTTACGCGGTGGCGCAGTCACACGGGTTTATACATGCAGCGTGTTAGGCGGGGGCTCATTCACACGGGTTTATACATGCAGCGTGTTACGCGGGGGCTCAGTCACACGGGTTTATACATGCAGCATGTTACGTGGGGGCGCAGTCACACGGGTTTATACATGCAGCGTGTTACACGGGGGCGCAGTCACACGGGTTTATACATGCAGCATGTTACGCGGGGGCGCAGTCACACGGGTTTATACATGCAGCGGGTTACGCGGGGGCGCAGTCACACGGGTTTATACATGCAGCGTGTTACGCGGGGGCTCATTCACACGGGTTTAGACATGCAGCGGGTTACGCGGGGGCGCAGTCACACGGGTTTATAAATGCAGCGTGTTACGCGGGGGCTCATTCACACGGGTTTAGACATGCAGCGTGTTACGCGGGGGCGCAGTCACATGCGTTTAGACATGCAGCATGTTACGCGGGGGCGCAGTCACACGGGTTTATACATGCAGCGTGTTACGCGGGGGCGCAGTCACATGGGTTTATACATGCAGCGTGTTACGCGGGGGCGCAGTCGGCCTCTTGTTTGTAAGCCTCTTGGTTCTTGGCCTGTTGGCTGTTGGCCCGATGATTGTCGGCCTCTTGGGAGTCGGCCTGTTGGCTGTCGGCCCGATGGTTGTTGGCCTGTTGGTTGTCGGCCTCTTGGTTGTCGACATGTTGGTTGTCAGTCTGATGGTTGTCGGCCTCCTGATTGTCGACCCGTTGCCTATCGGCCTCTTGGTTGTCGGCCTGATGGTTGTCAGCCTGTTGGTTGTTAGCCTCTTGGTTGTCAGCTTCTTGGTTTGTCGGTCTGTTGGGTGTCGGCCTCTTGCTTGCCGGTCTTTTAGTTGTCGGCCTTTTGGTTGTCGGCTCGTTGGTTGTCGGCCTGTTGGTTATCGGCCTCTTGGTTGTCGGCCTGATGGTTGTCTGTCCGATGGTTGTTGGCCTGTTGGTTGTCAGTCTGATGGTTGTCGGCCTGTTGGTTGTCAACCCGTTGGTTGTCGGCCTCTTGGTTTTAAGCCTCTTGGTTCTCGGCCTGTTGGTTGTTGGCCTGATGATTGACGGCCTCTTGGTTGTCGGCCCAATGGTTGTTGGCCTGTTGGTTGTCGGCCCAATGGTTGTTGGCCTGATGGTTGTCGGCCTCTTGGTTATCGGCCTCTTGGTTGTCGGCCCGTTGGTTGTTAGCCTCTTGGTTATCAACATGCTGGCTGTCAGTCTGATGGTTGTCGGTATCTTGATTGTCCGCCTGTTGGTTGTCGGCCCGTTGCTTATCGGCCTCTTGGTTGTTGGCCTGATGGTTGTCAGCCTGTTGGTTGTTAGCCTCTTGGTTGTCGGTCTGTTGGTTGTCGGCCTGTTGCTTGTCAGTCTGTTGGTTGTTGACCTGTTGGTTGTCGGCTCGTTGGAGTGTCGGCTCGTTTGTTGTCGGCCCTTTGGTTATCGGCCTCTTGGTTGTCGGCCTGATGGTTGTCAGTCCGATGGTTGTTGGCCTCTTGGTTGTCGACCTGTTGGTTGTCAGTCTGATGGTCATATGCCTGTTGGTTGTTGGCCCCCTTGGTTGTCAGCCCGTTGGTTATCGGCCTCTTGGTTGTCGGCCCCTTGGTTGTCGGCCTCTTGGTTGTCAGCCCGTTGGTTGTCGGCCTGTTGGTTGTTAGCCTGTTGGTTGTCGGCTTGTTGTGTCAGGGTAATTCTAAGTACAGCACCAATCAGGCCCACCCCACTTGCCCCGCTGCCGGCGGAAAGACGAAAACACCACACGGAGGTCTGGTATAGTTCCTCACACGGGGACATGACTGCGCTCCCGCTTTATTACAGATTACATGAGATCTTATACCCTTTGGTCTCATCACCAGGAATGGGTGATGGGCTCATTGGCTAAAATTCACAGCATAACCATATATGGGAAGTCCGGATTTCCGGCCTGAGACAGTGAAAGTTCAGATGCATAGTTGAACGGTCTTCATCTAGATATGGCGCGTATGTACACGTATTAAGAAAGTATCCGTAAGTGAAATGTTGGAAAGTACAGTAAGTGATCAAGAGGGTGTCGGGAGAGTGTCTACTGAAGGTTACATTGGCTGCTAGGTAGGGAGAGAAGTATGGGAAACAAGCAAAGTCGAGAGGAAAGTTACAAAGCATGTGATTTGTTGGCAGAGAGAAAGAAGAAAAGGTGTATAATACAAGATAGATAATAGGTGGATATATGTGTGTATATATGTATATACTGTCTGTGCAAATAGTTAACTGAGCTTGCTTTTAGATGAGAAAGATTGTTTGCATGAAGCTGTAGAGCTTGTGTTTAGTTTTCAAGGTCAAGAGATAACGAAGCAGAGAAAATGAAATACTGACCCTGGATAATATCTTTGCTTGCTTAAATGGAATGAAAGCTTGAAATGAATTTAATTAATTATACTGTCTTAGTAGGCAGGAAATATAGCAATTTCTAAGGTATATTCTTACTTATACAGGGGTTGAAAATGAATGTTGCAAGGTCCCAGGATATGTGTTAATTATGAGTTCAAATGCAGGCAATAGTTAAACTAAAACAACTTATTCAGTCTGTTTCATATTCGGAGAGAGATAACAGTTGGTTTTACAAAGGTGGGGGCTTTCAGATTCACTCTAAGCTCAGGGTCACAGAAACTAAAATACTTCAGTGTTTAATACAGCATATAATAGCTTCAGTACATAAGAAATATAGAATGTCTCAGTCACTCAGCAATTTTTTTTTCACATAATTTGTCAAAGATAGCGCTCATTCACAATCTCATCTCAATAGAATCATGTACTTTATAACATTATAGCACTCACCTCAAGGTTTTTCAACTGATGTATGTTTGTTTGTTACACTTTTTGTCTGTGCATCTGTATGGACTGGTACACCTTCAATAGGGGGTGACGGGGCAGACTTGAGCGCATGGATGGATGAAAGTTAATGCCCAGTGCTCAGGCTGTGATGAATGTGGGATGTGTGATGCAGATATTGACTAGGGATGGAGGTCCCCCCCCATGCATAAGACTTTACTTGGTTGTGATGTGGATGCTTAGACTGTACAGCTGAAATGAAGTTGGGAAAAAAGAAGCAAGCGACCAATATCGAAGGGGTGGAGCTAGATGATGTAAAAGGACTAATGTTTCATCCCTCTTGTCCACAAGGGAGGGGGTGAGGATCTTGAGCAGCTAGTAAAAGTTTTGTTGTTTTTTTCTCCTGTCTCAAATTTTATAAGATATTGCATGCAGGAACAGACTAATAATGAATTCACTTAAAGGGATCTCACATTTCAAATATTAGTAGATGTTTGTAGATTATTCTGCCCCGGTGTAACTCATGTCTCTGTTATTGGTGCTGACATTTTACAGGCCTTATCTGCATCCATCAAATCTTTTTACAATGTTATACTAACTTGAACCCGGCTACTATTCTTCCAATTGAGTACCCTGGTTCAAAGGGGGGGGAGGAGAAGGCATAGGTGATCTAGGTATTGCAAATCAGCCATTTTTAAATTTTTTGCAAGCCATTTTTAAATTTTTAAATTTTTTGCAACAAGATTCTGATCTTTTTGAAATAGAATACCAGCCTGATTGTCTAGCATTGATGCAACAAGAAAATTTAAGTTTTAAAAAAAAAGTTACTGAAAGCCCTTGTTAATAATGCATATTTTGAGTTGTTTTTTATAGATGGTACCAGGGTGATTGACGACTCCACTCCGGTTATGCAGTCGTAACACAACATGACACGGCATGGCGCGTGTTAAGATCTAGACGTCCGAGGCGAATGTTGGCTTCAGATGCGGATTCAGCGCACACGATTCATGTAAATATCATGTAGAACTCCCAGCAGCAGAATCCTCCTTAATCAGTGGGATCGTTCATCTGAAAGGGTCTTAAACCTCTGCAATCCAATTTGGGATTCAAGGTTTCCTAGGGGGTGTTTTCTCTTTCTGCCATTATACAATGGTGCCATCTGCTGGCTAGAGCGAGTACTGTGGTATGGGACATGCTGGAGAGGCCCTCCGACAACAGAGCAGCCGGCAATGTACAGTAAGAATACCCTACCAGACGTCTTCCAACATCAGAGCTGTACAGCCTTTAATCAGGATGTCTTCAGACGTCAGACAGTGAATTGGAAAGGGTTAATACTGATAAAGAATAGGTGGGCTAAGCCTAGGGGTGTTATCAGTCCTCAGGACCCTCAGCAAGTCATGTTCTCAGGATGTCCTCAGCATCTTACAGCTGATGTACTTACTGTCAGTCCTCAGGGACCCTCAGCAGGTCATGTTCTCTGGATGTCCGCACCATTGTACAGCTGATGTCATTACTATCAGTCCTCAGGGACCCCCAGCAGGTCATGTTCTCAGGATGTCCTCAGCACTGTACAGCTGATGTAATTACTGTCAGTCCTCAGGGACCCTCAGCAGGTCATGTTCTCAGGATGTCCTCAGCATCTTACAGCTGATGTACTTACTGTCAGTCCTCAGGGACCCTCAGCAGGTCATGTTCTCTGGATGTCCGCACCATTGTACAGCTGATGTCATTACTATCAGTCCTCAGGGACCCTCAGCAGGTCATGTTCTCAGAATGTCCTCAGCACTGTACAGCTGATGTAATTACTGTCAGTCCTCAGGGACCCTCAGCAGGTCATGTTCTCAGGATGTCCTCAGCATCTTACAGCTGATGTACTTACTGTCAGTCCTCAGGGACCCTCAGCAGGTCATGTTCTCTGGATGTCCGCACCATTGTACAGCTGATGTCATTACTATCAGTCCTCAGGGACCCTCAGCAGGTCATGTTCTCAGGATGTCCTCAGCATCTTACAGATGATGTAATTACTGTCAGTCCTCAGGGACCCCCAGCAGGTCATGTTCTCAGGATGTCCTCAGCAATGTATAGCTGATGTAATTACTATCAGTCCTCAGGGACCCCCAACAGATCATGTGCTCAGGATGTCCTCAGCACTGTACAGCTGATGTATTGTCAGTCCTCAGGGACCCCCAACAGGTCATGTGCTCAGGATGTCCTCAGCACTGTACAGCTGATGTATTGTCAGTCCTCAGGGACCTCCAACAGGTCATGTGCTCAGGATGTCCTCAGCACTGTACAGCTGATGTATTGTCAGTCCTCAGGGACCCCCAAGAGGTCATGTGCTCAGGATGTCCTCAGCACTGTACAGCTGATGTAATTACTGTCAGTCCTCAGGGACCCCCAACAGGTCATGTGCTCAGGATGTCCTCAGCACTGTACAGCTGATGTATTGTCAGTCCTCAGGGACCCCCAACAGGCCATGTGCTCAGGATGTCCTCAGCACTGTACAGCTGATGTAATTACTGTCAGTCCTCAGGGACCCCCAACAGGTCATGTGCTCAGGATGTCCTCAGCACTGTACAGCTGATGTAATTACTGTCAGTCCTCAGGGACCCCCAACAGGTCATGTGCTCAGGATGTCCTCAGCATCTTACAGCTGATGTATTGTCAGTCCTCAGGGACCCCCAACAGGTCATGTGCTCAGGATGTCCTCAGCATCTTACAGCTGATGTATTGTCAGTCCTCGGGACCCCCAACAGGTCATGTGCTCAGGATGTCCTCAGCACTGTACAGCTGATGTAATTACTCAGTCCTCGGGACCCCCAACAGGTCATGTTCTCAGGATGTCCTCAGCACTGTACAGCTGATGTAATTACTGTTAGTCCCCAGGACCCCCAATAGGTCACATTCTCAGGATGTCCTCAGCATTGTACAGCTGATGTATTGTCAGTCCTCAGGGACCCCCAACAGGTCATGTGCTCAGGATGTCCTCAGCACTGTACAGCTGATGTATTGTCAGTCCTCAGGGACCCCCAACAGGTCATGTTCTCAGGATGTCCTCAGCCCTGTACAGCTGATGTAATTACTGTCAGTCCTCAGGGACCCCCAACAGGTCATGTTCTCAGGATGTCCTCAGCACTGTACAGCTGATGTATTGTCAGTCCTCAGGGACCCCCAACAGGTCATGTGCTCAGGATGTCCTCAGTGTTGCACAGGTGATGTAATTACTGTCAGTCCTCAGGGACCGCCAACAGGTCATGTTCTCAGGATGTCCTAAGCATTGTACAGCTGATGTAATCACTGTTAGTCCTTAGGACCCCCAGCAGGTCATGTGCTCAGGATGTCCTCAGTGTTGCACAGGTGATGTAATTACTGTCAGTCCTCAGGGACCCCCAACAGGTCATGTTCTCAGGATGTCCTCAGCACTGTACAGCTGATGTAATTACTGTCAGTCCTCAGGGACCCCCAACAGGTCATGTGCTCAGGATGTCCTCAGCACTGTACAGCTGATGTAATTACTGTCAGTCCTCAGGGACCCCCAACAGGTCATGTGCTCAGGATGTCCTCAGCATCTTACAGCTGATGTATTGTCAGTCCTCAGGGACCCCCAACAGGTCATGTGCTCAGGATGTCCTCAGCACTGTACAGCTGATGTATTGTCAGTCCTCAGGGACCCCCAACAGGTCATGTGCTCAGGATGTCCTCAGCACTGTACAGCTGATGTAATTACTCAGTCCTCGGGACCCCCAACAGGTCATGTTCTCAGGATGTCCTCAGCACTGTACAGCTGATGTAATTACTGTTAGTCCCCAGGACCCCCAATAGGTCACATTCTCAGGATGTCCTCAGCATTGTACAGCTGATGTATTGTCAGTCCTCAGGGACCCCCAACAGGTCATGTGCTCAGGATGTCCTCAGTGTTGCACAGGTGATGTAATTACTGTCAGTCCTCAGGGACCCCCAACACAGATCATGTGCTCAGGATGTCCTCAGCACTGTACAGCTGATGTATTGTCAGTCCTCAGGGACCCCCAGCAGGTCATGTTCTCAGGATGTCCTCAGCACTGTACAGCTGATGTAATTACTGTCAGTCCTCAGGGACCCCCAGCAGGTCATGTGCTCAGGATGTCCTCAGCCCTGTACAGCTGATGTAATTACTGTCAGTCCTCAGGGACCCCCAACAGGTCATGTTCTCAGGATGTCCTCAGTGTTGCACAGGTGAGGTAATTACTGTCAGTCCTCAGGGACCCCCAACACAGATCATGTGCTCAGGATGTCCTCAGCACTGTACAGCTGATGTATTGTCAGTCCTCAGGGACCCCCAACAGGTCATGTTCTCAGGATGTCCTCAGTATTGTACAGCTGATGTAATTACTGTCAGTCCTCAGGGACCCCCAGCAGGTCATGTGCTCAGGATGTCCTCAGTGTTGCACAGCTGATGTACTTACTGTCAGTCCTCAGCCATTGCCACGGGTGTTCTTACTATAGGATATCCTGAAACCCTGAGCTGCGGGGTCCCTGAGCACTGGAGGTGGGGTCACCGGACGGGGCCCTAATGGCGGCTCTGGCTGCTTTGTGATTATTAGATGTGCATGTAGTCTTGCAGTTTTGTATTTCCGCCTCCGCCCCGTTGTGGTACCTGTGGGTCACCCTGTGGCCACGTTTACTTGCGGCCTAGCGCCACGACTCTGCGGACGCCGTCGCCGGATGCTTCAAGCTTAAAAGCTGAGAAATTTACATTTTGAAGACAAACTTTTCTCAATTATCAGTGAATTTGTGTTGCTTTTTACCTGAACAGAACACAGAGCGCCTGCAGCGCGGCGAGCGGCCGGACGCACAGCCGGATTGGAGTTGTGGATTCCGCGATCGTATGATTCGCAGTAACACGCTGTTCAGTCAGTTGCATTGGATTACCCGCTGCCGCGCACGTTCGCCGGTCAGCACTGCTTAATCCACCTGCAGAAAACAGCCAGTTCTGCTCTACGGCGCCGATTTCGCTCTGTGGTCGCGGATGTACCTGCGGTCTGCACGCTATGTCGTTCCGCAGGGGCTCCGGGACCGGCGTCATCAGTAAGCGACGGTGCGGGAAAAATAAACACACAAGAGAAACAGTGTACTGCGCATGCCGGGCGGTGAGGACGCGGTCACATGACGTACATTCCGCCGCAGGGCGCAGAGTCGTACGCAAGTCCTGGGAGATCGGATACAACAGTTGGCCGCACGGAGAGAGGCCGCGGCGGGGCTCTGACGTCCGACTCTGCGCGCGCGATACGCTGTCCGTGTGCGGAAAACCGCACGCATATGCAGCCGACGCAATTCATTCCAGCGGCCATTCACAGAATCCGAGCCTCACAGCTCTCAGCACTGAGCTCCGCCCCCTGGTCATGTGACGGAGCACATGACGTGACATCACACAGGTCCTTCAGCCTGGAGAGGGAGCAGCCGTGGAGGAGGCGGCGGTAGGTAGCCCGTTATATATGCGTCTGTGCCGCCATTATTACTTACTGCTGCTTGTTACTACGGAGACCGAAGGGTGAGGCGCATCCCTCATAGCACGACCGGCCGGCGAAGCCCACGCCGCGACCGCCGTATCACCCGTGGCGAGCTGCGGGCGCAGGCCAGACGTGCAGACCAGGAAAAAAAAATCGCTTGTTTACGTGATGCCATTCAAGAGAATGGGGCTCATATTTGTGCGTCTCGCGGCACCCGAGTCTCGTGCGATTTTGTCGCCCACATGAAGCGGGGCTAAAGCACAAAAACAACGCTGTAAACCCGCTGACGCCTTTCTGGCGCCGCCCTGCGCCATACTCCGGGCTCACATAAGCGTAAGTATACCGCGTATTACACGTGATGGGCGGGAATCTGCAGCCAATCAGATACATCGCCAATTGCTGTTTTGCTCACATTTGCGCGCGTGCATTGTGTAATGGGCGAGCGCAGAGAAGGGCGCACTGCGTGTAATGGGCGAGCGCAGAGAAGGGCGCACTGCGTGTAATGGGCGAGCGCAGAGAAGGGCGCACTGCGTGTAATGGGCGAGCGCAGAGAAGGGCGCACTGCGTGTAATGGGCGAGCGCAGAGAAGGGCGCACTGCGTGTAATGGGCGAGCGCAGAGAAGGGCGCACTGCGTGTAATGGGCGAGCGCAGAGAAGGGCGCACTGCGTGTAATGGGCGAGCGCAGAGAAGGGCGTACTGCTCGCTATATTGCCGCGTATTACCTGTGAAAAGAACCGTTCTCTATAGGCGCAAAGTCAATCACATCACGAGCGGCCGGCGGCGCTGCGCCGTTCCAAAGCGGCAGAGGGGCAACTTAAACAAAAACACCAGAATGACCGTGTGTGCGATATACACTGCGACACGACAGGTACGACCGCATGGGAGCCGCCCGCAGTCACAGCAAATTACATGACCCCCCCCCCCTGTGGATCCAGAGGAAGGCAGAAAATACCCACAATGAGGCAGGGGTAAATTAGCCCATCTGGGGGAAAATACCTCTCGACTCCATAATGGCAGCCAGAGTAATACCAGGCCCAACCTCTGATAGTACCTACCTGAACGTAAGACCCGGATCACCAACCCGCTGGTCACCTAATGTCTGTATCCTGTAATATCATAGAAAGACATCAAGTCCCTCTTAAACTCCTCTATGGATCCTGCCATCACCACGTCCTCAGGCAGAGAGTTCCACAGTCTCACTGCTCTTACAGTAAAGAACCCCCTTCTGTGTTGGTGATGAAACCTGCTTTCCTCTAGACGTAGCGGATGCCCTCTTGTTACCGTTGCAGTCCTGGGTATAAACAGATCCTGGCAGAGATCCTTGTATCGTCCCCTCATGTACTTATACATAGTTATTTGGTCGCCCCTTAGCCGTCTTTTTTCCGGGGTGAATAATCCCAGTTTTGGTGCCTCTCTGGGTATTCCAGTCCCTTCATTCCATGTATTAGTTTAGTTGTCCTTCTTTGAACCCCCTCCAATACTGTAACATCTTTCCTGAGCACCGGTGACCAGAACTGTACGCAGTATTCCATGTGAGGCCTGACAAGTGCCTTATGGTATTAGTGTATCTTGACACCACCAGGAAGACCTGGTGGAGTCAAGATAGATAGGGGGGTAACGCCCCCTGAATGTGATTGGCTGCAAATGTGCTAATGGTCTAGGTCCTGGAAGGCAGTAACTGTAGCCTATCTGCAGAGCCCTGGTGCCTTAGGAGCGGTGAGCGCTCATCACCACTGAGGCATCGACCAGAAAAAATCAGAGGCGCAAGACAGCTGACGCAAGCAGCGGCTGTCCAGCTCTCACTGTGGCGGACGTAATTGTGAGTGCTGAGCGGGGGAGCGGCCGTGGGGGAACAGAGAGGCGCTGGACGGCAGGCTGTCCCGAAGGAGCCGGACGACACATGCGGGCCCAGCGACAACATCAGGGTGAGCAGAGGACCCGCCGTCAGCCAGCACAGACGCAGCAACAGCTGCCGGCTAATGCAGCAGTGAGGCGGGGGCCGGCCAGGAACAGGCGGTAAGCATAGAGCTATCGCCGCACACTGCTTTATGGTTGGCCTGCAGCCTCACACTCACTTTGCTTCTTAGCCTTACATTATTAATAGAGATGAGCGAGCACCAAAATGCTCGGGTGCTCGTTACTCGAGACGAACTTTTCGCAATGCTCGAGGGTTCGTTTCAAGTAACGAACCCCATTGAAGTCAATGGGCGACCCAAGCATTTTTGTATTTCGCCGATGCTCGCTAAGGTTTCCATGTGTGAAAATCTGGGCAATTCAAGAAAGTGATGGGAACGACACAGCAACGGATAGGGCAGGCGAGGGGCTACATGTTGGGCTGCATCTCAAGTTCACAGGTCCCACTATTAAGCCACAATACCGGCAAGAGTGGGCCCCCCCCCTCCCAACAACTTTTACTTCTGAAAAGCCCTCATTAGCAATGCATACCTTAGCTAAGCACCACACTACCTCCAACAAAGCACAATCACTGCCTGCATGACACTCCACTGCCACTTCTCCTGGGTTACATGCTGACCAACCCCCCCCCCCCCCCTCCGCACGACGCAGTGTCCACAGCGCACACCAAATTGTCCCTGCGCAGCCTTCAGCTGCCCTCATGCCACACCACCCTCATGTCTATTTAGAAGTGCGTCTGCCATGAGGAGGAACCGCAGGCACACACTGCAGAGGGTTGGCAGGGCCAGGCAGCGACCCTCTTTAAAAGGGGCGGGGCGATAGCCCACAATGCTGTACAGAAGCAATGAGAACTCCAATCCTGTGCCACCGCCATCAGGAGCTGCACACGTGGGCATAGCAATGGGGAATCCATGTGCCACACACTATTCATTCTGTCAAGGTGTCGGATAGCTCAATCCACACTGCAAGGGGAAAGCTGTCAGCGCTCTGCACCCTACCCAAGACAGTCAGTGCCTTTGTGCCAGACAGGTCAAACACCGCGATGGGAGCTAAGTGTGCACCAACAGCATAGCTGGGTCCTAGGAAGCCCAAGAGATGAACAAAAAATTGATCTGAGCGGCCAAACATGGCAGACTTGCACCGCGCCCACAGCATAGGCCTCGGCCCACAGATTCAGCAATCCTAGGCTGGAAGCGGACTTTCACTGCGCCCAGGACATAGGCCTCTGCACAAACCCTCAGCAATCGCGGGCCTACAGCGGACTCCAATGCTAGCGTAGCTGTGCACGTCTCATTAGCGCTGTATTGATCCTCTAGTTTGTCCAAATGCAGCGCCCCGGATAGTAGAGCTAACGTCAGATTAAATACAGGTGGGCTTTGGCCCACACTGCATGCCCCAGTCAGACCGGGGTTTTTATAAATCGTCACAGGCAGGTACAACTCCGCAATGGGTGGCTCCCTGGAACCCACCGGCGGTACATAAATATATCCCATAGCATTGCCCATCACAGCTGAGGTAACGTCCGATTAAATGCAGGTGGGCTTCGGCCCACACTGCATGCCCCAGTCACACTGGGGTTCTTTATAAGTAGACAGATGCAGTTACAACTCCGTGTGGACCGACAGCATGGGTGGGTGCCAGGAAGCCACCGGCGGTACATAAATATATCCCATTGCAGTGCCCTGGATAGCAGAGCTAACGTCAGATTAAATGCAGGTGGGCTTCGGCCCACACTGCATGCCCCAGTCAGACCGGGGTTTCTAATACATAGACACTGGCAGGTACGAATCCCTAATGTGAAGTCCGTGTGGACCCAAAGCATGGGTGGCTCCCTGGAACCCATCGGTGGTACATAAACGTATCCCATTGCAGTGCCCTGCTCAGCAGAGCCAACGTCAGATACAATACAGGTGGGCTTTGGCCCACAGTGCATGCCCCAGTCAGACTGGTAATATGTACCTTAACAGTAACCTTGTTGGTGGTAATGTGGTGGTGACTGCGGACCTGGTAGCGCGGTTTTATTTAGTTGGTTTTCGGAATGTGGCCAGGATTAAGTGGGGGGATGGTGGGGGGGCTCTCTTGTTGTGTCGGTAAAGGTGAAATTCTTGGACTGCCACCAGACGGACCAATGCAAAGGTATTTGCCAAGAATGTTTTCATTGTTGGAGGAGGAGGGGGATGTTTTTGAGGCACTACGTGTCCTCTCCACGTATCCGTGGTTATATGCACCTTAACAGTAACCGCGTTGGTGGGAAATGGCCTCGCCACCATCATGTCTTTGGGAAGCCTCCGTTTCCACACCCCAGTGACATAGCATTAGCAGCGGTATAGGCAGAGCCCAGAATTAGTAACATTTCAGCAGTAGCATTAGGGACAGGCCCCACTAACATATCACTAGCAGCAGTATAGGGGGAGCACAGTATTAGTTCCATTTCAGTAGTAGTAGCAGTCAGGACAGGCACCAGTAACATATCACTAGCAGCAGTATAGGGGGAGCACAGTATTAGTTCCATTTCAGTAGTAGTAGCAGTCAGGACAGGCCACAGTAACATTCCCGTTGCAGCAGTTTAGGGAGATAACAGTCTCTTTCACATTTCAGTAGCTGCAGTATAGACAAGGCCCCAGTTACATTTATGTAGCAAAAGTGTTATCCAACCCCACACACCTTGCTGTACCATGAGTGCAGGCGAAGAACATACAAATTACTAGGATTACACTGTAGGCGAGGGCCCAAAAAAATTGGTGTACCAACAGTACTAATGTACCTCAGAAAAACTGCCCATGCCCAACCAAGAGGGCAGGTGAAACCCATTAATAGCTTTGGTTAATGTGGCTTAATTGGTAACTAGGCCTGGAGGCGGCCCAGTTAAAATAAAAATTGGTTCAGGTGAAAGTTTCAACGCTTTAATGAGAATTGAAACGTATAAAAATTGTTTACAAAAATTAGATGACTGAGCCTTGTGGGCCTAAGAAAAATTGCCCGTTCGGCCTGATTACGTGAGGTTTCAGGAGGAGGAGCAGGAGGAGGAGGAGGAATATTAGACACAGATTGATGAAGCAGAAAGGTCCCCGTTTTGGATGGTGATAGAGAACGATGCTTCCATCCGCGGGTGCAGCCTACGTATTGCTTACGTACCGCTGCTGTCCGCTGGTGGAGAAGAGAAGTCTGGGGAAATCCAGGCTTTGTTCATCTTGATGAGTGTAAGCCTGTCGGCACTGTCGGTTGACAGGTGGGTACGCTTATCCGTGATGATTCCCCCAGCCGCACTAAACACACTTTCTGACAAGACGCTAGCCCCAGGACAAGCAAGCACCTCCAGGGCATACAGCGCGAGTTCAGGCCACGTGTCCAGCATCGACACCCAATAGTTGTAGGGGGCAGAGGCGTCACGGAGGATAGTGGTACGATCGGCTACGTACTCCCTCGCCATCCTTTTACAGTGCTCCCGCCGACTCAGCCTTGACTGGGGAGCGGTGACACAGTCTTGCTGGGGAGCCATAAAGCTGTCAAAGGCCTTAGAGAGTGTTCCCCTGCCTGTGCTGTACATGCTGCCTGATCTCCGCGCCTCCCCTGCTACCTGGCCCTCGGAACTGCGCCTTCTGCCACTAGCGCCTCGGATGGGAATTTTACCATCAGTTTGTCCGCCAGGGTCCTGTGGTATAGCATCACTCTCGAACCCCTTTCCTCTTTGGGTATGAGAGTGGAAAGGCTCTCCTTATACCGTGGGTCGAGCAGTGTGTACACCCAGTAATCCGTAGTGGCCAGAATGCGTGTAACGCGAGGGTCACAAGAAAGGCATCCTAACATGAAGTCAGCCATGTGTGCCAGGGTACCTGTACGCAACACATGGCTGTCCTCACTAGGAAGATCACTTTCAGGATCCTCCTCAGGCCATAAACGCTGAAAGGATGACAGGCAAGCAGCATGGATACCCTCAGCAGTGGGCCAAGCTGTCTCTTCCCCCTCCTCCTCATGCTCCTCCCCCTCCTCCTCCTCAACGCGCTGAGATATAGACATGAGGGTGCTCTGACTATCCAGCGACATACTGTCTTCCCCCGCCTCCATTTCCGAGCGCAAAGCGTCTGCCTTTATGCTTTGCAGGGAACTTCTCAAGAGGCATAGCAGAGGAATGGTGACGCTAATGATGGCAGCATCCCCGCTCACCATCTGGGTAGACTCCTCAAAGTTTCCAAGGACCTGGCAGATGTCTGCCAACCAGGCCCACTCTTCTGTAAAGAATTGAGGAGGCTGACTCCCACTACGCCGCCCATGTTGGAGTTGGTATTCCACTATAGCTCTACGCTGCTCATAGAGCCTGGCCAACATGTGGAGCGTAGAGTTCCACCATGTGGGCACATCTCACAGCAGTCGGTGCACTGGCAGATTAAACCTATGTTGCAGTGTCCGCAGGGTGGCAGCGTCCGTCTTGGACTTGCGGAAATGTGCGCTGAGCCGGCGCACCTTTCCGAGCAGGTCTGACAAGCATGGGTAGCTTTTCAGAAAGCGCTGAACCACCAAATTAAAGACGTGGGCCAGGCATGGCACATGCGTGAGGCTGCCGAGCTGCAGAGCTGCCACCAGGTTACGGCCGTTGTCACACATGACCATGCCCGGTTGGAGGCTCAGCGGCGAAAGCCAGCGGTCGGTCTGCTCTGTCAGACCCTGCAGCAGTTCGTGGGCCGTGTGCCTCCTATCTCCTAAGCTGAGTAGTTTCAGCACGGCCTGCTGACGCTTGGCCACCGCTGTGCTGCCACGCCGCGCGACACCGACTGCTGGCGACGTGCTGCTGCTGCTGACACATCTAGATTGCGAGACAGAGGTTGCGTAGGAGGAGGAGGAGGAGGGTGGTTTAGTGGAGGTGGCATACACCGCCGCAGATACCAGCACCGAGCTGGGGCCCGCAATTCTGGGGGTGGGTAGGATGTGAGCGGTCCCAGGCTCTGACTCTGTCCCAGCCTCCACTAAATTCACCCAATGTGCCGTCAGGGAGATATAGTGGCCCTGCCCGCCTGTGCTTGTCCACGTGTCCGTTGTTATGTGGACCTTGGCAGTAACCACGTTGGTGAGGGCACGTACAATGTTGCGGGAGACGTGGTCGTGCAGGGCTGGGACGGCACATTGGGAAAAGTAGTGGCGACTGGGAACCGAGTAGCACGGGGCAGCCGCCGCCATCATGCTTTTGAAAGCCTCCGTTTCCACAACCCTATACGGCAGCATCTCCAGGCTGATCAATTTGGCAATGTGCACGTTTAACGCTTGAGCGTGCGGGTGCGTGGCGGCGTACTTGCGCTTGCGCTCCAACACTTGTGCTAGCGATAGCTGGACGCTGCACTGAGAGACATTGCTGGATGGGGCCGAGGACAGCGGAGGTGAGGGTGTGGGTGCAGGCCGGTAGATGGTCGTGCCTGTGTCCTGAGAGGGGGGTTGGATCTCAGTGGCAGGTTGGGGCACAGGGGGAGAGGCAGTGGTGCAAACCGGAGGCGGTGAACGGCCTTCGTCCCACCTTGTGGGGTGCTTGGCCATCATATGCCTGCGCATGCTGGTGGTGGTGGCTCCCCGGCTGATCTTGGCGCGACAAACCTTGCACACCACAGTTCGTCGGTCGTCTGCACTCTCAGTGAAAAACTGCCATACCTTCGAGCACCTCGGCCTCTGCAGGGTGGCATGGCGCGAGGGGGCGCTTTGGGACACAGTTGGTGGATTATTCGGTCTGGCCCTGCCTCTACCCCTGGCCACCGCACTGCCTCTTCCAACCTGCCCTGCTGCTGCACTTGCCTCCCCCTTTGAAGACCTGTCCTCAGTAGGCTTAGCAAACTAGGTGGGGTCAGTCACGTCATCATCCAGCTGCTCTTCCTCCGAATCCTCTGTGCGCTCCTCCCTCGGACTTACTGCCCTTACTACTACCTGACTGATAGCCAACTGTGTCTCATCGTCATCATCCTCCTCACCCACTGAAAGCTCTTGAGACAGTTGCTGGAAGTCCCCAGCCTCATCCCCCGGACCCCGGGAACTTTCCAAAGGTTGGGCATCGGTCACGACAAACTCCTCCGGTGGGAGAGGAACCATTCCTGCCCATTCTGGGCAGGGGCCCAAGAACAGTTCCTGGGAGTCTGCCTGCTCCTCAGAATGTGTCATTTTAATGGAGTGAGGAGGCTGGGAGGAAGGAGGAGCAGCAGCCAGAGGATTCAGAGTTGCAGCAGTGGACGGCGTAGAAGTCTGGGTGGTCGATAGATTGCTGGATGCACTTTCTGCCATCCACAACAGGACCTGCTCACAGTGCTCAGTTTCTAATAAAGGTCTACCGCGTGGACCCATTAATTGTGAGATGAATCTGGGGACAGCAGAAACTTGCCTCTCTCCTAATCCCGCAGCAGTCGGCTGCGATACACCTGGATCAGGAGCTCGGCCTGTGCCCACACCCTGACTTGGGCCTCCACGTCCTCTAGGCCTACCCCTACCCCTCAGCATGGTGTATTACGAGATTAGAAGAAACAGAACGCTGTAATTAAATGTGCCGCTTATTGGCCTGTGGTTGGAGGCTGACTTCGCGTACGTAACGCACAGCAGAGCCAGGAAACAATTATGCGCAAGGCTGGGTATTAATTCACCAACTACTACCCCCAGCTGAGACGCAGTAAACTGAAGACAGTGACAGGCAGGCCAAATATTGTATACTTTTGAACTTTTTGGGAACAACCACACTGCCTGTGATATACACTGTATTTCGATTTCCCTGTTGGAGGCTGACTTTGCGTACGTAACGCACAGCAGAGCCAGGAAACAATTATGCGCAAGGCTGGGTATTAATTCACCAACTACTACCCCCGGCAGAGACGCAGTAAACTGAAGGCAGTGATAGGCAGGCCAAATATTGTATATTTTTGAACTTTTTGGGAACAACCACACTGCCTGTGATATACACTGTATTTCGATTTCCCTGTTGGAGGCTGACTTTGCGTACGTAACGCACAGCAGAGCCAGGAAACAATTATGCGCAAGGCTGGGTATTAATTCACCAACTACTACCCCCGGCAGAGACGCAGTAAACTGAAGGCGGTGATAGGCAGGCCAAATATTGTATATTTTTGAACTTTTTGGGAACAACCACACTGCCTATATAGCCAGTATATCTCTTTCACCTTTCCCACTGTCCCTGCCTCACCAGTATTGCCCCTATACTCTGTAAAATGACTGCAGACTGAGGACGCAATGGTCTGCACGCCCGATATACAAAAAAAAAAAAAAATTGTGCAACACTGCTAAAAGCAGCCTCAACAATACTGCACACGGTCAGATGTGGCCCTAAGAAGGACCGTTGGGGTTCTTGAAGACGAATATAACACCTAACACTCTCCCTATAGCAGCAGCAGCATCAGCAGCACTGTCCCTGATCTATGTCAGAATGCATCTGTGGCGAGCCGTGGGCGGGGCAGATTTTAATACTCGGGTGACACCTGATCTCGCCAGCCACTCACTGCAGGGGGGTGGTATAGGGCTGGAATGTCACAGGGGCAAGTTGTAATGCCTTCCATGTCTTTCTATTGGCCAGAAAAGGGCGGAAATTTCTCAGAGAAGAAAGTGAAAGTAACTCGAACATCGCGTGGTACTCGTCTCGAGTAACAAGCATCTCGAACACCCTAATACTCGAACGAGTATCAAGCTCGGACGAGTACGTTCGCTCATCTCTAATTATAACCTGTTAATGCTGGCATGTAACTGTGGTTACATGCTAGCATTAACATCTCATAATCTACGGCTAAGAATGCCAGCCAGCCATTAAGCAGTGTGCAGCTACGACCTTTGTACCTTCACCCTATCAGGAGCTGGGGGTGTGAGAGGGGTGTTCCTCCAGTCAAACCCCTAGCTTCCGGTGGCGTCAAGATACAATAATACTGTGCCTTATATAGTGGGAGGATAATGTTCTCGTCCCTCGCCCCTATACCTCTTTTAGTGCATCGCAAGACTTTATTAGCTTTTGCAGCAGCTGATTGGCATTGGTTGCTCCAGTTTAGTCTACAGCCCACTAGTACCCCAGGTCTTTTCCCTAGCAGTGCCCAATTTAGTGTATATTGGTGACATCCGTTTCTCCTGCCCATGTGCAGAATCTTACATTTATCAACATTGCACTTCATTTGCCATTCCCCCCCCCAGGCCCCGGCTTATCTCGGTCAGTTTGTAGCCGCACATTGTTCTCCGTTGTATTAATTATATTGTATAATTTTGTATCATCTGCAGATATTGATATTTTGCTGTGCGGCCCCTCTATCAGGTCATTGGTAAATATATTGAACAGAATGGGGCCCAATACTGAACCCTGTGGCCCCCGCTAACGACTGTGGCCCAATCAGAGTACGAACCATTTATTACCACCCTCTGCTATCATTGAGCCAATTCTTTACCCACTTACACACGTTTTCACCCAGTCCGAGCTTCTCACTTTATATATCAGCCTATTATGCGGCACGGTGTCAAAGGCTTTAGAGAAGTCCAGATATACGAGATCAATAGACTCTCCCAGGTCCAGCCTAGAGCTTACTTCATCGTAGAAACTGATCAGATTGGTCTGACATGATCGACCCTTCATGAATCCATGCTGGTGAGGAGTTATTCCGTTGTTCTCCTTGAGGTATTCTTCGATGGCGTCTCTCAGAAACCCCTCAAATATTTTTCCAGTTATTGAAGTGAGACTTACCGGCCTGTAGTTACCAGGCTCTCTTTTGGACCCCTTTTTGTATATTGGAACTATGTTGGCAATGTGTCAATCCAGTGGTACAACCCTAGCTATCACATCACTTAGTTCCCTTAGAACCCTTGGGTGTATTCCATGGGTGTGTTCATCTCCTTCACCTATATCTGCTTGTAGTCTCAGTATGAAGTACGATGTAATGTACAGACACACCCCTCCCCCTTCCTGGTTCCCACGGTCCCTTCTGAAGAAGTTGTAACCTTGTAAATTCTGGTTTTTTTAACGTGTGCAAGTTCTGCGTTCATCCATCCTGGTCTCTTTAAATGCTTCCCATTCTTCCTTCTTTTAGGGATTGGTAACGATTGTGCTTGGAGAATCTCATTACGCAATATTTCCCAACCTTCTTGGACATTTCTGTCCTTAAGAACATCCGGCCATTGGATTCTTCCTCTTTCTTAGTCCATTAAAATCAGCCTTTCTGAAATCCAGCCTTAAGGTCTGAGTCTTCTCAGGTCTTCCTCCCCTTGTTATCCACCATCCAAGGATATCATGATCATTGCCTCCTAAGGTCCCGCCCACCCTTACTTCCCCAACCATTCCCTCCCTGTTGGTAAGAATTAGGGCCAAGATAGCAGATCCCCCTGTTTTTTTCTTCTGCCTTCTGGAAGATAAAGTTGTCAGCAAGTGTGGCTACGTGCCTGTCGGGATATGTCAGTTACACGGAGGCACTTGTCATATACGTGGATCTCTTAGGATAACAACATTAAGACGTTGTATAGGTTGCATTCCTTTTACCGAAAACCAATAAACTTTTAGAATAGAAAATGCACAGAGACAACCAGCAGATATACGCCATTTCACTAACATCACATCGGGCTATATCTTAACAATTTGTAGGCATTGGGACTGTTGCTGTTACGGTACTAGTGGGGTGCCTAGGTACGCACGGCGCGGGGCTCCCTGATCTTCACCCACGCCACTGTCCCTTCCTGGAGATAGCCCTGATGGTGGCAGAAAAGGCAGATGACAAGAACCAACACAAAACAATACAAACAGAACAGAGGCAGATGGAAAAGCCTAGCTGATAACAGCGAGGTCCAGCGGACAAGCTGACAGAAGCAGGAAACAAACAAGGCAAGCTGGCTAGAAGACTGAGGGAAAGGCACAAGGTACCAGGGCCAGAAAATCAACAGGTCAGAGTAGAAGCACTACTCAACAAACACTGAAAACTGAAACTCCCAGGCAGCCAGAGCTGGATCTTATAGGGAGGAGCCAATAGGTAGATAGACCTGTCAATCACCTGTCAATACCATCTCTATGCTGACGACACCCAACTATACACCTCCTCTCGTGAGATCTCTGGACCATTCCTCCAAAATATCACCGACTGTCTGTCCGCTGTCTCTAACACTATGTCCTCCCTTTTTCTCAAACTAAACCTCTCTAAAACTGACCTCCTTGTCTTTCCACCTTCTAACCGACCTCCCCTCAACATCTCCATTCCAGTGTCTGGCACCATCATAACCCCCAGACGGCATGCCCGATGTCTTGGGGTCACACTGGACTCTGACCTCTCCTTTACCCCCCATATCCAATCTCTGGCCCAAACATGCCACATGCCCCTTAGAAATATTGCTAAAATACGTCCGCTCCTAACCACGGACACGCTAAAGACGCCCGTGGTCGCCCTCATCCACTCCCGGCTTGACTACTGCAACTCGCTACTCATTGGCCTCCCCCGCACTAGACTCGCTCCACTCCAATCCATACTAAATGCAGCAGCTAGACTCATTTTTCTATCCAGTCGTTATTCAGACGCCTCTGCATTATGCCAGTCGCTGCATTGGCTGCCCATCCACTGCAGAACTACATTTAAACTCCTCTACCTCGCTCACAAAGCTCTGCATGGCGCTGCGCCACCATACATCGCCTCCCTCCTGTCAGTACACCACCATACATCGCCTCCCTCCTGTCAGTACACCACCATACATCGCCTCCCTACTGTCAGTACACCACCATACATCGCCTCCCTCCTGTCAGTACACCACCATACATCGCCTCCCTCCTGTCAGTACACCACCATACATCGCCTCCCTCCTGTCAGTACACCACCATACATCGCCTCCCTCCTGTCAGTATACCACCATACATCGCCTCCCTCCTGTCCGTACACCACCATACATCGCCTCCCTCCTGTCAGTACATCACCATACATCGCCTCCCTACTGTCAGTACATCACCATACATCGCCTCCCTACTGTCAGTACACCACCATACATCGCCTCCCTACTGTCAGTACACCACCATACATCGCCTCCCTACTGTCAGTACACCACCGTACATCGCCTCCCTACTGTCAGTACACCACCATACATCGCCTCCCTACTGTCAGTACACCACCATACATCGCCTCCCTACTGTCAGTACACCACCATACATCGCCTCCCTACTGTCAGTACACCACCATACATCGCCTCCCTACTGTCAGTACACCACCATACATCGCCTCCCTCCTGTCAGTACACCACCATACATCGCCTCCCTCCTGTCAGTACACCACCATACATCGCCTCCCTCCTGTCAGTACACCACCATACATCGCCTCCCTACTGTCAGTACACCACCATACATCGCCTCCCTCTTGTCCATTCACCACCATACATCGCCTCCCTCTTGTCCATTCACCACCATACATCGCCTCCCTACTGTCAGTATACCACCATACATCGCCTCCCTACTGTCAGTACACCACCATACATCGCCTCCCTACTGTCAGTACACCACCATACATCGCCTCCCTACTGTCAGTACACCACCGTACATCGCCTCCCTACTGTCAGTACACCACCATACATCGCCTCCCTACTGTCAGTACACCACCATACATCGCCTCCCTACTGTCAGTACACCACCATACATCGCCTCCCTACTGTCAGTATACCACCGTACATCGCCTCCCTCCTGTCAGTACACCACCATACATTGCCTCCCTCCTGTTCATACACCACCATACATCGCCTCCCTCCTGTCAGTACACCACCATACATCGCCTCCCTCCTGTCAGTACACCACCATACATTGCCTCCCTCCTGTTCATACACCACCCAGCCCGCTCACTCCGATCGGCTAACACCCTCAGACTAAACACCCCTGTAATACGAACCTCTCATGCTCGCCTACAGGACTTCACCAGAGCAGCACCCATCCTCTGGAATGCTCTACCCCAAGGCATCCGGACAATTCCCGATGCACGAAATTTCAGACGTGCCTTAAAAACGCACCTCTTCAGGGAAGCATACCAAATCTCCTGACCTAGTCCCTCGCCCCTCCCTATGGTGCTCCACCCTGTTTGCCTTCTGATAAATGATCTGTACATGACATTCCCTATTGCCTGTGTTCCCCACCCCCTGCACCTCCTGTACCCCCCCAACCCATTTGTGTCTAACCCAATGTACCTTATATTGTAATTGTTGTATTGTTTTGCATTTATCCATGCCTGAAAGCGGAATAAGTTGGCGCCATACAAATAAAGATTATTATTATATTATTATAGCACCCCTCTCAGACACATCGCAGGGTAATTAACCTGACTGAAAGGCACAGGAGCTGTTAACCCTGGCTCGTCTGGACAGAACAAGGTGTGCTGGCAAAATTAACTATGAGGTGTAACAGTTGCATGGCAGGAAGCGGGGAATATCAAAGAAAAGGGTGGCATGGGCAGTTCAAATAACGAAAAACAGAAACTAGTGGACCGTACGCTGATTGAGAGCAGGGAATGAAGCCAATTCTTCTTTATTAATTAACATCCAACACATTTCAGGGAAACAGCCCTTCCTCAGAAATAGCTGCATAGAGAGCAAACTCGTACTGGCCCTTTAAATCACAGCACCTGGCAGAGAAACAGGTCTTGGGATTTAAAGGGCCAGTACCGGTAGTTCCCTCATCCCAATGAAGCGTCTATTCTAAAGGTTGCGCCTACAATCCATTATTTTCATTTTTTTGTTATTTACATTGCTACACCCCTTCACACAAAAAAATGCAAATCACCCCCCAAAATTTGGTATTGACTTGTGTGTAAGGACCAGCACTATACAATTGGTATTCATCCAGTATGGTCAATGCTGCTTAAAAAATGCCAATATTGCTGTTTTTGATCATCGGTCCCAGAAGTAAGGAAATAAAAAGCAAAGTGACTTATGCATCCCTAAATTAGTGCTGATGAAAACGTAAAGTCGCCCTGCAGGAAACGAGCCCTCCAGCAGCTCTGGAGCGGGAGCATTATAACAATATGGCTCACTAAATGTGGCAGCGCAAAAACTTTTTTCTATGATAAATGCATTTATTGTTCAAAAGTACTAAAATCTAAAAAAGCAATATAAATGTATCACTGTGGGTGTGCTAACCAATTATACAGCGTATGTGGAAAATAAACAAGCAGCGTCAGAGTTGCAATTTTTGCAGATCTTCTCTCTGAAAAACACAATAAAAATGTTCAAAAAGTCATCTGTACCCTAAAATGGTACAAATGAAAATGAAAGCTCGTCCCATAAATAGAAGCCCGTAGACAGCTCTGTAGGGGGAGAAATAAAAAAAATTCTCTAACTTCCCGGTGTCATACCAACGTGAAATTTGGCAGGAGCATTCTTTACATCCTACATAGGAAAAGTAAAGGGGTCACAACTTCAATATTCAATTTTAAGCGCTAAAATCCGCAATATATGTGATAAAGCCTAGGGAAATGATTTGTATACTGGGGAGAATCTACCTCACCTCTATGTATATATACTGAGGAGAAACTACCTCCCCATTATGTGTATATACTGAGGAGAATCTACCTCACCTCTATGTGTATATACTGAGGAGAATCTACCTCCCCTCTATGTGTATATACTGAGGAGAATCTACTTCACCTCTATGTGTATATACTGAGGAGAATCTACCTCACCTCTATGTGTATATACTGAGGAGAATCTACCTCACCTCTGTGTGTATATACTGAGGAGAATCTACCTCCCCTCTGTGTATATACTGAGGAGAATCTACCTCACCTCTATGTGTATATACTGAGGAGAATCTACCTCACCTCTATGTGTATATACTGAGGAGTATCTACCTCACCTCTATCTGTATATTCTGAGGAGAACCTACCTCCCCATTATGTGTATATACTGAGGAGAATCTACCTCCCCTCTGTGTGTATATACTGAGGAGAATCTACCTCCCCTCTATGTGTATGTAATGAGGAGAATCTACCTCACCTCTATGTGTATATACTGAGGAGAACCTACCTCACCTCTGTGTGTGTATATAGTGAGGAGAATCTACCTCACCTCTGTGTGTATATAGTGAGGAGAATCTACCTCACCTCTGTGTGTATATAGTGAGGAGAATCTACCTCCCCTCTATGTGTATATACTGAGGAGAATCTACCTCACCTCTGTGTGTATATAGTGAGGAGAATCTACCTCCCCTCTATGTGTATATACTGAGGAGAATCTACCTCACCTCTATGTGTGTATATACAGAGGAGAATCTACCTCCCCTCTGTGTATATACTGAGGAGAATCTACCTCCCCTCTGTGTGTATATACAGAGGAGAATCTACCTCCCCTCTGTGTATATACTGAGGAGAATCTACCTCCCCTCTGTGTGTATATACAGAGAAGAATCTACCTCCCCTCTGTGTGTATATACTGAGGAGAATCTACCTCCCCTCTGTGTGTATATACAGAGGAGAATCTACCTCCCCTCTGTGTGTATATACAGAGGAGAATCTACCTCCCCTCTATGTGTATATACTGAGGAGAATCTACCTCCCCTCTATGTGTATATACTGAGGAGAATCTACCTCCCCTCTATGTGTATATACTGAGGAGAATCTACCTCCCCTCTGTGTATATACTGAGGAGAATCTACCTCACCCCTATGTGTATATACTGAGGAGAATCTACCTGACCTCTATGTGTATATACTGAGGAGAATCTACCTCCCCTCTATGTGTATATACTGAGGAGAATCTACCTCCCCTCTGTGTGTATATACTGAGGAGAATCTACCTCACCTCTATGTGTATATACTGAGGAGAATCTACCTCCCCTCTTTGTGTATATACTGAGGAGAATCTACCTCACCTCTATGTGTATATACTGAGGAGAATCTACCTCACCTCTATGTATATACTGAGGAGAATCTACCTGACCTCTATGTGTATATACTGAGGAGAATCTACCTCACCCCTATGTGTATATACTGAGGAGAATCTACCTCACCTCTATATGTATATAATGAGGAGAATCTACCTCACCTCTATGTGTATATACTGAAAAGCTGTCAAGTATATAAGGAAGCAGCCATGGACTCCAGGGATGGAGCCTTTAAGGCTAGAAAGCGTCTGCAACCTCCAGTCTGGGGGTAAATTTGAATAAAAATGAGCGTTATCTTTAAGGGTTATAAATACAGGAGATGGATATGTGGTTTTGGACATAATCTTTGCTCCCTCCACCTTCTTTGAAATGGGGTTTTGTAAAATGCGCCTGTCCTCTGTGGATGTGTTCTCAGGGCCCAATTACACCAGCCAATTATATTCCTAATTATGTGCTTTACACACGTTTTACTGTGGCCAACACATGGGTGTTCCTTTGGTAAAATGGGGCGTGACTTAAATTGTGTCAAATCACACCACAATCTTGGCGCAACTTTTGGTTTAAACTAAGCCAACTAAAAGGCGATCTGAACATAGAATGTGAGAGACGTATCATTCTGCAGAGCCGCCGTGGTAAATCTGGCATAGTCTACGGCGGCCGTGGTAAATCTGGCATAGTCTACGGCCACTGTGATAAATCTGGCATAGTCTACGGCCGCCGTGGTAAATCTGGCATAGTCTACGGCCGCCGTGGTAAATCTGGCATAGTCTACGGCCGCCGTGGTAAATCTGGCATAGTCTACGGCCGCCGTGGTAAATCTGGCATAGTCTACGGCAGCCGTGGTAAATCTGGCATAGTCTACGGCCACTGTGATAAATCTGGCATAGTCTACGGCCGCCGTGGTAAATCTGGCATAGTCTACGGCCGCCGTGGTAAATCTGGCATAGTCTACGACCGCTGTGATAAATCTGGCATAGTCTACGGCGGCCGTGGTAAATCAGGCATAGTCTGCGGCGGCTGTGGTAAATCAGACATAGTCTACAGGCGCTGTGGTAAATTTGGCATAGTCTACGGCCACTGTGATAAATCTGGCATAGTCTACGGCCGCTGTGGTAAATCTGGCATAGTCTACGGCCGCTGTGGTAAATCTGGCATAGTCTACGGCCGCCGTGGTAAATCTGGCATAGTCTACGGCCGCTGTGGTAAATCTGGCATAGTCTACGGCAGCCGTGGTAAATCTGGCATAGTCTACGGCGGCCGTGGTAAATCTGGCATAGTCTACGGTGGCCGTGGTAAATCTGGCATAGTCTACGGTGGCCGTGGTAAATCTGGCATAGTCTACGACCGCTGTGATAAATCTGGCATAGTCTACGGCGGCCGTGGTAAATCAGACATAGTCTACAGGCGCTGTGGTAAATTTGGCATAGTCTACGGCCACTGTGATAAATCTGGCATAGTCTACGGCCGCTGTGGTAAATCTGGCATAGTCTACGGCGGCCGTGGTAAATCTGGCATAGTCTACGGTGGCCGTGGTAATTCTGGCATAGTTTATGGCCGCTGTGGTAAATCTTGCATAGTCTATGGCCGCTGTGGTAAATCTGGCATAGTCTACGGCGGCCGTGGTAAATCTGGCATAGTCTACGATGCCCGTGGTAATTCTGGCATAGTCTATGGCCGCTATGGTAAATCTGGCATAGTCTACGGCCGCTGTGGTAAATTTGGCATAGTCTACGATGCCCGTGGTAATTCTGGCATAGTCTATGGCCGCTGTGGTAAATCTGGCATAGTCTGCGGGCGCTGTGGTAAATCTGGCATAGTCTGCGGGCGCCGTGGTAAATCTGGCATAGTCTACGGCCGCCGTGGTAAATCTGGCATAGTCTACGGCCGCCGTGGTAAATCTGGCATAGTCTACGGCCGCCGTGGTAAATCTGGCATAGTCTACGGCCGCTGTGATAAATCTGGCATAGTCTACGGCCGCTCTCACACACGCTGCGGTAAGCACTGTAAAACACCTTCATTGATTTCAATGGGGCTTCTCAGACGAGCGTTCGATCGTGGCGTTTCTAATGCCGCCATTTCCAAATGTTGTCTGTTCTAACAGTTGAACGCGTTTGTAAATGCTGTATGAAAATGCATTAAAACGCGGTGCTTGAAAGGCGATATTTTAACCCCCCGTGTGTGAGTGGCCTCATAAGCCGTATTAGTATAGGCTCCTCTAGGGAGGAGAACAATCTACAGGGTAGATCCATAAAGTGGAGCACAATGCAGTGTAACACGGACTAGAGCGTGGAGATGGCGGCCGCCGCTCTGGCGTTCGCCTCACGTAACCAGTTCTGTTTCTCTGTTCCGTTTGAGGAGCAGAAAAGGAGAAATAAAAACTGAATTAAACGTTTCTGTTGTTTTTCCCATTGATTTCAATGGGTTGTTTTAAAAAAAATGGAAATAGTTCAGTTTAATTTAGTTCAACCTGCACAAATAGCGCAGCCACAAGTCCGGTATTAGAGTCCCAGCGCCGCCCAAAGTGGCCTCTCTAGGGGAGATAATGGCTTTTGTTTCTCTATCTGTACGAGAAGATGTTGGCAAGCAACAATGGCCAACGAGATCCGTCTCCATTATATGTTACCCCTGGCCACCAGGTCATCCCGCTCCCAGTAACTGATCATGGCAACCGCGATACGTACAATCTAAGATACCCGTAATGTAGGACCGTTATCTCGCCGTCGGCCTACAGAAGACGCCAGAAGATCTTATTCCGGGTGTGTTATCGTTGCGTCATGGCTAACCTTTAGTTATCATCTGTGGTTGAAGGAAGTAAGGTTTCCACAAGAGGTCCATTAGTAAATAAGAAGTTGTTACGAGGTCATGGACGCTCTCTACACGTCTGTTATGTCTCTGAAATCTCTTTGTTACTTTAGAAAACACCAATAAAAATGTTTTGTTAATATAAAGGATTCCACCGTCATCCTTGTCCTCAAATCATCCCTGTCCTCCCGACCCCAGGAGCTGACAGTCTAATGTACCAACCCCACACACAAGGAGTTCTCATCTCGACGATGATTTCTTGGTCTTGGGTCCGGATGAATGTCTTGGTGTCGGGAGGAGCTTCTCCTTGAGGAGTCATCTGTAGGACCTCTGCTGTCCTCTCCTACTTGTCGTTAAGTCTCTGCTCATCTCGTCCCGCATCTTCCATTGCATCTAATAGAGGCTCTTAATGTAACTTCAACATTTTTTTTCTAATTCCCAATTAGTGGCATTATATGTCAGACGGGACGATGAGGGAGACCCTGCAGCGGGGGAACAGCCGTTAGCAACCAGTTACATTCCACCCCTCCTTTACAGTAACTTGGCAGTAAGTTGATTGGTTGCTTTGGGCATCGGTTCTCGTTGCACGGGCTTTGATAAATCTCCCTAGTTGGCTATTATGTGGTTTTAGCATCAGTCCTCTTTTTCCCAATCAGGTTCCTACTGTGTAGGATCCTCCACGGGATAATGGTCCTGGCTGACCAACCACGGATGGAGCAGGACAGGAGCCAGACGACTGAGAAGATATTAGACCTCACCCTGGAAATAATCTGTCTACTTACCAGAGATGTAAGGGATTCTGGGATGCATCTGTGCTATAGGGACCGGAGAGGTTGGCGATACTGTGGATGTATGGACTGATATTTATCCGTCTCCCTCCGCACACAGGACTGCACAGTAGTGAAGAAGACCTCCAGGGAGTGCGCGACCACCAGCAGCTGTCCCCGGGGATTAGGAGAATGGACTAAGAGCCCCATCAAGGAGCCTCCATCACCACTATATGGGAGAATCAACCAGCAGAAGATCCTAGAGCTCACCAACAAGATCATAGAGCTGCTGACGGGAGAGGTGAGACCGCCGGGAATGCTGGGACTTTACATATTAAAGGGGTTGTCCAAGTCTGTTTTTTTTTTTTTATAATTCCTGCTCCCCATGACCAACATTATTAACAGACGGTATACTTCCCGCACAACCAATGCCAGAGCTCTATTCTGGCCGGAGGCGAGGACAGCGTCACTTCTTTCATTATTTTTGGCCATGGGGAGCAGGGATTTTATTGAAAGAAAAACCTCAGACAACCCCTTTAAAAGTGTCGGGGTGATGACGGGTCATTGTCTGTCAGGTCCCCATAAGGTGTCAGGACGTCAGTGTCCACCTCTCCATGGAGGAGTGGGAGTACCTAGAAGGACACAAGGATCTCTACAAGGACGTCATGATGAAGAGTCACGAGCTTCAGACAATGCCAGGTAAGAGTATTTCATTAAAGGGGTGTTCCCATCTTGCCTTTTCATAGCCGAAATGGGTAAGCTTGGCGGTCTGTCCCTACCAGCTGAGCGCGGCTTCCGTAGCTCTTATTGAAGGGAGGCTACGGAAACATTCGGCGCACTGTACTGTTTCCACAATTCAGCTTCAGGGCTCCTGTCCACGGGCGTGTGTTCACTGCGTATTACACCTGCGTTGCTCGGCCATGGGATACTCGGTGAATAGCCTCAATGAAAGTCAATGGGCCTTCATTAATTCATGCACATGTGCGTGTAGACACTGCGTGTAGATGCACACGAGGAATAGATCGCAGCACACTCTGCATAGCACGCAGCGGGAGCCCCATGCAATGCTGTCTGCATGCATTGTGTATGGGTGGCATTTCCATGAAATAGAGCGGGAGTTTAAAAAAAATCCCCAGAATCGCACTGTGCATAAGCATGAGCATGTGCGGTACACTCACAGCCATACGCGCTCCCTGCTGAATCGCTGCCTACAGATACCAGTAAAACCCTGCGGTGGGACCCTCATCATCTTACCGGTACGGCCGCAGACATGAGGCCTGATACTGCGTCATGGCACTCGTGCTGGAACGGACAGCCAGGATTACACATAACCCCACTCCCTCGCGTCTCAGGGTCCTTGAATGCAGCGACGCCAATAATGCCTTACTTTCCAAAAAACGATGCTTATTTTGCAAAAGTAGAAAAACCTCAAAATACATATTTTTTTGGTATCATCATAATTGTTATTCATACCGCATGAACGTAATACAAAGTGGCAGAATTGCTGTTTTTTTTACCCTGTCCCTCCCAAAATGTATAAAAGTTATAAAATATGTTATATGTATCCAAAAAAAGTAGCAATGAAAAGTACAGATCATCCCGCAAAGAACAAGGCCTCATGGCTGTACGGAAAAAGTTACCGTAGAGCTTCTGAATTGTGGAAATGCTAAAAAAAATCTGAATAATCTGCCTGACATTAATAATAACAATAATAATAATAACAATAATAATAATCGGCCTGACATTAATAATAACAATAATAATAGTAATAAATTAATAATAACAATAATAATCGGCCTGACATTAATAATAACAATAATAATAACAATAATTGTAATCGGCCTGACATTAATGATAATAATAACAATAATAACAATAATAATAATCGGCCTGACATTGATAATAACAATAATAATAACATTAATAAAAACAATAATAATAATCAGCCGGACATTAATGATAATAATAACAATAATAACAATGATAATAATAATCGGCCTGACAATAGTAATAATAATAATCGGCCTGACATTAATAATAATAATAATAACAATAATAATAATAATCGGCCTGACATTAATAATAATAATAATAATCGGCCTGACATTAATAATAATAATAATAATAATAATAATAATCGGCCTGACATTAATAATAACAATAATAATAATAATCGGCCTGACATTAATAATAACAATGATAATAATAATCGGCCTGACATTAATAATAATAATAATAATAATAATAATCGGCCTGACATTAATAATAATAACCGGCCTGACATTAATAATAACAATAATAATAATAATCGGCCTGACATTAATAATAATAATAATAATCGGCCTGACATTAATAATAACAATAATAATAATAATCGGCCTGACATTAATGCTAATAATAACAATAATAATAATAATAATAATAATAATAATCGGCCTGACATTAATAATAATAATAATAATAATAATAATCGGCCTGACATTAATAATAATAACCGGCCTGACATTAATAATAACAATAATAATAATAATCGGCCTGACATTAATAATAATAATAATAATCGGCCTGACATTAATAATAACAATAATAATAATAATCGGCCTGACATTAATGCTAATAATAACAATAATAATAATAACAATAATAATAATCGGCCTGACATTAATAATCATAATAACAATAATAATCGGCCTGACATTAATAATAACAATGATAATAATAATCGGCCTGACATTAATAATAATAATAATAATAATAATCGGCCTGACATTAATAATAATAACCGGCCTGACATTAATAATAACAATAATAATAATAATCGGCCTGACATTAATAATAATAATAATAATCGGCCTGACATTAATGCTAATAATAACAATAATAATAATAACAATAATAATAATCGGCCTGACATTAATAATCATAATAACTAATAATCGGCCTGACATTAATACTAATAATAATAATAACAATAATAATAATCGGCCGGACATTAATAATAATAATAACAATAATAATAATCGGCCCGACATTAATGATAATAATAATAATTGGCCTGACAATAGTAATAATAACAATAATAATCGGCCTGACATTAATAATCATAATAACAATAATAATAATCGGCCTGACATTAATAATAATAATAATCGGCCTGACATTAATAATCATAATAACTAATAATCGGCCTGACAGTAATAATAATAATAATAATCGGCCTGACATTAATAATAATAATAATAACAATAATAATAATAATCGGCCTGACAATAATAATAATGATAATCGTCCTGACATTATTAATAATAATAATAATCGGCCTGACAATAATAATAACAATAATAATAATAATCGGCCTGACATTAATAATAACAATAATAATCGGCCGGACATTAATAATAATAATAATAACAATAATAATAATAATCGGCCGGACATTAATAATAATAATAATAATAATAACAATAATAATAATAATAGGCCTGACAATAATAATAATGATAATCGGCCTGACATTAATAATGATAATCGTCCTGACATTATTAATAATAATAATAATCGGCCTGACAATAATAATAACAATAATAATAATCGGCTTGACAATAATAATAATAATAATCGGCCTGACAATAATAATAATAATCGGCCTGACATTAATAATAACAATAATAATAATCGGCCTGACATCAATAATAATAATAATAATCGGCCTGACATCAATAATAATAACAATAATAATAATCGGCCTGACAATAATAATAATAATAATCGGCCTGACAATAATAATAATAATAATCGGCCTGACAATAATAATAATAACAATAATCGGCCTGACATTAATAATAATAATAATAATAATAACAATAATAATAATCGGCTTGACAATAGTAATAATAACAATAATAATAATAATCGGCCTGACAATAATAATAATAATCGTCCTGACATTAATAATAACAATAATAATAATCGGCCTGACAATAATAATAATAATCGGCCTGACATTAATAATAACAATAATAATAATCGGCCTGACAATAATAATAATAATCGGCCTGACATTAATAATAACAATAATAATAATAACAATAATAATAATAATCGGCCTGACAATAATAACAACAATAATAATCGGCCTGACATTAATAGTAATAATGATAGTCGTCCTGACATTAATAATAACAATAATAATAATCGGCCTGACATTAATAATAATAATGATAGTCGTCCTGACATTAATAATAACAATAATAATAATCGGCCTGACATTAATAATAATAATCGGCCTGACATTAATAATAATAATCAGCCTGACAGTAATAATAATGATAATCGGCCTGACAGTAATAATAATAATCGGCTTGACAATAGTAATAATAACAATAATAATCGGCCTGACATTATTAATAATTATAACAATAATAGTAATAATCAGCCTGACATTAATAATAATCGGCTTGACAATAATAATAATATTCGGCCTGACATTAGTAATAATGATAATAATCGTCCTGACATTAATAATAATAATAATAATCGGCCTGACACTAATAATAATAACAATAATATTAATCGGCCTGACAATAATAATAATAATCGGCCTGACCTTCATAATAATAATTGGCCTGACATTAATAATGATAATCAGCCTGACATTAATAATAATAATCGGCTTGACAATAATAATAACAATAATAATAATCGGCTTGACAATAATAATAGTAATCGGCCTGACATTAGTAATAATAATAATAATAATCGGCCTGACACTAATAATAATAACAATAATAATAATAATCGGCCGGACATTAATAATAATAACAATAATAATAACAATAATAATAATCAGCCTGACATTAATAATAATAATAATCGGCTTGACATTAGTAATAATGATGATAATCGTCCTGACATTAATAATAATCGGCCTGACACTAATAATAATAACAATAATAATAATAATCGGCCTGACAATAATAATAATAATCGGCCTGACATTAATAATATTAATAATCGGACTGACATTAATAATAATAACAATAATAATAACAATAATCGGCTGGACATTAATAATAATAATAACAATAATAATAATCAGCCTGACATTAATAATAATAATCGGCTTGACAATAGTAATAATAATAGCAGTAATAATCGGCCTGACATTAATAATAACAATAATAATAATCTGCTTGACAATAATAATAATAATCGGCCTGACATTAATAAATAATAATCGGCCGGACATTAATAATAATAATAATAATAATAATAATAATAACAATAATAATAATCGGCCTGACATTAATAATAATAACAATAATAATAACAATAATAATCGGCCTGACAATAATAACAACAATAATAATCGGCCTGACATTAATAGTAATAATGATAGTCGTCCTGACATTAATAATAACAATAATAATAATCGGCCTGACATTAATAATAATAATGATAGTCGTCCTGACATTAATAATAACAATAATAATAATCGGCCTGACATTAATAATAATAATCGGCCTGACAGTAATAATAATGATAATCGGCCTGACAGTAATAATAATAATCGGCTTGACAATAGTAATAATAACAATAATAATCGGCCTGACATTATTAATAATTATAACAATAATAGTAATAATCAGCCTGACATTAATAATAATCGGCTTGACAATAATAATAATATTCGGCCTGACATTAGTAATAATGATAATAATCGTCCTGACATTAATAATAATAATAATAATCGGCCTGACACTAATAATAATAACAATAATATTAATCGGCCTGACAATAATAATAATAATCGGCCTGACCTTCATAATAATAATTGGCCTGACATTAATAATGATAATCAGCCTGACATTAATAATAATAATCGGCTTGACAATAATAATAGTAATCGGCCTGACATTAGTAATAATAATAATAATAATCGGCCTGACACTAATAATAATAACAATAATAATAATAATCGGCCGGACATTAATAATAATAACAATAATAATAACAATAATAATCGGCCTGACATTAATAATAACAATAATAATCGGCCGGACATTAATAATAATAACAATAATAATAACAATAATAATAATCAGCCTGACATTAATAATCGGCTTGACAATAGTAATAATAATAATAGTAATAATCGGCCTGACAATAATAATAATAATAATCGGCTTGACATTAGTAATAATGATGATAATCGTCCTGACATTAATAATAATAATAATCGGCCTGACACTAATAATAATAACAATAATAATAATAATCGGCCTGACAATAATAATAATAATCGGCCTGACATTAATAATATTAATAATCGGACTGACATTAATAATAATAACAATAATAATAACAATAATCGGCTGGACATTAATAATAATAATAATAATAATAACAATAATAATAATCAGCCTGACATTAATAATAATAATCGGCTTGACAATAGTAATAATAATAGCAGTAATAATCGGCCTGACATTAATAATAACAATAATAATAATCTGTTCAGGACCTTGACAATTAATAATAATAACAATATTAATAACAATAATAATCGGACCTGACATTAATAATAACAATAATAATCGGCCATGACATAATAATAATAATAACAATAATAATAACAATAATAATCGGCCTGCTGACAGTAAATAATAATAATAATAATAATAATCGGACTTGACAATAATAATAATAATCGGTCCTGACATTAATAATAATAATCGGCCGTTGACATTAATAATAATAATAATAATAATGATCGGCCGGACATTAATAATAATAACAATAATAATAACAATAATAATCGGCCATCCTGACATTAATAATAATAATCAGCTTGACAATAGTAATAATAATAATAGTAATAATCGGCCTAACAATAATAACTAATCGGGTCTTGACAATAATAATAATAATTGTCCTGACATTAATAATAATAATAATCGGCCTGACACTAATAATAATAACAATAATAATAATAATCGGCCTGACAATAATAATAATAATAATAACAATAATAATCAGCACTGACAATAATAATAATAATCCGGCCTGACATTAGTAGTAGTAAGAATAAATAATAATAATAACAATAATAATAATAAATAATAATCGGCCAGGACATTACTAATAATAATAATAATACAGAGCCTGACAATTAATAATAATAATAATCGGACCTGACCTTAATAATAATAATAATAATAATAATAATCGGCCTTGACATTAATAATAATAATCGGACCTGCATACTAATAATAATAACAATCTAATAACAATAAATAGGCAATAATATAATAATGTAATAATCGGACCTGACATCAAATAATAATATAACTAATCGGCCTGACATAATAATAATAATCGGCCTGACATTAATTAATAATAATAATCATCGGAGCCTGACATTAATAGATAATTACCACGGCCGGACATTAATAATAATAATAATAATCGCCTGACATTAATAATAATAATAATCGGCCTGACATTAATAATAATAATAATAATAATAATAATAATCGGCCTGACATTAATAATAATAATCGGCCTGACATTAATAATAATAATAATAACAATAATAATAACAATAATAATCGGCCTGACATCAATAATAATAATAATAATAATCGGCCTGACATTAATAATAATAATCGGCCTGACATTAATAATAATAATAATAATAACAATAATAATAATAATCGGCCTGACATTAATAATAATAATAATAATAATCGGCCTGACATTAATAATAATAATCGGCCTGACATTAATAATAATAATAATAATCGGCCTGACATTAATAATAATAATAATAATAACAATAATAATCGGCCTGACATCAATAATAATAATAATAATAATCGGCCTGACATTAATAATAATAATCGGCCTGACATTAATAATAATAATAATAATAATAATAATAATAATAATAATAATAATCGGCCTGACATTAGAAAAAATAAGAATAATAATTTGCCTGACGACATTAATAATAATAATCATACATAGTAACATAGTATGTAAGGCTGAATGAAGACAATGTCCATCTAGTCCAGCCTGTCTAGCCTCCTGTGTTGATCCAGAGGAAGGCAAAAACCCCCAAGAGGCAGAAGCCAATTAGCCCTTTTGGGGGTAAATTCCTTCCCGACTCCCTAATGGCAATCAGACTGTTCCCTGGATCAACCCCTAACAGTTCCTACCTGCCTATATACCCGGATTAACAATTAACCTAAGATTTACATCCTGTAATATCCTTCCTCTCCAGGAAAACATCCAGTCCCTCTTAAACTCCTCTATGGATCCTGCCATCACCACATCCTCAGGCAGAGAGTTCCACAGTCTCACTGCTCTAACAGTAAAGAATCCCCTTCTATGTTGGTGATGAAACCTGCTTTCCTCTAATCGTAGCGGATGCCCTCTTGTTACCGGCGCAGTCCTGGGTATAAACAGATCACGGGAGAGATCCATGTGTTGTCCCCTCATGGATTTATACAGAGTTATTTGGTCGCCTCTTAGCCGTCTTTTTTCCGGGGTGAATAATCCCAGTTTTGGTGCCTCTCTGGGTATTCCAGTCCTCTCATTCCATGTATTAGTTTAGTTGCCCTTCTTTGAACCCCTCCAGCACTGTAACATCTTTCCTGAGCACCGGTGACCAGAACTGTGCGCAGTATTCCATGTGAGGCGTGACAAGTGCCTTATATAGTGGGGGGATAATGTTCTCATCCCTCGCCCCTATACCTCTTTTACTGCACCACAAGACTTTATTTGCCTTTGCAGCAGCTGACTGGCATTGGTTACTCCAGTTTAGTCTACAGCCCACTAGTACCCCCAGGTCTTTTCCCTAGCTGTACCCCATGTAGTGTATATTGGTGACATCCGTTCCTCCTGCCCATGTGCATAGTCTTACATTTATCAACATTGAACTTCATTTGCCATTTCCCCCCCCCCCCCCCCCCCAAGCCCCCAGCTTATTTAGGTCCGTTTGCAGCCGCACATTGTCCTCCGTTGTATTGATTATATTGTATAATTTTGTGTCATCTGCAGATATTGATATCATACTGTGCAGCCCCTCTATCAGGTCGTTGATAAATATATTGACCAGAATGGGGCCCAATACTAAACCCTGTGGCCCCCACTAGTGACTGTGGTCCAATCAGAGTACGAACCATTTATTACCACCCTCTACTATCATTAAGCCAATTCTTTACCGAGATACACACGTTTTCCCCCAATCTGAGCTTCTCATTTTGTATATTAGCCTATTATGTGGCACGATGTCAAAGGCTTTAGAGAAGTCCAGATATACGAGATCCATAGACTCTCCCAGGTCCAGCTTAGAGCTTATTTCTCCTCTGTACTGATATTTTTGAGGATGTTGTCCCAATTAATGTTACCGATAGTAGTTCTAAGCTCATCAAATTTTGCTTTACTAAAGTTTAGTTTCTTTGTCGCTCCCTGATAAGGCTTCTTATTGAATGGCAGCTGGAAGTTGATTATATTGTGGTCGCTGTTCCCCAAGTGCCCCTCAACCTGCACCCCCATTATTCGGTCCGGTTTGTTAGTTAGTACTAGGTCCAGAATGGCCCTCCCTCTCGTTGGTTCCCCCACAAGTTGGGTAAGGTAGTTATCTTTAATTGTTCTCTTATCACCCCTATGAGATTTACAGGTTTCGTTCTCCCATAATTAAAGTCCCCCATGATAATTACTTCGTTGTGGTTTGACACCTCTTCTATCTGCCTTAGTAGTAAGTTTTCAGTTTCTTCTGTTGCTTTTGGTGGTCTATAGAAGACCCCTATCAGGATTTTGTTTTTTCTTCCCTGTATTTCTACCCACAGAGATTCCACGTGTTCGTCTCCTACCCCTATATCCTCCCGTAGTCTCGGCATTAAGTACGATTTAACGTACAGACATACCCCTCCCCCTTTCTGGTTCCTTCGGTCTCTTCTGAAGAGATTGTAACCCTGTAAATTCGCCGCCCAATCGCACTTATCATCAAGCCATGTTTCCGTTATTCCAACTATATCATAGTTTTCATCGTCCATTCTCACTTCAAGCTCACCCACTTTACCAATCAGACTTCGTGCATTTGTGGTCATACAATTTATACCGTTTTTTTTGTTCTTTAAGTTCGTTTTGTTGTTATTCGTACTAATGGCTGATCTGTCAGTCTAACTGTACTAACCCCACCCCCTGCTCAACACCCATTTCCATTGCTTAGACCCAGGTCGCTAGCTACGCTGACTACCCCCCTATTTCCCCCCCCCCCAGTCCCTAGATTAAACACTCCTCCAGCCTTCTAGCCATCTTCTCCCCCAGCACAGCTGCACCCTCCCCATTAAGGTGCAGCTTGTCCCTACGGTAGAGCCTGTAGCCGACAGCAAAGTCAGCCCAGTTCTCCAGGAACCCAAACGCCTCCTTCTTACACCAACTCCGGAGCCACTTGTTTACCTCCCTCAGATCCTGCTGCCTTTCTAGTGTGGCTTTCGGTGCAGGTAGAGAAAACTACCCTGGAGGTCCTTGCCCTGAGCTTGGACCCTAAGTCCCTGAAATCGTTTTTGAGGGTCCTCCATTGCTCTAATTAGTTCATTGGTGCCAACGTGCACCATGACCGCTGGATCCTCACCAGCCCCTCCCAGTAATCTGTCAATCCGATCCGCGATGTGTCGAACTCGAGCGCCAGGAAGGCAACACACTGTTTGTTGATCCCGGTCTTTATGGCAGATTGCCCTCTCTGTCCCCCTAATAATTGAGTCCCCCACTACTAGAACCTGTCTAGCCTGCCCTGCACTCCCCGTCCCCGTCTCACTGGAGCAGTCATCTCCCTGGCGTTCAGAGGGCATGTCGTGCTGCAGCGGTGCTGGCTCTGTAATGGCATCCCCCTCATCTGCCAACGTTGCAGACATGTTGGGTTGTGCCAGTTCAGGACCAGCCTCCCTGGATCTATTCCCTCTACGCCTCCTTCTATCTGTCACCCAGCTACCTGCCTGCTCCCCCTACACTTCCGTACTACCATCCGCCCCCGCCTCTACCCCAGCGAGTGCCTGCTCAGTGAGCACC